>NC_091744.1:67891916-68249416 GCF_043380555.1 Nothobranchius furzeri | reverse complement strand
AAGGCTCAACATAAAAAGTATAAATCCCAAAAGTATTGTGGATGTTTTTGTTAAAACACCAACAGTTAAATAAAACAGTTTTAAAATTCAGCAACGATAAAATTTGAAACAATAACAAAAATAACATATTGAAATTGTATCTTTTTAAAGGTTTTTGTTTCTCTGATTGAAGGTAAATGTGTTGGATGCGTAGGACTGTTGTTCATTTTTTTTAATAACTACAATGAAGAATGCACATCTACTGACTAAACTCTACCAGAGTTATCTCAGTGACCATTTTGGTGTGCCACCTCAACATGATCATTGGCCCCCCCATGAAAAAGTTTTGGGGGCGCCACTGGAAACATAGATCGGAGAATCTGAGCAGAGCAACATAAGGTTGATTGATGATACCAAAGCTTCTGACAAATGTTTCCCACTTTTTCTTTGCTTTCTTCTGATTTCTTTTTAGGCTTTAAGCTCTACAACACAAAGAGCACTGGTGCCATCTCAATAGCTTTGGGACATTTTGAGATGTTTCTGTATAAAAAGTTTAAAATAATTACAATTTATCCATTGTACATAACCCCACGAGAAGCTTCAGCTTGAAAAAATGAAGTTTATGTTCCTTACGACTGACAAGCTAACGGCTAGTCTGAGCACAGCCATGACCAGTGTAATGCTACCATCTTAAAATTCCACAAACATTCAAGCAAACATTCTGTGAACCACAACACTTCCATAATAATTCACATTACACATTATTACATCGGATATGTAATGAAATTCCTGTCAGATGCAACAGTTTAATGCTGCACGTAACCAAGTAGTACAACAATTAAGGGAGTGAAAATATACCTAAGGTAATGTTTGCATAGCTCTTTTGGGACAGTGCCATCTGAGCCATTACCTCATTAGTCTTAAAGGAAGTAAACAATTTATCCAAATAGGCCAATCAGACAGTTCAGATCTAAATCAGTCTTTTTATAGAAATTTCACATAGAATTTCTGTGCACCTCATAAGCAGACAGGTTACTCATGAAAATATTTTAAAATTCAAAAATGAAGAAAATCTGATTTTTAGAATTTTAAATTCAAGATCATACACTCACCTAAAGGATTATTAGGAACACCACCCTAATACGGTGTTTGACCCTCTTTCGCCTTCAGAACAACCTTAATTCTACGTGACATTAATTCAACGCAGTGCTGAAAGCGTTCGTTAGAAATGTTGGCTCATACTGGTAGGATAGCATCTTACAGTTGATGGAGATTTGTGGGATGCACATCCAGGGCATGAAGCTCCCGCTCCACCACATCCAAAAGATGCTCTATCGGGTTGAGATCTGGTGACTGTGGGGGCCGTTGTAGTACAGTGAACTCATTGTCATGTTCAAGAAACCAATCTGAAATGATTGGAGCTTTATGACATGGTGCATTATCCTGCTGGAAGTAGCCACCAGAGGATGGGTACATGGTGGTCATGAAGGGATGGACATGGTCAGAAACAAGGTTCAGGTAGCCCGTGGCATTTAAACCATGCTCAATTGGCACTAAAGTGTGCCAAGAAAACATCCCCCATACCATTACACCACCACCACCAGCCTGCACAGTGGTAACGAGGCATGATGGATCCATGTTCTCATTCTGTTTACGCCAAATTCTGACTCTACCATTTGAATGTCTCAACAGAAATCGAGACTCATCAGATCAGGCAACATTTTTCCAGTCTTCAACCGTCCAATTTTGGTGAGCTTGTGCAAATTGTAGCCTCTTTTTCCTATTTGTAGTGGAGATGAGTGGTACCCGGTAGGGTCTTCTGCTGTTGTAGCCCATCCGCCTCAAGGCTGTGCGTGTTGTGGCTTCACAAATGCTTTGCTGCATTCCTCGGTTGTAACGAGTGGTTATTTCAGTCAAAGTTGCTCTTCTATCAGCTTGAATCAGTTGGCCCATTCTCCTCTGACCTCTAGCATCAACAAGGCATTCTCGCCCACAGGACTGCTGCATACTGGATGTTTTTCCCTTTTCACACCATAATTTGTAAACCCTAGAAAAGGTTGTGTGTGAAAATCCCAGTAATTGAGCAGATTGTGAAATACTCAGACCAGCCCGTCTGGCACCAACAACCATGCCACGCTCAAAATAGCTTAAATAACCTTTCTTTCACATTTTGACATTCAGTTTGGAGTTCAGGAGATTGTCTTGACCAGGACCACACCCCTAAATGCATTGAAGCAACTGCCATGTGATTGGTTGATTAGATAATTGCATTAAAGAGAAGTTGGACAAGTGTTCCTAATAATCCTTTAGGTGAGTGTATGTAGGTCACTATTTGAACAGATGAGAAAAGGACAAGAAGGATAAAACACGCTGATGTTCCTGAAGTGACACTCCAGAAAATGTAGTTACAGACAGATCTCAGTCAAGTACACCAGCCTTCTCCTTCAGACTGACGAATACATACACGTAATATATCTTAGGCCGCTTTGGTCCTGCAGATATGAGGAATAATAAAGCAGACACCTTGATAAGAGCTGTTACTGATTCCTTGTATAAAAGCTTTGTACCTGATACATCAAACCAGACAAAGAGGACATTTTTGAATCCGTATCCAAGGTCTGATTCCATCAGCGACGGGGCTTAAAGGGAAATTGATCCACATATGAAAGACACATGACAGCAGTCTGTTTGAGTGGCCGGTTGCTTTACCTTGGCGGCGCTCTTCAGCTGATACATAGACGGGTCGTCGGGCGGTTTACCAGCGGCACATTTGGTGGCACCGATGAGTTCAGCCAAAGCCTTAGCCACGTCCCGCACCGCATTTATCAGAACCACCTGAGGAGTGAGAGTTGGAATCAATGAAGCAAAATGGTCAAAGTGCAAGCTTAACGGCTGGGCCTTAGGGAGCGGATTTAGCACTTATCGCTCTGAGCTATACATGATACTTCAGACAGAGAGAGGAGCAGAGATGGAGACATGAACTCGGGGGGAGAAAGTGATCCAAAGTGCACTGAAACTGGAGTTTTAAAGAGAAGACATCAGTTTACTAAAACAGCATGTATCTATGAGAAAGTGAAAGCTACAGCTTTCCTAGACACTCATTACTGGAGATGTTTCCATCACCTGAGTCTCGGGGTCATCCGATCCCATGCTTGTTGCTCCCAGTTTGACCACCTCTGTGAGCTGAGTGATGGTTTTGGCTGAGGAGTGAGCAGCTTGAGCCAGTTTCTCCTGGGTGGATGCAGCTCCTGCAACCAGCAGTTTGGTGTCCTCTACCAGAGCCTTGGCTGTCTTCAGGATGTTCTCCCTGAGGAACAAAACATGTTTTTATCAGAGAACCATTATTATGCAACCTGACTTTCTCCTCATGGTGTGATTGACAAAGACTAAAAAGGAAGGAAAAAAATGCTAAACGTTTTTCCACATTGCAGTACTCTCTGAATGGATCTTTGTTCAGCAGCAAAGTGTTAAGTGCCTTTCTCATTTGTGCTTGGGTCACTGCACCTGTGATCGGCGAAAGACTCCTCGTTCTCAGGGTTCAGTGTTCCAGCAGAGGCGAACATGATGGTGGTGTCCAGGTCAGCGATAATCCCAGAGACGGCGCTGGTGGCTGTGATGCAGGCCTGCGTGCCTTTGTTTCCTGCCTGCAGTGCCGACAGCACCAAGGACACCTGGAAAACGCCAAGTCACAAATCAAAATTTAAAAGAAAAACTTCCACAACCGTTTCAGATATTAGAACATTTCCACCGCTATGCGATGTGCAACAGCAGGATGTGAAAGGTTCTAATAATGAATTAAATCTCTCACTCAAACAGTGTTAAACCAGCCCTGGGTGTTTCTCACAAGCAAATGGATTGCCTCAAGATCTGCAGGCTTCACATATCAAGCTGCATATTATTTCTATCTAATTCTAATCTGGAGTCAAATGACTGCCTCTGACTCATGCAAATGAGTGAGAGGTATGAGCGGAAACTGCCAGGGTCACAGCACGGAGATATGCTATTATTGTTAACTGCACATTGCAAGAGCTGACAGGATGGTGCGCTTTCATGAGTGGTACAATAATGGAGCAAAGCACCCGTTTTTACTTCCTATAAGGAGACATTTGAAAGCATATTCTTCCAAATGTGTGCAGGTCTAATATAAATATTAATCATTAAAGACATGAATAATACGTAAAGAATACATGTGTTTTTAACCATACCAACATGTTTGCGCCAAGATGGCTGATCACTGTGTTTAATTTCAGATCATTAGTTATTTTGAAATGTTTAATTAAAATTGCTGTCTCTGTTTCAGACCACTACTTTATTTTCTCATCTGCTGTCTACACACCCTACATGATAATGCATTATGTACTGTCTATATTTACAGTACGCCAGAAATTAAGCTGCTGCACAAGCAGCAAAAGAGAGGGTCTAGAAAGTACTTAATTACTGCTGATTTATAACAAGTTTTATGTTTAATCAAAGCTAAAAATAACCTGTTTATTAACTGAAACACAACCCACTGAGTGTTCTGGGCTCGACACACACTGGCATTTGGGATTTGGTGTAAATTGGAGAGGGATAGTAGGAACAGCTACATACAGGGCTAAAAGACATAATCTTGATTTATTTCAAAATACCAGTTGGGGAAAAAGATGAATAAAGATTTGTCTTTTTAAAGCAAAGTTAAATTGTCTAAAAGGAAATATAGTGTCTCATTTGGAAATAAAATTATGTGGAAACACATTTTAGAGAAATTACAGTAAATTGATACAAACAACAAATTTGTTCGGTGTCAAGTGGAGCATAGTTACTGACTGCTGCACATTTTCTAGCTGCAATTTCTCCTGTTTTCTGTTTGCACGCTTCATTTATTATCAGCAAGTTATTTTCAGACTCCTTCCAACGTTCTCTCACATTTCTGTTCTCACATTTTAGTTTTTGGGTCTGACTCAAACAATGACATCGAGCGGAGATCCGTGACAATTTAGTGATGATTCTACTTCTAGAAGAAATCTGTTGTCCAAATGTTTTCAACATGTTTGAAATTCTAGTGAGACAAGACCAGAGGCCCTTTAAAATAGAACAAAACAATTAAAAAGGTAAACCAAACAATCTGAGAACCAATTTTTGAGTTATTTTAGAAACTCCCTTGCAAGTATTGTTCACAACTGTCACAATATTGTGGGATACTGACTTAATGAAAAAAATACATATTTTAGGTTAAAAGAAGAAGCATATTTGTCTGACTAAAGAAACTCTTCAGAATGACTCCTTTTTAACTTTTGTGTATGCATCATTTTATATGCCTTTAAAATATATTTAAATTTATTCCTAAACATTCCTTAAACTTGTCAAAAAAAGTCATATTCTATTACATTTGCAATGATCTCAAGTAGGAAAGAATGCCTTGTAAGACATATTCTGGGAAAAAAAAAGCTCCGGTGCACCTGTTTCAGCACAGATAATTCAGCTAGAGGAGAAAGTAGCTTCAGTCGACAGGATCTGGAGTCTTATTTCCTGATATTTGGATATCTTGCCTCTGATTAGCAAACAGCAACGAGACTCTACCACTGACTTGTTTGCTCTGCAAGGTTGATGTTTTATCTCTACAAATAACACAAGCCTGGAGGAGTTCTGCCGTGTGGTGGAGTTTCTGATGGTAATCAGAATCATGATTCTGATTCTGATTCACCGTATATATTCTATCAGAAGCTAATGCAGGAAATAGGTGTAGGAGACTATTTTCATGTTCAGCCTGCATGAAAAACCCAGAAAAACTCATTTTCAAAAATAATAAGTGAAAAAAAGTTTCTCAGTGAAGAACCTTTTAATATCGAAAAATTAGACATATTTTTAGATTGATACTAATGTAAAGTCAGTAACTTAAAAAAATATGAAATTACCTAAAAACCATTTTTAAAAAGGTCTACAAATAAAAACACTTTTAAAATGTGCTCCACCATTCTGACCTCGCTGCTTACCTTCTCTGTGACTGCTCTTGCACACTCAATGAGCTCCCTCTTGGAGAAGCTATCAGTGGGGCTAAGCTGCAGAGCTCCAGCCTTCTGGACCAAATAAATACAGCCATGACCCAACTCTTGCACCCGCGTCTTTATCTGGAAAGCAACCTGAAAGCACAAAGCGGCTTGACATTTCCGAGCAACCATCTTCTCATTTCTGTCACCACAGAAGACACAATCACATAATCACAATCATCTCCCAAGCTGGCGGATCGCTTTCTAGTCGGTGGGAAAAAAGAAATAAATTCAAGTCCTCTCAAAAAGGAAATGCTGGCATTACACCTTTCATTTCCTGACTGCAATTCATGGGTGGGGGGTACTTCATTACAAGCATCACTATAGGCTTTTACACTCGTGGAAGTGTCATGTTGCTATGGCAACCAACAGGGGTTTCAAGCAACTTGTTCCACACAAGATAGGAGCTGTGGGGTAATAAGTGAAATATTTGCACGCATTGCCATCCTCAAAATAAGAATGTTTTTGGTGAATGGTAAGGGAGTGCTGGGAAAGAAAAGTATGATTTGATTTAATGTTAGATTGTTCGTGCAGCTGTGAGGGAGAAAGAGAACATTTAGCTCTCACCAGGGAATATCTAAGTCATTCCGAGGGTGGATTCTTACCTCCTCTGGCTCTGCAGTGGCTGCAGCCAGGCGGCCCTGGTGCGCCAGCTGCCCATAATCCACTGTCACCTGAGAGGCAAGACCACCGAGCTCTTCGGGACAGGTGACTGATTTAGTCATCTGGTTACAAAGTAAATCAGCAGAAACACTGTGAGGATGTTTTGGTCAAATTTGGGAAAACACTGATTGAAAATGAGACATTCTAGGGACCACTGCTCACCATTTCTTGTGCAGTGATGGCGATGGCCTTTGAGAACTTCACCATCGTGGTCTGATAGTCCACAAAGGAACCCTCGGGTTCTGGAGGAGTTCCTTCATCCAACTGTGAAGATCAGTAATTTAAGCACAGCTTCACATGGCTATTCCTGGACCTATTTAGTCTAGATTCTCTCCCTCACAAGAGATCTTTAATTTAGTTTAATGCTGTGTTGGAACAAACTCATACCAAGCTTATTTATTTAATAATGCATTGAACTTATATAGCGCTTTTCTAGACACCCAAAGACGCTTTCACACACTCTCACATTCACACACTGCTAGTGATGGTAAGCTACTTGTAGCCACAGCCTCCCTGGGGAGGTCTGACAGAGGCGAGGCTGCCATTTGGCGCCGTCGGCCCCTCTGACCACCACTAACACAGGCAAGTTGGGTGAAGTGTCTTGCCCAAGGACACAACAGCAGGATACCCCTGGCGGGAGCTGGGATCGAACCCATCTCATCGATCATGAGGCAACCCGCTCTACCACCTGAGCTAAATATTAGGTCCTTCCTAATATTTCAAGAAATCAAAATCACAGATTCCGAAATTTTAATGATCTAAATGTCAAAGTAAATGGTTTCCCTTCACATTCTTGATCTTAGGGTTCAAAATTGTGTGTGTGTGTGTGTGTGTGTGTGGGGGGGGGGGGGGGGGGGGGGTGTAAATAAATAAAAAGGAGATCATGAATAATGACACTGAAAAACACCACACATAACCTTAATATTTGCCTCGTAACCCAACATTGTTGGCTTGTGTATAGTCATGTATTTTCACAAATGCTTCAGTAAAGTGAAAACATGAAAACACCACAAAGGGCTGAGGTCTGACCTCTGTGTGTTGCTGTCTGCATTTGAGCAGATCATCATTCATTATTAACTCCGCGGTCAACATAATGATGTGTTGCCCTGCAGGATGATCACCATTACAAATACTGTCATCTACTGAACCAGTGATAATCACTGACTAGGACACACTCCCAGAATATTTACTATGGATGAAATCGTTCTTCCAGGGGGAAAAAAGTCTGTCTTCCATTGGATTAATTTAAGAAAACGTGCTTAAAATCTTTTAAAATGACTGAATAAAGATGAATTCTTGTTGTAGTGCAACCTGGATAAATGTTCTTTACTTCCACTCACCCTGCCGATGGACTCAGCGATGGACTCCATCATGCCCCCAACCATCCCACCCTCACTCGCTGCCTCATTCAACGTCACCATGATGTCGTCCACAGCCTCCTTCATTAGCTGTGCCGCCTCTGAGATGGCATCATGAGTGTGGCACGCCTGATGATACAAGCAATAGGTTATCGTCCTTATGACACTGGCTCAGTATTAAAAATAAATGGTAAAATGGCCTGTATTTGATATAGCGCCTTCTAGAGTCCTGGACCCCCCCCCCCCCAAGGTGCTTTACAACACAATAACACCCTGGTAATGATGAGCTACAATGTAGCCACAGCTGCCCTGGGGTGCACTGACAGAGGCGAGGCTGCCAAGCACTGGTGCCACTGGTCCCTTCAAACACCACTAGCAGGCAAGGGGGGTTAAGTGTCTTGCCCAAGGACACAACGATAGCGACAAACTGAGTGGGGCTTGAACCTGCAACCTTCCGACTACAGGGAGAGCACTTAACTCCTGTGCCACCGTCGCCCCAAAAAGGTCAACCGTGAAACAGAATCATGGCAAAATATCAGCAAAAGACTGAGCTGTTAATACATATCTGCAAGAAAATCGATCCTATTGTAGCTCATCAACAGTTATTCTGAAATTGCATTGCTGCTGGTTCAAATCCTGGTTCAAATGTAAAAATGTCTTAGTATCAGCACGGATATACTCACCGGTGAGTGATAGTGTGTGAGAAAAGCTGTTCAAGTGTTAAGTGAAAATAATTGCTCATTAACTGATTAACGAGACTAAAAGAGTACTTTGTGAACACACCATTCCTATACTCGCAAATTTGATTAATTCAATGACATTAACCAGGTTTGATTAATGTGTTACACGCCACTGCATAAGGGTTTACCACAACACAACACAACACAACACAACACAACACAACACAACACACACACACACACACACACACACACACACACACACACACACACACACACACACACACACACACACACACACACACACACACACACACACACACACAATCTGAAAACAGGTTGCCAGACAACCTCATATTCCACTATAAGTTTAAAGGGGCATTATGGAAGTCTGACAGCCAAAACATGTATAGAAATAATAAATTTCTTCTTCATACATTCTCCTGCAATGCCCTGGTTCTGTAGAATGAGCCCTGGCATTTATACTGTGATTGCCTGTTTTTCTGTAAAATCACAGAAAAAGAGAGCTGCTCGGGTCAAGCAGGCTGCTTCATGTGCGTTCACGCTCAGGCATCGCCCGTAGCATTTGCTATCCGTAACTTTAGCAGCAGAGAGAGAGGTAGTGCCAACTCAGCGACTTTGTCGCTGTTCCTAACGTGTAGTGATAAACCTAGCTACATTTCTGAGGACCCTTAGCTTCTTTCTTCTAGATATTTCCTGCAAATTAGCAACAAAATTGCCATTTTCGCTCCGAACCGTTCTTTGAACGTTGTTTCAGCTGTCATTAAGGATATAAATGTTACAGATAGAGCAGACGCCGAATGGCATTGAATTCACAGATAAAAAAGATGTGGTTTCAACTCATTTTGGAACAATTTTTCAAGCAAGTGAAGGGCATGATCTGAGAATGCAGGGAGACTGACCCATCATAAACCTTTGTCGGCTGTGCTGAAGAGAAAGGTACAGAACCAAATTATTTAATTAATTAGCTGTGCGTTCTCCTGTCCCCCCCCCCCCCCCCCCCCCCCCCCCACACACACACACACGGGACTGTCTCAGCTGTTATTTTCGTTAAGGATTGTGCACGAACAGCATGCGCGCCTCGTGCACGAGCCTACTTTTGAAGCTGCTGTTACGCTTTTGGCCTGAGGGGGCAATCGCGAGTAGGGTTGTCACGGTAACCGGTATAGCGGTAAACCCCGGTAAAAAAGTTGACAATAAAAATAACCGTCCAGTTTTTAAAAAACTATATTATCTCGGTGGGTTTACCGTGGCCGCGGTTTCGGCGCGATGACCCTTACCAGCCACCGTCGCTTCAGCTGAAGTTCCCGCTGCGCGCACACACACTTTTTAATTTGCAACGGAACCAAAACTTTGAAGCTGAAATAATGGCCGAAGGAGGCGACGGCAGCGCCCAGGACATCCATCAGCCCTCAAAGAAGACTAAATCGGAAGTATGGGCATATTTGGGATTTCTGAAAAATGCTGAGGGACAGTTAATAGAAGACGGCTATCCCGTTTGCAGAACGTGCAGGAAACAAGTGTCTGCAGAAGGCAGCAACACTTCAAATCTCATGGCACATCTGCGTGACGATCACCCACGTCTCCACAGCCGGTGCAAGGTAAGTTAACATTAGCATTTTAGCTTAAATGCATGACGCGAGGACTTTTGGTTGAGGGAGAATGCAACGAGTCACTATATACTGCAGCCGCAGCGTCCTCTGGCAGCATTTAAACCGTGTCACGGACACCCTGTTGCTGGATGAAGCATCTTATTTGTTGATGATGAAGAGAAATATACAATTAGTTCCTTGTCATGGATTTGTTTACTTATTCAATGCCATTTATACTTGAACATTTGGATTTGATTACATAGTGTAGTAGTTATTTTAGTAATTTGTTTAAAGTGGATATTTATTTTAAATACATATTTTTTAAGGTTGACTTGTACAGTGCTCAAGTCAAGTGTGGACTGGAGTTTTAGATTTTCATTTTGATAATGAAGAAAACAAGTATATGAGAAAACAAGTGGTGTTTCTTTGATTTGTTTACATATTGTTTATGTTTTGAATGTTTGGATTTGTATAATTTAAACCTGCACTGACTACTGTAACATGTTCCAGAAAAATAAGCTGTTTGTTCCTTTACTTGTGAAAAGTTGCACTTTTGCTAAGGCTTTGTGTTATTTTAGGTTTAATAAACACTGTTAAACCTTTTCAGAACTATTTCAGTTTGTGTCGAACAGGACTATCAATGCTTTCTGAACATATGCAACACCGTTTAAAAAATACCGCGATAATACCGAAAACCGTGATAATTTTGGTCACAATAACCGTGAGGTTAAATTTTCATACCGTGACAACCCTAATCGCGAGCATAAAAATTCAAAACTCCGTAAAGTCCCTTTAAAGCATCCCGGACAAGCCCACAATTTTATTGTGAACTGACTTGTAACTTAATAGCCAAGGTGTTGAAGGGATCCGTTTTGGTGGCCTGACTGTTGAGTCTCTGATATGGTCCCGTTGACTTCATCAGAACGTGATCTCTGGCTCTCATTGGAGCGGTTTGCAGCAGAGTGTGAAGCAGCTGGGATTAGAAACAGCTCTTCTAAAACCGAGACCATGGACCATGGTCTTCTAAAAGGGTAGAATGCCTTCTCCGGGTCAGGGACGAGGTCCTGCCCCAAGTAGAGGAGTTTAAGTATCTCGGGGTCTTGTTCACGAGTGAGGGAAAGCTGGAGCGTAAGATCGACAGGCGGTGTCTGCAGTGATGCAGGCATCGTGCTGATCTGTCGCGGTGACCAGAGAGCTAAGCTGGAAGGCAAGGTCTCGATTTACTGGTCGATCTACTTTCCAACCCTCACCTAAGGCCACAAGCTTTGGGTAGTGACTGAAATAACGAGATCACAGATACAAGCGGCCAAAATGAGCTTTCTCCGCAGGGTTTCTGGGCTCTCCTTTAGAGATAGGGTGAGAAGCTCAGTCATCCGGGAGGAGCTCGGAGTAGATCCACTGCTCCTCCATATTGAGAGGAGCCAGTTGAGGCGGCTTGAGCATTTAGTAAGGATGCCTCCTGGACGCCTGCCTGATGAGGTTTTCCGGGCACGTCCAACCGGGAGAAGACCTAAAGGGAGACCCAGGACATGCTGGAGGGTCTATGTTTCTCGGCTGGCCAGGGAACGCCTTAGGGTTCCCCCGTAGGAGCTGGTCCAAGTTCCTGGGGAGATAAGTCTGGGCCTTCCTGCTTAGGCTGCTGCCCCCGCGACTCGACCCTGTATAAGTGGCCAAAAATGGATGGATGGATGGAGCATAACCAAATGTTTGGTGATCTACTTTAATCCAAACTAGATAAGATTACATACAGTTCAACATAAAAAATGTTTCTAAACTTTGTTGAAATAAAAACTGACTCTTGAAGAAAGTAGACCAAATGATTGTTTTAAAATTGCTAATTGAATCTGCATATAGCAGTACCTACAGGCCTGAGACTTTACCTTTGGGTTCCCCCCGCCTTCCTTGGCCGCATAGAGCATCTGAAGGGCGGACTCAGACAAGGTCTTGGTCTGATCTAGGATGGTCATCTGCTGTTGGTGGTCATGCAGCTTTGAGGCCAGGCCCACTGATGCCACAACCAGTGGATCAAAGTAACTAGCCAACTGGGTCACCTGGAAAAAAGAGTTTTAAAAAACTGATTGAAGACAGGATTGAACTACATCACAGAAGAAGAAAAGAAAATAAGGTGATACATGGCGAGACCAGCACCTTGTGTCCTAGCTGGGCAGCTTCGCCTCGTGCTGCTGTGGAGACAGGATCAATCAGATGACCAATCTCCTGCACAGAGGACGTCAGCTGCTCCTGGAGTGCCTGTTGAGTTAGACCAGCAGAAAATTACAACATAAGTCACTTCAGAACTGCTACAGATCTCAGTTATTTCTGTTAAACAAGACAGAGCTGATGGTGTAGCTGAACGTACTTCCATGGAGATGTCATCTCTGCAGGGCAGGGTCTGCCCAACAGCAGCCAGAGAAGCTTGCTCAATGTCTCGGATACATTTATTAATGTTATCAATGGAGTAGTCACACTCTCGCTGACCTGGTGCCTTGTCCCTGTCGCAAGACAAATAAATAAAGTGTGACTAATGAGAACAAATAACAAATATATTTAATTAATAACAAAAACAGTGTTTTACAAGCTATGGTAAACATGTTCTCTTCATGTGAAAACGATCATCTTTATCCATCATAACATCCAGAACATAAAACCAAATGACCAGAGCTCATCATCTCACCCCTCCTGTTCTTATCTAATCTCTTAGAAAACAGCAGGGATCTTAGCAACTTTAAATGTGCTATTTACTGCCTAGCTGATCCCACATCAGAAACTATTTTCTTCCAGCTGTGAAAACACAATTATGATCTTTGATTCACACTAACTGCATAGAAGCAGAAGTGATTTGCACCAACCTAATAGAGGTGATGAGACTTTTAATGGAGTCTGAAACCGTCCTGGAGTGCCCGGCTAGAATGGACCAGGTAGGGGGATCTTTGGGGTTGAGGACCAGTGAGCGGGCTGTTTCTATAAGGTAAGTGGAGCTGTCGAGCATACAGCGGGCTGAACGCACAATAGGCTCCTGAGATGCTGAGCCCTGGGGGAAATGAAAAGATTAGTGGAGGTGAAACAACAGTGCAGGTAGCAGCTGAACAGCCTGCAGCTACCGTAGCCACGCTGGTCCAACGTTAATATTCTTTGACTACCGTGGAAAGATCAAAAGTGCAATCAAACAGAGGGATGAGATTAGAAAGGCAGCTTTGCACAGACATAGAAAGTAACACCTTCAATCTTTACGAAAACCT
The DNA here is from genome assembly GCF_043380555.1 of Nothobranchius furzeri. Lineage (NCBI taxonomy): Eukaryota > Metazoa > Chordata > Actinopteri > Cyprinodontiformes > Nothobranchiidae > Nothobranchius > Nothobranchius furzeri. Next base: position 68,235,858 of record NC_091744.1, on the reverse strand, counting down.
CCCCTGACTATTAGATTAACAAACTGAAGATTACAGCGGCTGTAGTGAGAGCATGTGTTGCCCTCCAACAGATTACAGGCATAACGCTTTCAGAGGAATCTGCAAGTGCTGCTCTGCTAAAATTGAAAACTAAAAATCCACCTTGAAACTTTCAAAACTTTTCAAAAACGGAACAAAATGCGGATCAGTGACCAGTTTCAGTCAGCTGGAAAGTCTTTCTTAGGAATAAACACAGGCTGCACTATCAAATTAGACATTCATGAATATATTTACCTTCTATTTGAATTACGCATTAGCAAGTGAAAAGATAAAAACATGGGAATTACTGGTTCTATGTTACTTAGCAGTGGTTCTCAATTAGTGGGATGCCCACCCCTGTTGGACATAAACTGATACATGCAGATACACCGGAAGGTCCGCGTGCACCCCACTCCGCTCTAACATCCCGCGAAGGGGGAGCAAAACATTAGATGCATAGGGGAAGCTTCACTGAAAATAATTGAGAATCGCTGCTTTAAGGAATGCCGTAAGGATGGAGTTAGAGCTGTTTTAGTCTAATCTTAAAATAAACGTTACAAGCAAGCCTGCACAATGCCACAAGAGCTTGTGTGATTTGTTAGCAATTGAGTAAATGTTGAGGATGACTCTCAGCTCCCACCAGCTGACATTATAGTTCAACATCAGCAAAAATTGGTGGAGTTATAGCAGTTTAGCATTTTCTAAGGCAAGTTGGCAACAGTGAAGGAAGTCGATGGTAATCAGTTGAAGATGTACACCCATCTACAACATGAACATTTCATTCATATTCATCCAGACACTCGTGAGATAGAAAACCATTGCAAATGTCCAACCTAACTGGTCTCCCCAAAACAGCTGTAAAACAACTGCAGCTTCTTCAAAATGCTGCTGCTAGGGTCTTCACAAGAACTGAGCACATCACTCCTGTTCGTAATCCCTACACTGGTTACCAGTAAACTACAGAATCCACTGCAAAGTGCGTTTACTAGTCTATTGATCTCTCAATGGTATGGCTCTTTCCTGTATATGCACACCCAGCAGCGTTCTCAGATCTTTGGGAAACGGTCAGCTGCTAAAACCTCAGGTCAGAACCAAACAGGGTGAAGCTGCTTTTAGCTACAATGTTGCACACAGATGGAATCAAATTCCTCATGACCTCAAATTTGCCCCAAATCTAGTAACTTTTAAATCAAAATTTAAAACCTCCATGTATTCATTAGCCTTTGAATAAATGTGTCTTATGCTGCACTTTCTGCACTGTAACTGCTCATCTTTTGACTATGCCCTTTATTTGTTGGTTAAATCTGAAATGAATACCTACATTTCTTTGTTTGTTTTACAGTGTTTGCTGTTCTTGCTTCTGTAAAGCACTTTGAATATCATTTGTGTTTGAAATGTGCTATACAAATAAAACTGCCTTGCCTAATGCAATAAAAATGCAAACAGATACACAGACAGAGGCAAAAACATTATTGGCCACCGTCAAAAGGAAGTAACACTGCATACACAATAAACAATAAATAAACATATTGAACATAGTTCACTGGAAACATTCCAGCCCAAAAAGTGATTACCTCATTACTGATCTGAGGTGGGATGCTTGCAAAGTCAGGATTGTTGGCGAAGGTTGAGAGGTTTTCTACAGCCTCGAGGAGTGGAGCTGTAGCAGCACGGCACTTGTTCCTGTTCTCCTCAGAAAAATCCCCGTCTAGAGCCTACAACAAGAGAACTTTCCATGAAAAGGTTTTCGTCCTTTTTCTTTTTCTTTTGATGTTATTCTTGAAAGAATAATAAATAATACATACAACATCTGCAACTTCTCACTTGGCACAAAAACTGAAAAACCAATAACAAATTTACACTCAACGTTTTGATCAGTTGGGGAGTTGACCTTGATGGTCTTCACGAGGTTGGCCGTGGTGTTGGCCACCTCTTTGGCTGATTGGACGAACTGCCTCCTCGCCACGGGATTGGAGGTTTTAGAAGAAGCTAGACGGCAGGCGTTGCAGAGAGCAGAGGTGTGCTTGGCTACGATGGTTGCTGCTGACAAGACCTTATACACAAAGGAATTAGAAAAAAGGTGATAAATGTAGTGTTTCTGTTTAAGTTATGGTGCATTGAAAAGTAACAACCACATGAATTCTTGTGTTCCACAGATTTTGTATTGAGTCAAGTGCCTTGAAAGTAGCCTGCTAACACAAAGCCCATAGATCCAGCCTAACAGGTGGCTTATCCCATAATGACATCTGTTTGTGGCTAATTATCTACCTCTGTTTTCTAATGTTGACTTCAGTCTTCTTCATTGATTTTGCAATCTCCATATGTCAGGAAACAGTTTAGCTATAATTTGCTGCTGGTGATGCACCATCTCACCTGTGAAGCACTGCTGGCTGGATCCACCAGGTTCTGACATGCCATCTGTATAGCTTGGTGGGCCCGTGCAAACTGAATGGGGTCCACCAGACCTTCATGACCAGAATGACTACTGGGATCGGACACACCCACGAGATACGAGGCCTGTGGAGTCAAAAACAAATGATTATGTCGAGATTATACTTGGGATAATAGATTAATTCAGGCTCTGACCTACATGTGTGTATATAAGTACACACACGGTCTACATGAAGATTCAATGGGCCTTTTAGAGAATGAATTGTTGTTTTTTGTCTTTTTATTGGAATTTAAATTCTGAAGACATAGTAAACAAACTGCAAACAGAAGAAAGCTGAGATGACAACAGGTGCAGGGTAGCAACCAGAGAATGTTGATAAGATGCTGTGATCTCACCTGTCCCGCAGCCTCTGTCAGCCCACATAAAGCTTTGGATGCTAAACTCACACTCTCCCCAAAGGCTAACACATCGCCTGTTTTACAGTGCTGGGAAATGCCTGCCATCGACTCTCCCAGAACCTGAGAAAAATAAAAGTATGCAAATGAGATCTTCAGTGGTCTTTTGCATAAAGTGCCCCTGACAGTAAAACTAAACAGTGCAATGCACCTTAGAGTTCTCCATGACGCTTTCAATACAGTCAAAGTAGGAGAGCTCATTCACAGGTTCGTTGAGGTTGCCTAGGAGACCTCTGACAGCCTGTGCACAGATGGAAATGTTAATGGTTTCAACTACGTCACTGAACATTTTCTGTTGTGATAACTCTGTTTATTCACCAACAAATCAAATCAAACTCAAATTAAGAGACACAGACTAGATGATCATTGCCTATAATTTAATCTATTTATTACTAACTTTAAAGAGATCAAAATCAAGCTGTAAAGACCAATTTTGACAGCAAAAGACAATGTAACATTATCAGAAAGTGGAAAATAAAAATGAAGATTTCTAATGCAAAACGCATGACCAAAAAGTGACCGATACAGTTAATGGATCTTTGAATTTTAATTATAAATAAAAGGCTTTAATCGGAACAAATGCGGTGTTTGTTTGCATGTGGTGGAGAGAGTGTGAGGACAGCTACCTCCAACTCCCTCAAGGCATTGTCACACTCCCTTGGTCCTGCTGCTTGCTGGGTGCAGAGCGTTATCAGCTGGTTAATGCTCTCTGTCACTGCCCTGAAACACACAGGAAGGTACTTTCACTCTCACATGTGTCCTCTGCATGCATGCAGGGGCTGGCTTCATTCACACATGCTTTTAGCTCCCCCATTCAAGCATAGCAATTCTGGCTTCTCGCTGCGATTGGATAACGCTGCTCACAGGGGTACTGAGATAGTCTTGAATTTGTGTTCAGCCTTGCTGAGCACAGACAGGCTCTAGCCAAAGCTTCCATCCTCCTAATTAGACAGAGAGAAGTCAGTCAGGCCTAAAGCCCCGTGGGACCAGCTGCTTGGCTTCTTTCCATGAAGGGGAGGGTCCCTTTAGCAAGGCCAAACAGACACATGTTGTAGGAGTGACATACAGATGCAGCAGGGAGACATCTTCTTAATCCATCATGCTTTAGTAATCAAGACCAGCATCGAAACAGTATGATAGTCATCAAATCAATACACATCTGCATGGTCTGAATATTATCCCACCTTGCTGCCACAGCTAGAAGATTCTTTGCATTAGCAGCACCTGGGTCCACAGACAGAGACTTGGCAGCTAGCAGCAGCTTACTGGAAGCCATAGAGATGTTCTTGAGGTTTCCTATAACTTGGATCTGGTCGTCTTTGCTCTGATGACACAAGAAAAACAAAATGTCTTTCAGCATGGACTCAGTAGTTCTTTTAAATACAAAAACAAAATGCTTAGAAAACTATAATCTTGCAATAAAAAAATGAAACCATGCCTTTATTGCATCACTACCACCCAGCGTTTTCTCTTTGAACCTGATACAAACTTGGGTGTCGCATTGCATCAGCTTCAATCCAAGACTAACACTAAACATCACAAGATCTCATTACTCAGGAAAGATCTACAGCTCTAGAGGCAATCCGGCGATGGGATGAAAAAGTTAAACAAATGTCTTTAACAGTAGAACTCCCACTAAGAGACAGTGTGATGGCTGTCATTCTGGTCATTAATGCTGCTTTAGCGAATTTACAGAACAAGCTAGGTTTCTTCCCTGAGACGCCTTTGCCGGAACCAGAAACTTGTGATGCTTGAAGAAACAAGATAATGATTAACACCAGGTGTAATTTTCTAGGTCTTTTGTTGTCCGTGACGTCAAATGGTGTTTTCTTCTATGGGACTCTGGTAGTTTGTCCTGAAGTTGAAGTGGTAGCAGCCGGCTGTTTCTCCTTCTCTGATATTATTGAGCCACGAACCTCTCACACCAGTGGTGTTCTGTTGCTAAATACGTGAGTGCGTTATGAGCAGTGATGGGAATAACTGCATTTAAACAGCAACGTTACTAATGGAAGTTAGTTATTTTAGTAACTAATAATCAAATTAATTACTGTCTTCTTTTGTCATAACACCATTTCTGTTACTGATAAGAAAATGCGTGCGTTACTATAATTCAGCAGCGAGGTGCGTTGAAGCCGACCCGTCATCAGCTGATCGGGAGCTAAAGGAGCGTCATCGCAGCTAGTGAGGAATGAGGAAGACGTGAGGAATCGTCTATGACTGCAGACCCGATGACCCACAGACTCACTGCTGCAGGCGCGAATCTGTTCTGTGGTCTGTTGGTCTGTACCCTTCTTGGCATGACAGCGGGACTTCCTGAAGGTCCACTCACCTGTTTACCACTCACACGTCAGTTCATTAATTCCTCGTCACGATCTATATTCCTAGATCATCCAAATGGAACCTGTTCCTGACCATTTATTTAGTCCCACTGTAACATTGACTGTTTCAGTCTCACAAGTCATGTAGCTCAGGTGTTATTAAGTGTCTCCACACCCAGCTTCATCACTTCTGTGTTTGGGTCTGACCCAAGTTTAGTCCTCGATCTGATTTGTGCCTTTTCTAGTGTAATTTTTAAGGATTCTTACTCATAGATATTCTGTTATAGATCATGAGTGATAGAAATACTAGTGGAAACACACGATCATGTGAAACAGAAAAAATAAAAATACTGTGCAAAATTGCATTTGTTTTGGTAATTCGACTGACTGAGAGACCACATAAAGGCCCAGGAACTCTTTGCTGGTGTTTTGGATGTTTTGTATGAAGGTGTTTGCAATTATAACATTTAGTTGATTGGGGTCTTGTTTCATTTCACACAGTGACATTTTAATAGTTTAGATCAGTGTCATGTTTCATGTTTTTTTCTGTCCAGTGCCCATTTATTCCAATGTTTCAGTTTTATAATAAACATTTGTACATACATTTTTTTATGTTCAAATCTATTCAGTCATTTAGATTTTAGCACTGAAGTAATTTATAGTAAATTAAGTGAGTTTAATTAAGAGGGGATCCAATTTTTCTAGAATTGTTTTTATGAAAAAAGTAACACAATGGTTATTGTTCTTGGCAATTATTTACTTTTATAATCTTGTAACTCAGTAACTATATGAGTAACATTTTCTACAACGTAATTAGTAACTATAACTAATTCCCTTTTTAAAGTAACATTCCCAAAACAGGTTATAACCAGAGGACCCAGGGAAGTGCGGAAGTGTGGTGGTTTGGCGAGACCGACAACCAAACGGTCCGATAGTTGCTTTAGGCCAGAAATGTGTTATTGTCGGAAGTTTTGAGACAAGTGTGAGAAAACCACTTTATACATTTTTTTCATTAAAAAAAATCTCCACAGTACATTTATAGGTACTATGTTAGAACGTTAAGAGGCATGAAGAAAAAATGTTTTTAAATTTGTTTTCCAAATTTGCCATTGCAGCTTTAAATGAAAGCTGGTGATGATGCATGGAGAAAAACTCATTATGGATCTGTAAACCTAATAATACGGGAAGAAAAGATAATTGTAATCCAAACCTTAGAAGAGCCAAAGAAATTTGCTAGGTGACCAACACAATCATTTTTACGGGGGGTGAGAGATCATCTCCGAGTAGCGTCAGAGTCTCATCCATTTCCCAGTCACCAGTTTTCATCAGATTTCTCCTCTGCGCTCAAAGCAGCATCATTTCTAACGCCTGTTTCACAGAGAACCTTCTTATAAAAGCCAGTGTAGCAGCCAAATTACATGTGAAATGACCAGATAGTAAACACCCAAGGTGGAAGGTGCGTTGCTTAGCAATGGTGAACCTGTCTGTGACTCATGAGAAAAATGTACCATGTAAATATGGAGCCATTTGTGGGGGAGAAAAACTACATTTTCAGGAAGCCAGGACAATGTGAGATCTGTCTAACTAAAGCTATATTAAAATATGAAAAGAGCCAAAATGACTGCCTTGGGAGTTTTAGTGTTAAACACCATCTTAGTTATCAAAGAAACATCAAGATGATCTTTGTATCTAAGACTTAGGGGCCATCAAAGTACTAAAGGCTGGAGTGGAATCTCATCTGAGCAGAATGTGCTGGGGCGGCTGCGTGATCGTAAAAACGTACTTGGGTGTGTCCTGCCATCTCTATGCCAGCATCCAGGAACTCATCAAAGTCTTGGCTGAACTTCCCTGAGGCTGTAGCCAGCTGGCTGCTTGTTCCACGAGATGAGTGGACGACCTCTCCTGCTGAGTGGTTCAGTTCAGCTGCTGTGTGGTTCAGATCAGTCTGGGCCTCCTGGAATGTCTTATTGCAGGGAGGGAGCTTGAAAGACAGGACAGGTTATTTTGCCATGGTGCATAATATCAGGAGTGGTCAAATAAAAGCAGCTTGTTCAGTTGAGTGTTGAATATGTTTGGCTTGAGCAGGACTCACAAAGTCAACTAGTAGCTTCTTGCTGGCTTCTCCGATGCTCCTTAGAGCCATATCGACGTCCTTCTGGCCTGGCAGGCAATTCACACAGTTATTGAGGGAGTGCGACACGGCTTTGGCCACCTGAAATAAAACACAGCATTTGGTAATGGGCTGTCGTTACCCATTCTAACAATGTGCAAAACAGTAACAGCAAAGCTGCTCAGAGAGGAAAAGAAAACATCTCAAATGCAAATGGAGCTCACAGCAATGTCACAATTTTTTTGCTGCTGCCGCAGATTTATGCTATACACGTGTTTATCTCCTAAAGGTTTACAGGAAATGAACGGTTTCACTCCTGAGGGAGGAACGCCATGCAACAAAGACTCGGCGAGAAGAAAATAGCAACATTTAGCAACATTTAGCGAAGATGATTTGTGTGGAGAAACAGAAATATTTACAAATCAGCAGGGAAGGGAGAAATCACTTATTGTTGCCATGCATCGTCTCGCGGTGATGAACTATTGTAAAATGTTCAACAAAGATTTTATTAATGGCAATTAATGATACAAATCACTGAATGTAAGAGGAGGAGGGCGAGAAGCATCGAGTAGGATTCATGACTGAAAAAATGTTTCAGTGACAAAAATGTTTATCTTCTGAGGAAGACCAAAGCCTGTATGAGTCTCCTGCTCAGTGCAACATCTGCACTGTTATGAATGCAACACACAGTATATAAATGATCATTACATCAAAGAAATATCAATTTGAATACGGTGCTTTAAAAATACCAAACATTTTCAAGGACTGGAGCTACCTGTGCCAGTCTCTGCTGACTCTCCGCATCTCCTGGGTGAACCAGAGCCTGATGCGCCTCGTGGATCAACATGGCCGAACCCTCCATCACATACTGGGCTGAGTCCAACATTGCAGCTGCAGCCTGAGGCTCCTTGGTGCTAGCTGCCACACCTCGTGCTGCTTGCGCCAACGTCCTCAAAGCTTGCGCCGTTTCTCGAGCAGCAACCCCTGCAAACAATTCATCACAGCAACAAAAACTAAATCAAATTAATTGATGAGACAAATTAGTCATGCATACCATTATTATTTGACTTGTATAAAAAAATGCAATCCTCCCATTTTATTAATTGCCATCTTCGTTTGTAGCAGCAGACCTGCTTAAGTAATAAAATGCACATGTGTAAATTGTGTTTAAATCTAAAAGCATTGCATAAATCAGCAGCACCTTGCTGTGACTGAACTATATTACTGTAATGCCCTCATTGTCTAAATAAATGAGGTAAAATAATAAATTTGGCCCCACGTGGGAGGTGGTCTTAAATTATTACACATCAAGCTAAAAAGCAGCAAATTGCATCAAATTACATTAACCAGTGGAGTGGAGCCATTTGCTGATGGAATGTTAAATCCAGCAAAGAAAAAAAAAGATTAATGAGCAGCGAGCAACACCCTGGGCCACAGCATGAAGCAGGGCCTGGAAATTCTCGCTGTTGAAAATGTTATTCTCTATTTGTCTTTAACTCCACTCCACCGAGACCCAGTGAACCAGAATTGATGGCAAAACAGTCAACTTATGCTGGATTCCTAGGACTCCATTTAGAAACGTAAAAAAAAAAACATGAAATGAGTAAATATTTCACTCAGCGATGCAAATATTTGTGTAATATCTGCAGCAATAGAACAAATCAAGTAGGAGAAAATGAGGTGAATCATAAGAAAACATGTCAACTTCAGGCTAATGTTAGAATCCAGTACCTGTGTAATGTTCGTTGCCCTGCGCAGCACATGTCAGCAGCTGAGCCATGGAGGAGCCAACCGCCTTGGATGTGCTTCCCAAATCCTGAGCACACTTTTCCAGCTGCATGAGAAGCACCAAGAATGATTTGAGAGAAGAAGAAAAAAAAAGCATTTTATGTTAGCTGACAGTTTGTGAACCAAAATGATCAGTCTGAGAGCCGAGCATGTAGCAGCCCCGCTTTTTGTGAAAGATCTGCTGTTAAAGTTCGAGTCCACCATCAGAACACTGAGCAATAACAAAGTACAAGACTTCACAGGCAAATTCGCTGATTCTGACACAAACGATTACTGTCCATGTGCTGTTTGATAAAATTCTTCTGGACGGGCCAGAAGGCTGCTGAGTAACTGATATGTAAACTGTTGTAAATACAGCAGAACATTCAGGTTTAGATGTAAACAGAGGCAGGATAAGAAGAGCTTCAGCCTGTCTGGGGAACAATGAGTCGGTTGTATCATGATTTGGGCTCATGCCCATGCTTTTAATCATTGATGAAACACTGAACGTGGTATTATTTCACTCATTTATTCTCAGGCAAATTTTTCATATTAAAAAAGTTGATTTTAAAGTTATTGTTTTTGTCCAAATCTAGCAAAGTGTTGAAGAGCAGGGAAACACTGTCTACTTAAGCTTGGCTTATGCTTGACATGTCCGCAAGGGCCGCACAGCCAAATTACGTCATTTAAGCAATCGCGCTCCTCGGCGTGGCTCAAAGTTTCCGCACTGCGCACCTAGGTAATTTTCTAACCACGTGGACGGTCCTGCACAGAAAAACACAGCAGACTGGCAAGTGCTAGTAGTTCATAAGTACAGACGTCTTCATGGTTCAGTCCATAAAAATCACCGTGATCATAATAGTGTTAATAATTGTTGTCACAGTCGGAAATGACAAAGACACAGTGGAAAAAATGTTGTGAAGTACAGAAATTTCTACTTCTACTATGGTGTAGAGCCCCATGCCGCCCCCTACAGTCTGGGAGAAGATTGGCTCACAGCGGAGGCAAGCCGCAGAGGGTAGGAAGGAACCATAATTGCTGCAAGTTCCGATGCACGTTTCATCCGCACGTCTCATTTCCGTGCGGAATGTACATGCGTCAAGCATAAACCATGAAGCTGTTCTGCTGAACGGAGTGAGCAACATTGTGAATTGGGGTAATGAAAACTTGAGTAATTTATGTGCTAACGAGTCGTAAGACTTTCAGTTTTAGATAACATTGTGTCTATGTGATATTTAATGTTCTGTATTATGTACATCACTATCAACTGACCGTTTCTCCAGGAAGAGGTTTAAGCTGCCCATCGATTACTGACATTTTAGCATCCTGAAGCTCACTTTTCAGCGTTTGTACAGTCTTGAGGGCCGAGTCGATCTCCAGAGGGCCACAGGCTTCATGGGCCTTAAAATAACCAAACAAAAATATTAAGTACATCAAATCCATTTATTTAGAGCAGACAAAATGTGCCTTAAGCTTCTGCTGCTGATGTCAGAGAGATCAAACATCCGGATTTGTATAAAACAGCACATTTCCTGTTTCAATAGAAGGAAACTTGTTATCTCTGACAGTTTTGTTTATTGCTACCTTCTGTGTGGCAGTCCTGAGTTCTGCCAGGCAGGTTGCTAAATTCTTGGCACATTGGCCCAGTTGCATAGCAGCAGCCTGATCAGCCACTGTTGGAACTGCTGACTTTGCAGACGTCACCATCTTACTTCCAGGCTGACAAAATGGGAAAAGGAAATTTAGAATATTGCGTATTACTGTGTGCCTTGAGATTGCAATATTAGACTAAATGAATGGTGCATCCTAACCTGCAAGAAGCTCTGACTAGCCATGATGAGAGCGAGCTGTGGGCCGAGCTCCTCAGGCTGGGCCTGGCTGCTCCGCATCCCTTGCACCAACTGGGGAATAGTGTCTGCTACCGCCTGGAATGAAATCAACTCCTAATGCATCCTTTATATGCTGCACTATCAAGACTAGAAGAAGAACGTGTTGCAGGAGGTACCAAAGACAAATAGGTATCTGCAGTAGTAAAAATATGCTGATGAGCATACCTTGCAGCTGTGCACCAACTGCTGGTGTGAGGCGGTGTTTTTGTTGGATGCAGCAGCATTTTGAGCAGCTGCGATGGTCTGAGTCGCAGCAGCCGCCGCCTGCTTAGCAGCTATCTGTGTGCAAGAAGTAAATGGAGACAATTAAGTCTAAAGCTAAAAGAAAAGGAGTGTCTGGCAAAGATTCGTGTTTGATCTGTTCTGTATTATATTATCATGTTCTGCGCTCAGGCCGAGTTTTTATCAGACCAGGAAAGTCACAGCCAAAATGTTTTGGAGGAAGAACGAATTGCTTTGCTCAGTTATGTCATGATAACCATTTTTCTAAAAAAAAACAGCTGAAATATACTTCTTAGCTTACATTTATTCATGATTAACTTTGCAGAAATAACTAAACTTAAACAGCAGACTTCCTGTGGAAAAGAAAAGGAGACAGGGCTGAAATACATTTAAAATGTGAGATATTATAACATGTGGTTAATTAAAGTTATATCCCAGTTTGTAGGATTTATTTTCAGTATTCTGTAGAATATTTTTAGCAGAATCCTGCATGTGCATCAACAAAAACTACATCTACAACCAACAGACATTAACTTGGTCTCTGTGCAACAAAATACGGGTCGTCTTAATGTCTGTGAGATAATTGTTACAAGCACACTCAGAGATTAATAACGCTCTTCTAGACTGTGTTACAAGCTTGTGTGATGGAGGCAACCATTAGCGCCGTTACTGTGACCATCTGATGAAAAGAGGCAGACTCACATGCATGTCTGATAGCAGGCTGATCCCAGCCGCTGGATAATGAATAGTTCATGTGCCTGGGAAATTGAACATTGGGTGCTCCAGAGCAGAAAGGTGGTAGTCATTAGGGGGCAAACTGATACCAAGGGCTAAACTCAGATCTTAACAAAGATACTGCAAGCTGAGCATTAATGGGATTTACAGCTCATTATAGTGAAGGAAAAAAAAAACATTAAACTAATATAAAAAGTGACATTTCATGTTTGTTTTCTTAAAGTTTGACTAAATTTATGTAGTTTTTATTTTTCAAAGATGAAAAAAATGTATTGCATTAAAAATTGGAAATTCAATGAGAAGATTTGAAATTATATTTTGGCCATTTCTGTGTAAAAGCTATAAACGATTGTTTATTTATCTGTTGCTGGGTTCAACTTCTGTTAGGAGGAACAGAGTTTATATTCTACAGGACTGACAAGCTAAAGGCTAGTCTGAGCCCTGCCAAGGTCAAACTGTAATGCTACCATTGCAAAACTGCTCCAATCTACAAATTCTCACAGTGATTCATGAAACATCATTTTATAAACCATCACACTGTCCACCATTTTTAATTTTAGACAGTTAATCTGGAAGAAATATTCAGAAGATCCTCCTGGACTTGACCTCTGAATGTACCGCGTGTGCTACATTTTGCTACTGGTGATATTTACACTCATAAATAAACATGAAATTCCATGCAAATAACAGAGTAATGCAAATGTGATGGCAGTGTTAAAGTTGCAATTATTTCTCATTAGATTTTGAAGATTTGAGCTGCAAAACACTTGAAATGCCAGAAAGAGCAATCATCTGACTGTAAGCTCTAAGGAGGACAGTTAACTGGTATTTCCTGACTTCCTCTTTTTTTATCAGTTGCTGTTCTAGATGTGGCGAACTCCTTGAGACACTAAATATGTGCTGAACTGACTGATGATGTGGGCATGTCCAGACAGTGCTGGTTACTGCATGCACAAGCTAACATGTATACATACAGGAGTCCTCCACTAAATTTGTTCAAGGGCTGGAGTTTTTTCTAACAGACACCATAAGGGCCACATGCTCTTGTAAAATAAAGTTCATTTACTGTTGTATCTTAATTTATTATTATTTAATATGGCTTTACTTTCCATCTAAATGGTTTTGATTGTAGTTGTGTTTGGAGAATTAAAAAAAATAATGATATTTGGGGCATGAATTTTGCAGCTAATCTTCAAAGTCTCCCCGTTATGGAAAAATCTATGTTTATTAATTCCTGATCATGGACTCAATCAACTGGATGTAATGTATTGCTCTCTGCACACTCACTTACTCATACACACACACACACACACACACACACACACACACACACACACACACACACACACACACACACACACACACACACACACAGTCTCTCTCTACCTCTTATCTCTCTCTATAAATAAACCTTGTGAACAGATGTTCGAGGCACTTGCTTCGGCATCTTGTCACAGTTACAACTGTTTGACTTGTCTGCTCATTGTCTCCTTCTCTCTTCACTATAGGTAATGGGTTATTGATAAACATATTGATAAAATCCATGACCCCATACCCCCCCTCCCCCCGGAACTGGGGGTCGTTGGACAGGTCTGGCGGGCTGGATGTGGCCTGCGGGCCACCAGTTGAGGTCTACTGCATACATAGGTCTGGTGTGTGTCCTGTTTCAGTAAAAACTGCATTTTTAAAGCATATTGTTCCCCTTTGTAAGTTGCCCATCTATGGGAGCAATACAAACAAAGCACCATGCGGGAAAACTCTGTTGCATACAATGATGGATTGACGTTGATGCTTAAATTGCTAAAGTGCAGTGCAAGTTAAATGTCTGTGAGTGTTGATGTGCCCACAAGTCACACTGCATTATGAGAATTTATGTACAATTGTATGTGTAGGTTCAACCCTACACAGAGATCTGCCATGTTTTAATCTGATATGCGGGATTATTGGCATTTTAGTTTCTATGTAAGCCTTTAACACTTCTTTTTTTATTTTACCTCATTTCTTTTTAACCTTTGACATGGACTTTTTTGTGTCTTTAGTAAAGTAAACTACTACTACTACTACAACTACTGCTACTACTACTAGCCGTTATCTCATAGTGTTAAAATATGTAAAGATTTTTTCTCCATCCAGAAGCAGTTCAAGAAACTATCCTCTAGCAAACTTCTGGTAAGTCAGTAAATATTCATAACCTTGGCACAGGAAGTCACAGAAAAAGAGATAAAATATCAATGTGATCATGTTTCCTCCAATGACTCACCTCCAACCGGTTGACTAGTTTTTTCTTGATGGCGTTTTGAGCTGCAGCATTAGTGGCAACACGAAGCCCCTCGGCCGCCTCCCTCAGCCTCTGCTGCTGGTCCTCATTCTCTGGGTAAGCAGCTGCCCCCTGAGAGCAGCAAACCACACACTCATGGATACACGTGGAAATATGCAAACGCACGCACACACACACACACACACACTGCTGTGCCGTGACACACATATTCCAGATACACACAACAAATGCCACCAGATCTTTGCAATAAAAGTTTTAGTAACTCTGGTACTACCGTACACATTATGTGAATGATGAAAAACGAAGCGTTTAACTCTGTCTGCTTTCAGACTGTTTCCAAGGAAACCATCAGTGCCAGATCCTCACTTCCTCTTTGATAATGTCAGTGATGTGATGATTAATGTGTCATAGATCAAATGCATGCTAACGAGCTATATGCAGAGTTTCGCTGGCTTGGATTTTTCCACATGGATAATATTCAGCTCGAAGGTGTTAGGGCCTCATTAAGAATCACTAATGCTGCACGCTTTTTGTTGTGGGGGGAAAAAAAAAAGTTCTTGTATCTAAGGGGAAAAAGTCCAGTTAGGTTCAGATCTGCTTTTATGATTAAACACACAAAGTGCACACATTTTATCAGATCATGCAGATTCACAGCGAAGAGTTGTGAAATGATGAAGTATGTATCATTATCAGAGTGATGTAAAAACTGATCACCTTGGCAGCTTCCACCATGCGAGCAGTGGCATCAGCCAGGAGTTTGGCTGCAGCGAGGAGTTTCTTGGAGTTGTCAACGTCGACTTCGGCCTCTGCGTCCGACCTCATGGCGTTCACCAAATCAGAAGTGGCCTGGGCCAACACCCGAGCCTGGCGCACCATCTCGCCTGTTCAGATAAAACATCCACATTTATGTTCCAGCTGACTGATACAAAATCAGAATCTGGTGATTTATCATTTTGTTTGAGTGAGCAGTGATGCAGTGATACATGACATAGCTCTCAGGGTTGTGAGTAATTTCAAGGAAACTCTGAATAAATCTCCATCGATGCAGTGAGAGGTCACTGTGGCTGCTGATTAATACAGGCACAAACACACCAAACTTGTCAACTATTCTGCTTTTGAAGATTCTGATGCAATAAAACATCCAAAGACATGATTAAAAATATGAACCATGTAAATAATAATAATAATAATAATAATAATAATAATAATAATAATCATTTAAGCTTTTTGCAATTTGTGTCTTGCTACCAGGAAAATAACAGGACCATTTCTCTCACTGATCATGGCGAAGGCTTGAAAATGTATCTCCTATTAATATTAAATAAGATCCTATTTCTGTCCATTCAGAGAGAAATCCCGGCAAGATTTATCATCTTACGGATTCACATTGTTTTCACCTTTATCTCCTCTTTTAGCTTCTGGTTCTCAGTGACTCATCCTCTTTCACACAAGTGAAAAATCACTGGAGTATATATAAAACACCTCCCCACACATCCGCTACAAAGAGCTTCATTTCCGAAACTCCCACCTTTAGCTTAAAAATAACTCTGTAAAAGTCAGAGGAAGACATCCACCACCTCTACTGTAACTCTGGGAGCGGACCAGTACCCCTCAGAGCTTATGCTGCATGGTTACAGTTTGTCCTGTTTTAATGAGAATTTATGGAAGAAAAATGTTTGTCTTCTCAGGTCATGTGTTTCTTGTTAAATTTCAAAGGCTCCCTGATGCTGATTGAGACCAGACCAGGAACTCTGTAGTGGTTTTGGATGACATGTCTCCTGCAACCTCATGGGAATTGACTTCTTTGAAACCGTTTTGGCCTCTCGTGAGTCAAATCAAAACAACTAACCTGAGCTTTGAACATGAATGCAGGATATTTTTGGGGGGGGGGGGGGGATTAGTTAATGTGGAGACAAATACAGATAAGATTTTAGGCCCCCTGATGACGTCAAAACATATTAGAGCAGGTTAACAAAAAGCAGCCTCACCAGCATCGCCCATGGACGTGAAAATGTTTTCAGTCACGTTCATGATGGTGTCTGTGGCCTGGTCGTAGCGTCCGATGGGCTCGCCGCAGCTGGCGTAGTGGCGGACGTGTTGCAGCAGGTCGCTGAGCGCCTGGCTCACCACGCCAGCTGCCGCTGCGACTTGTTTCAGAAGCTCGCTGTCGTCGCTGGCCGAGCGGCAGGCTTTCACACAGGTCTCGACTGAGCGGTCAACCAGCTTCCCAGCCTCGACAAGCTGCTCCTGACACACCGGGGAGCTGATGGTTGGACTCACCACCTGCACCAAGAGGAAAAATCTGCATTAATTGAGACAAACCTACATTCTACAGCAAATAGCAATGTGTCTGTCATTTCTTTCACACAATAATGCAAAATCGAGCACAATATGTTGACATTTAGCATGTGCTAGCTTGCCAGTTGCAGCCATATGAAACAAAAGCTCCATCTGCACAAAACAGGCAATTTTTTGTGTTTCTTTAAAACCCACAACAATGAGATCTGTACCTTGGTGCATGCAACCAGTTGCGAGGTGGACAGGGCACACTGAGTGGCTGCTGCGATCACTCGATTCTGCAGCACGGTGTCCTCAGCCACCTGGGCCACGTTCTTGGCCTTCAGGACCAACATAGCAGCTGCATTGGCCACCGCTTTGGCCAGATTCATCAGGGTGTCCTGCAACAAATTAATCAATGTCCTTCACTAAAACAGTGCACAGCTGTGCACGTGTGACTAAAGGGAGATGGTAAGTAAATGTTTTTAGTGCATTTTGTTCAACATGATCACTGCACTGGTAGGAGGAGGAGGACTATAAAGGAAAAACACAATGAAGATGTGAATAGTTGATCTGGAAAACGCTGGAAAAGGACTGTAAACTGGATTGTTTTAATGTGGTGGAAGAATTCTGGCTCAAAATCAATGAACGTGAGTAATTCATTAGGTCTGTTTTCAGGCAATTAACACCAAAAAGTGAGGAGAATAAAAATGGAGGTGAGTGTAAAAAGAACAAGAATTTAAATATGAAACAATACCCAAGGTCTTGGACACACTCTGGTCTGTTTTTCAACAAAAAGCTCACTTTTGTATTTTCTGTTATAAATCCAGCAAAAGTGGAAGGCTAATGTTTTGCCTAAGATAATTAATTAAACAAGCATGTATTGATATTTTTAAGTGAAGCCTGAGAATTTTGGTGCCTGTGGAGCTTCCTGTTTGGCCGACACCATCATAGAAATAGTGCGTGGGTTGCATCCAACCTGGAACTTCTCGTCAGTCTCGCCCTCCCCCATGTGACGGAGCAGGTCCCCGCTGGCTTGTCCAATGCTTCCTGCTGCAGTCAGCACCGTCTGTCTGGGCTGCACGAGGATGACATCAGCACATTCATCACTCAAGCCAGGCCTGTTCTCTCACTGACCCTTCAAATAATCTAAAACAGGTTTGGAAATCATCCCACAGAATGCCTTTTCACCGAGACATTCTTCAAACAAGCCTGGAACTCAACATTAAGTGTATTTTTTTTTTTTTGGTTACATCTAAGGATTACAGTGGAGCATAAAAATCCTGAAATCAACAAAGTAATCAGTGGGTGCCTCACCTCAGCGGCTGCAGGCTCAACAGATCTGAGGAGATCTGACACAGCCCCTGCCAGCATCCTGGCAGCACCCATCAGCTTGTGTCCACTTCCCACCTCATCGTCCATTAATGCAGCCAGGAGCTTGACTCCTTTAGACATCTCTGTGAGGTTGGAGGAGATGGTGGTGATGGCGCAGCCCACTGCCGTGTAGTCGGTCTCCGTCGGCTCACCTGCAGAGGAAAGGCAGCTGTCATGGCAAACAACATCAAACTGCATCTCCGCTGTGCATCTTAATTTGTGATGCTGCTGCAGCATTGATTTAGCAAAACCACCGGGCAGCCAGCGTGTCATTCGCTTTAACACACACATCAGCTTCATGATTAGAGTCTGTTTGAAATGGCTCCGTGGAGCTGAGCACATCGACGGTGCAAGTGGCTGTGACAAAAAAAAAAGGCTCTCAAACTTTGAATCAGACAGCAAAGAAAGGAAATCTAACAAATGGTAAGGTTAAAGTCTAAAACTGGCTTTGCATCAGACAATACAGGAACTTGAAAAAAAATCAAGTCTTATTAAGAACATTCAGATTATGAAAAAAGTCTCGAGTTACTACACAATTCAGTACAATTCAAAGATACTTTATTAATCCCAGAGGGAAATTGGAGTTCATTCATAAACAAAAATTTCATTTGTATTCAGGTTGTACTTTCAACAAACTTTCCAAACCTGCATTCAGCTGCCTTCAGCTGCCCTAAACTGACTGAAATTAAAGGTGTGTGCCATCTTCCAGCAGCTCAGCATTTTCCTGGGAGCTCACCTGCTGTGAGATTGACCACAGAAGCTGTTCCAGCAGTGATGGCATCAACCTGAGAGTGGATTTCATGTTTGGATTCATCCACTTTGTTCTGAACCCAAACCCTGGATGCCTTTCGGAGGGAGGAAAACAAGAGGTTTTGGTATTGATCACAGCGGGGGATTTTTAGCTCATACAGATTAGGATCAAAGGACTGAGCAAGTTAACAAACCTATGGCTTTGGAAACACTCATGCATCTAATGCAGCCTGTTCACATTTATATTCAGCTCTACCTCCTATTTATGGTGTTTAGTGCAGTAAAAGTGTTCAGTTATTATGCTGTCTTTGCTATGAGGGTGCAGCAGATTTGATGCCATAAAGCAAACAATCAGAAGTGAGCAATCAACTGGGAATGTTGTGGGATAATTCTTTTTCAAATGCTGTAGTCACGATTGGTCAGAATTTTGTAATAAACTCACCAAATCGTGGCCCAATGGAGGCAGATGATCTACATGTCCCAGGTCAGCCTGCGCCTGCTGCACAGCCTTCATACTGCTGTTGATGGTTCCCATTAAAGCCTGCTGAGCTAAACTCTGATGACAGAACACACGCACGCACGCACACACACACACACGTACACACACACACACACACACACACACACGCACGCACGCACGCACACACACACACACACACACACACACACACACACACACACACACACACACACACACACACACACACACACACACACACACACACACACACACACACACACACACACACAGGAATAAACAAAGCTACTCTGACTGCAAAGCTGTCAAAACACTCACAAACCACATTCCCTAGATGAGCCTACACACTGAAAAAATCCACTGCTGTTTATTTTATGACTGCAAAAGAATAAGTGAAATCTGCTGAAGGAAATATATAATCTCATAGAAAAATGTCCTTCAACATTATGTTTTAATGCTTTTAGTCCTAAAGTATAGAGCAGAGCAGAACTGAACCTCCTCCCCCACTCACCAGCGGAGGCATGTGTCCTCTGTGCATCTGCCCGCTGGTGATTTGCTGCTGGGCAGAGGGCATGGAGCCCATATTGAAAGTGTCAGGGCCGCCAATCGAGCCGGACCGTATGATGCCAGGAAGCGCCACTGAGCCGTGCTCCACGCGACCGACTCTGTTGAACTGCTGCTGCAAGATTGTGGATCTTACATAAAAGACAAAATAATGGAAGTAAGTGATGTCTTCGGTAGTATTCATGTAGTTCATTATGCATTTGCATCATATTAAGCATACCTGCATCTGATAAATGCATTTGCTGCATAAAGAATTTCAACAGTAGATGTTTAGGGTTTGGGACTCTTTAAAGGTAAATTGTATTTTTTATTAAATTCATTAATTTCACTTTAAATTTTACTTTAAGAACATTGTTTGGAATTTTGTAGTGTTTCTGTGTAAATGTAGATAATGAGTACAACGTTACACATTGTAAATAAGGGCCTTTATTTGGAGAAAAAAGCTTCTATCCTCCAGATTTCATCACCTATTTACTAGTTAGAGCTAGTGACAGTGGTAACCAGTATCTCAGTGGGTTACAACAGGTTGCAGCTAGTTGGAGACATGAAACTATGATGAAAATATACAAATTCTCTGTTGTAATCAAGTCCATACAACACGTGTGACTAGTGCCACACATGGCTGCTTCTTTGAGGTATCACAACTTCCATGCACATTTTCTTTAGCACAATTTAGTCACAAACTTTTTAGCAAATATTCACCCGCATTTTATTCATAATTCTGTTGACAACCCCTCAACAAGCACATTTCCTCACTTTGATTCAGTACACCTAAATTGAGAAGGGCTTCAAATGGGTTTGGGATGTTCACAATGAAACTGCAACAATTCAGAGAAAAAAAAAGTACGCTTTTGTTTAACATGTTCAAAATCCAACAACTAAACAGCAAGGCCATAAAAGTGATGAAATTGAGAGCTTTTGCAAACATTTTGAGACACTTTGGAGACAGATTTGCCGCCTGTTTAAACAGTTGCGTGCCCAGTGAGATACAAACAAAAGTGTCTTGTCTTTCATCAACTCACATTAGATGGTTAATTACATGCAACTGCAGTGGTAAAATACTGCACTTCTAGTGAATCCAGGGATTAAAATCAGCTAAATGTTTTATATTTCTCTCAATAATAACATGTAACATGTAACTGGAGGTGGGCTGGCACAGTCAGTGTCCTCGATTGGGCAAGTTGGAAGGACCAGTGGTGCCAGCGTTTAGCAGCCTCGCCTCCGTCAGCGCTGCAGGGCAGCTGTGGCTACAGTTTAGCCCATCACCATTAGCGCGTGAATGCCTGTTTGTGTTGTAAAGCACCTTGGGGTGGCCTCTAGTAGGAATGAATGCCTTACAGGTCGTATTCAAGAAACAAAAAAGCCCACAAACCCCCTGACTCTGCTGCATCACAGGAGAGCTTCGCACGGCAGGATTTGGAGTCTTATTTTCTGATACTTGTCATTCAGCCAGGAGAACAGCAACACAACTCTACCACTGACTTGCAATGTGGATGTTTATCTCCACAAAAAACACAAGCCTGGAGGAGTTCTGCCATGAGGTGAAGTTGCTAATGCTAACGGTTAGCTTAAACTAGCCAAGACATCCTCCGGTGATTACGGGACGTCAAAACAACAACAGCCCTCATCATTGTTAGTCATGATCGGTGAGTCCATGAATGCTAATTCACTGTGTGACATAGATTAGTGAGGATCTTCAAATCCTAGAGTCTATTTTCTATCAGGAGCTAATGCAGGAGATCGGTGTAGGAGATTATTTTATGTTCAGCCTGCATGAAAAACTCAGGGTGAACGATTGTAATCAGAAAAAATATTTTAAAGACGTTTTTTCAGACTACCAGTCCTTTAAGATAGCAGAAAAACATTTTTTTGTCATGGCCATGCTTGAAATGCTGTTAGCTCATCAATGACATCAGATAAAACCTGTTTTTCCAAACTGAAGCTGTTCAAAAAAAGCTTTTCACGGCGAGTAATTACTTAGAACTTTTATCCAAAAACTGATAATAAAAGCTTTCTCCTTTCATTTTAAGGGGCGACGGTGCATGGCACAGGAGTTAAGTACTCGCCCCGTAATCGGAAGGTTGCAGGTTCGAGCCCCGCTCAGTTTGTCGCTGTCGTTGTGTCCTTGGGCAAGACAATAAACCCCCCTTGCCTGCTGGTGGTGGTCGGAGGGACCGGTGGCGCCTGTGCTCGGCAGCCTCGCCTCCGTGAGTGCACCCCAGGGCAGCTGTGACCACATCGTAACTCATCCTCACCAGGGTGTGAATGTGTGTGTGAATGGGTGAATGACTGATTGTGTTGTAAAGCTCCTTGGGGGGTTCCAGGACTCTAGAAGGTGCTATATCAAATACAGGCCATTTACCATTTAAGCACATTTATAAAACATGACAATTATATCAGACGATAGCATTGTTTTAATTAATTTTTCTGGCAAAAAACCCTGCAAAATAATAATTGCAGCGTTACAAATTTCAAGCACTAACAATCACCCTCACAGTGAGAGGACCCAGTCAGAGCGAACACCGCACAAAAAATGTCTTTATGCCCAACAGATGCTTCTGACTCTATTGGTTAATTACAGCTTGTTTTGAGAAGCAGCAATTATGTTTTTAGAACAAGACCAAAAATATGAGTTGACTGGACCATGAGCAGCAGGAAGCATGGTTCCCCATTATTTATTTATTTTTTTGGCACAGAACACTTTCAACATATTTCACACTCTGCCTCTGTTCAATACCACAGAATCAATCCCACTGTAGTGATGCATTTTAAGTGCAGCCCTGCTTTCACACTTGAACAAACTTTTCTCATGCCTCCTTTCCTCCTCGTCTTTGTGACAATGAACCTAAAATCAATCCTAGGAGAAATCTTACAGAATGTCTCAACTTTTATTGTCGGCGTGCCTCCAGATAGGAGAGAAAAGATGGTTTACCAGTGAGATAAAAGTAGGAAGAGTCCTCATCCATTATTTCTACCTCCATTTATGTTAGTAATACTTTATTACATCATAAAACCAGAGAAAATACTGTCCAAATAAAAAATAACAAAACATTTAAGTGGCTGATGTTAGAATCTTAACTTCCTTTAATGAAGCGAGAGAATATTTTGGTTGCTTTAACCCGAGGCGGTTTGTACAAAATTCATACACGGGAGCACTTCAACAAATTATATTTTTATTATGCTAACATTTAAAGTGCTGCTTTGGCTCTAACTTATCTCTCCTGGGTAAGAACTACACAAGACTGGCACAAATGTGATTACATGCGTAATTAAACAGTAAGACTCAAACACATAAAAAACCACCAGACTGTGTTCGTAAATTAGAGTGGTCAGCACTTATTTTTTAAAATAGCAGACGGTGTATAAATACAACTCACTTCTTAGGGGAAACAGATTCCTCCAGCATCGTGGACTCTTCATCTCCTTCGAGGCCAAAGCGATCCTTACTCTGCTTCTGTACGCAGACGAGACGATACAGAAAACTCTGGTGATCATTTTTGCAGAAAATGCAACTCATTATTTAGTTTTCTGCACTTGCCTTTTTAAGAATGATGTCAATATATCCAGCAATAAGTTGGGATATCTGTTCTCCCTCTGTAGTCTGGACAGAGTAGTAACTTTCTTGGTACTCTCCAAAATCCTTTAAAAATTCAAAGGGGACAGTGTTCTTAAAGCTTATTTGTATTGCCATCTGACATGATGCAAACATTTTCAGAATCTACTAGAAGGAGTGAGGAGTTCTGTGCACAAATGGGGGGGGGGGGGGGGGGGGGGGGGAATGCATCATTGAGGGGTGGGGGACAGAAGCAATTTGGCAGTCCTTTCATCATTTCAGCTATTCAGGAAAAGACCAGCTTCTTTGGAGCGTCCCATTTCTCTAAAGAGCTGACTGAGAAGACGTGAATCTGAGAACTGCTAACTTCAAAGTATTCTGCAGAAACACAAGGCTAAGTTTTTTTTTTTGTTTAAATCGATGTTGGCAAACATACCTTAGGAGATATTTTTTTAAATTTGTACAATCTATTTATCTTTAAGTGGGGTAACCTTTCCCAGAATGGAAGGGAAGCAGCAAAATGCTGGAGAAGGAAAAAAAAAGCTCTGGGATAAATAATACATCTACATTCTGCACATTCTCCCTCCAGACTCTATTGTTAACTTGGATGAAAAAGCCGGCCGGCATATTGAAAATGTTAAATATTCCGATGTGAATGTTTTTAAGGGACTGTGTGTGGATTGTGAAAACAAATTGGAGTCACGCTGCGCATATGAATACACGCATAACATTACAGGTGATGGAAATCAGTCACATCGCACCAAGGTGAAGCTCTTGGGAGAGGCCGCCCATCTCTTGACGGTTGTCAGAGGCCATTCCTGCACCACGTCCTTGGTCTTCTCGTCCACTCGCATCACAGACTCTTTGGTTATCCCCAGCAGTCTTGGCACCAGCTTATTTTTACCCTTCATCTTTTCCTGTTAGAAAAGAAAAATCAGACAAAATGGAAGATGCCCCTCGACGCTTGGCGGCTGGAACACAGATGTTCTAATGCGTCTGCGGTTTGAAGTTGTGGATGGCTGAAGGGAGAAGGGCGGCAGCGAAGTGACCCAAAGAGCTTGGGCTTGTTTAACTGCTGTTTTATTGAACAGGGTCTCCACAGGCCTGAGTCACTGTCAGCACAGCCGCGTGGTGCTTCCACCAGCTTTCTGCCTGACTAGCTTGGCTGCCCACTGAAAATCTATTACAGCTCACTTCAGACGACAAGCCCGGACCTGGCTCTCCTCCAGGGGGGGAGAGAATGGAACAAAAATTAGCAGCAAGTAGAGCCGGCGAGGTCATATTATATTAATTCAGCGTCTCAAAACCTCTGTTTTTCTTTATCGCAGGGTCAAAACTGATATGGAGTGGTTTTATTCTAAGCCCTCTTACACTCAAGGACAGATAACATTATTCCAGTGTGTGTCACATCTTTGTGCAAACATGTATTGTTTTAGGTTAAAATCTTTAAACATCACAGCCTTCAAGGCTGCATTGAAGCTTGAAGAGTGCCTTTCTAATTTGAAGTGGAGAGGTGATTGATGATTTCATTTTATATTGTTCACCCTTGATTATTTCAGGGTAAAACGTGTCTCTGGAAACAATCATGCACGCATTCCTGCACCAAAGCCAACTTTTGCCACACATGATCAATGCATTATTCTCTCTATGTGACTGAATTAAAAATAACTATACTGACAAATGAGAAATGGAAGGTTACAAAAATAAAGCTTCAACAACACCAAGTAGTCGATTTTGCCATTGCAGACATAGAAAGCAGAGTGCAGCAGGGGTGAATTATTTAGCAGTCTTGAAATCTCCATCACTTCATCTCCTCTTTGAACACAGCCTGTGCTTGCACTCACAACGTTTCATAACGGCACACACAGATAATTTGAACCCGGCGGTGTGCTTTAACTACGGGGCCAAACATTCCATTTATCATCCATTAGGACCCCAGCAGAAAGCTTCGCTCTTCCTCGTTTTTCTCCCTTCTTTTCTGCAAGTTTGAAGCCAAATGGAGTGCTGTCAGGAAGCTTTTAGAACACTCACTCCTGCATCTTCATCTCATTCGCTCTCCGTTCCACTTTTGTGTTGCAAAACTGGGCCTGAACAGAACCGCTATTGTCATGAGCTTCCACTCAAAGGCTTCTGATTTGTTGTGATAATGAGGCTTTTGGTGCTTCAAACCAGCTTTCATACCTGTTTGACAGCACAGTCCAGTCCATCACAGAGGGTATCAGAGTCAAAGCGGCCAATCACTGTAGCAGTAACATTATATATCTGTTTGTCACAACAGGAGAGATGTGCTGCTTTGGTCATTTGAAATAAATTGGTTGCATTGTAGGAAAAATAGTTATTTGTATGTTTGCCACTTTTATTATACCTTTTATTTTGGTATTTTCCTATAATAGACTGTTATGGCTTCAATTATTACACGGAGCATGTGACAAAAATGCAAAACCCAACGTGCATTCACCAGACGCTTTATAACACTTGTTCCTCTAGGCAGCTAACCAGCCAATCACATGGCAGCAACTCGGCTGCATTTAGGCATCTATCTAACCCATCAGTGGAGATGACTTGCTAGTTCGAGTATTTTAGAAACTGCGAATCTGTTGGAATTTTCATCTACAACCACCTCTAGGGTTCAGGAAATGGTCCAAAAAATAGAAAATACCATTGAGCAGCAGTTGTAGGGATGACATGACCTTGTAGATGTCAGAGGTCATAGAGGAAAGGGCAGCCTAATTTCTATTAAGCTATTTTCAACAGCAGCATAAATGTGAAGCAAATCCGGCCTTTCATCAACAACTTTAGCTGGTGGTAGTTTGATGGTGTGGGGGAGATTTTCTTGGCCCACTCTAGGCTCCTTATAGCTCATTTCCATCGACCATTTTGGCATGGAATGGGAAGGATCAGATCACTAATGTTTCTGTTCCGACTGTAAAAGCGGTCCAGACAACCTACCCAGACCGCACCAGTCACAGGACGTTTTGGGCCTCCTTCTGTTGTAGGTCCAGAAATTTCCGGAGCGGTATGGTTAGGGCGGAGCAACAACCCAGTCCACGGATTGGGGGACAGAAAAACATCCCTACTTGCAACAAGAAAAAAGAACAGAGTTCTGTTGTTTGTGTTTTCATTAGCTGGACATGAACGTGAAAAAATGCCAGCAAGTAGCAGCAAGTTTTGGTCACCTTCAGAGCTCCAAACATTCCTCATTGTCATTGCGGGAGCTTCTAGTCCACAGGAGGAGCTAGGTGGATCAGTAAGAACGTTTTTCTTCTCAGTGGACGGCAGCTGAAGGATCAGAGCGGACGTCGCCACAATGTCGGGCCAAGGTGAAGAAATTAAAGCCCAATATAGAGAAGTTAAGGACAGACAGCCGGAGTGAAATTTTTTGTTTGGATGGGAGAAACACATGGAAGCTGTGTTAAGCATTTTGTTTTTGTCTTTAGCTCTGTAGGCCATTTATTGCAGCACAAAAATACTGGATATTTGCACAAATTAATCGCGCATGATGGTTAATTTAACCTCGCCTGCTGACGAGTTGGCCCAAAATGCGATCAGAACGCTTGCCTGAAAATTGCAGATCCAAACCGGAACACACCGATCCAAAAATAGCCAGACCTGACTGTACCAGACCGGGTGATGGAAATCCCAGATTAGTACCAACTGAGCCTGGTTTGTTGCTGACCACATCCATCCCTTCATGGGAGCAGTGGACCTACCTTCCGATAATTCACCGCTTTAAATATCTAAAACAGGGTTGTTGAACACATAAAAGAGTCCACTGAACTCCGATCCCAATCTAGTGCAATGGGAAATTCACATCATGGATGTGCAGCTGACAGATCTACAACAACTGAGTGACACCATTGTGCCAATTTGGACCAGAACCTCTGAGGAGTGTTGTTGAATCCGTGCCATGAAGGATAAAGGCAGTTCTGAATGAAAAGACAGGTCAGACCTAAAACTGGCAAGGTGTACTTAATACAAAGTCCAACGACTACATGCTATAAGATGCATGCTATAAAAACCCAAATAAGTTTGATTTGAGCGGAGGAACTTTAATAGATTAAATCAACCCATTCAGTAGGTTTAGTTCTTACCTTAACAAGGAAAAAGGACACTCCGTACGTCGGCAGAGACCTGGCGAGCTTCACGTACTTCACTTTGGCCTCAATTTCTGTCATTTCTCCACAGTTTTTATGATCCTGCAGAGATGACAGTTACAAGGTCAAACCAGTCAGGGCTACATATAATTCTGGTTTAATTGTTGCGGGGTCAAAAGAAATTCAAACTCGGGAGTGGCTTCAAGTGCCAGGCAGGAGCAATGCAGCAAACATACTTGGAATATTTTCTTCTCGGACCCTCTCTGCTTGACGTACTCTTTAGGTAGGAACTCCTTCAGGCTACAAAGATAAATGGGATTTTCACATGGTTATCCACTTAAGCCACAGGCATTTGCCTTTTTATCGGCATACCTTTACATATGAGGTCATTCAAGTAAGTGCCTTAAGAATCAAAACACAGTTGTAACAGCTGACATCAACCCTGAGCTGTCCATGGGAGGAAATCCCTTGAGGTAAGATCCTGCTCTGAAGGAAGTGAGAGCTGCTGCACAAAACTCACCAATAATGCTATTCTGGTTGATGTGGGAAACTCCTCTTTTAAACAGTGAAAAACTTACTCCAAAAATCCAGGCTTGTGTTTGTGCTCCACGTGGGGTCCAAACTGGATCTGAGCCTGAATCCCCGCAAACTCGCAAGCTTTATCAAAGGAGACGGGGTGGGAGCCATTCAATATATCATCCCTCGCCTGGAGGAGACACGAGGACAGGGAGCAGAAGGGATTAAGAGAGGCACATGCCTTGGAAAAGGACAGAACTACAAAGGCATGGGAATAATCCAAAAATCACCCAACAGAGCTCTATAACAAGCACTTTACCGTGTGCTTTGGGTTCGCAGAAGGTAGGAAAAGGGTGTCATTGAAGCTGAATGACTAGAGCTCATTCATCTAAACAGACTTGTCCACACACTGGAGCTAAATGAGATTTGTTTGTGACCGTAAAAGTCAGGTGTTTTGTTATCACAACCAGTTATGCAATAAAAAAGAATGACAGTGCAGAAACACATCAGTCTTCTGCACGATCTCATCTATATGTGATGACTCTGGGCTGCCTATGTCACTCATATTATGTTCCAATGCATTTACAGCCAGGCTGCTAATGCTATCGTCACCATTCCAATTGATGCGAGGGGGAAAGCCTTTGTTGACATGTTTCAAATGCTTCTCCCTGCGTGCAGCTTTCTCCAGGGGGCAGCCAGCCCTGCTTCACTCTCTCTTTCCAGTTCACTGCTGCAAATTTAATGACTTCAAGAGCTGAGAGGCCATGCTGTCACAGAAAGAGAGAGAGAGAGAGAGAGAGAGAGAGAGAGAGAGAGAGAGAGAGAGAGAGAGAGAGAGAGAGAGAGAGAGAGAGAGAGAGAGAGAGAGAGGGGCTCCAACCGTGCTTTTAGCATTGGCATATCAGCGCACAGTGTGGACTTGGCTCAATCTTACGTCCCATTACATCAATAAAAACCTAAGCAGCAGCTTACGGCTGTAATGAGCACAACAACGTCCTTTCCACAATCACGTCCTTTGCCAAGTACAATTCACTGTGGAGCACATAAGCTCTTAGTGAACACAAGAAGACACGCTAAAATTAGTCCTCACACATGCCATTCACTCTGATAGCCACTGCTTACTAGATGGCGTTAAGACAAAAGAAGATGCAGAGAAAAAAAAGACAAATAGACACTCTAATTTTAGAGTGCCAATTGCTGCCAACAGGTCAGAGAGTGTAATTTACTAATGCAGTCCAACCACTTAAAAATGCTGAGTATTCTGCAAGATTAAAAAAAGTGTGTACTTTGCAGACTGTGGAAATAAGTACACTGTAGCACAAATACATGCAATTTAAAATCTTGACAAAATGTGTTTTATGCACAGTTTTGTTTTTTTGCAAACTTGTGGGCTCAAAGTTTTAATTCCAAAATGAAAGAGGGTTTAAGAATGTTTAGTCTCAGAACTTCATCATCGGACCTGCATTTACAACCGAA
The DNA here is from genome assembly GCF_043380555.1 of Nothobranchius furzeri. Lineage (NCBI taxonomy): Eukaryota > Metazoa > Chordata > Actinopteri > Cyprinodontiformes > Nothobranchiidae > Nothobranchius > Nothobranchius furzeri. The sequence continues at coordinate 68,206,592 of NC_091744.1, read as the reverse complement.
TAACTTTTCTATTTCAAGATGGCCCCAGCAGCCCGCTGATATTATCTAACATAAAAGTGGCAATAACTCAGTTTCAGAGACCCTGAGCCAAAATTTGTTGTCACAGTAGCTCTGAATCATCCCCTACACATGCGTCAAACCCGACAGCAGTCGTGGCCAAACTTTTGAGCTATGGGCTAAAATCGTCACACTCTGAGCACTGCAGGCCACAAATATGAGATGTTTTTATCAGAAAAAAAGGTAAAAAATATTTTATTGTGACTTATTTCATTTTATCTACTCAACACTACATTAAACATGCAATATTTTATTGATAAGATCACAACTTTTTTTGCATTTTTGTAGAAATGGATTTATAAATATGTTTTAATACAAAACATAAAAATCTGTATGCACATTTTCCTCAAATTTCCTGGATTTAATGCCACACTAGCAACTTTTGTCGCATTTTCAAATCATTTTCTTAAGCCAGCATGTGCTAAAATGACCTTTTACAAAGTTATGAATGGTAAATGGCCTGTATTTGATATAGCACCTTCTAAAAACCTGGAACCCCCCCAAGGCACTTTAAATGATAAATGACCCGCGCTTGTATAGCGCCTCTCAGAGTAAGGACTCCAAAGCGCTTTACACTACAGTGTACCATTCATCCAGTCACACACACACACACACACACACACACACACACACACACACACACACACACACACACACACACACACACACACACACACACACACACACACACACACACACACACACACACACACACACACACACACACACAACATTAAAACACAACTGGTCATTTCACACACACATTCACACCCTGGTGATGATGAGCTACATTGTAGCCACAGCTGCCCTGCGGCAAGAATATCGCACTTGCAACTTCAGAGTGGCGGTCCAGTCCCTGTTGGACTTAGTAAAAGTGGAACTGACCTACCTGGCCCTGGAGTCTGCTTGCAGCACATTTCCTGCGTGTTTTAGATCATGAACACAGCAGATTTGCTCGATTAAGTTCTAAACAGCTCCTCTAGAACCTAACGAAGGCTGAGGAGACATTTCAGCAGTTAGATTAAGGTGTTAAAATGACAAACACACAGTGAGGAGAAAAGTTTCACTTTTGCTTTGAATAACGGACACTAGGGGGTGCTAAAAGCAAGCTAAAACTGCAAAGTCTCCCATTAATGAATGCTGCACACAAAATAACTCCAGGGGCTGTGAATGGCCTATGGGCCTTACTTTGAACACACCTGCTATACATGTTAATCTAAATCTCTGTTAGCATAATATTCTATACATTTTTGGTTCTCCCAACTTAGAAGGAAAGAAAGAAAACAATATTTTATAAAGTGCCTCCAAAGATAAAAATCACTACACTACAGCACTACAGAGAATAACAAAAATGCAACAACGTGGTAAAAGTGGCACAGCAGAAGGGTTTCAAATCGTCCTCAGCTGATGCATAAATTATTTATTACCGGTCTGTTGATCTGTATTGATTTTGTATCCAAGCAGATAAAATAAGGATTTAATCGGTATTCCGTGTCAACTTTGAAGACAAATTAAATTAGAGAGGGATTGATTGCGTGTTGGGACTCGAGTCGTGAGAGGAACAGCACAGCAGGTGGTGTTGTTAGACAGGTGCCATCATTATCTAGTGAGAAGTGTCAGGAAGTGTGCAGTCACACCGAACCGCTCCATGAATATTGCCAGACAGCTGACAGCCACACAGGTCTAGGTAAGTCAGTGAAATAGCTGATGCTTATCTTATTATTAGACTTGGCATTGCTTTAACAAGTTTTATCCTGCAGCTGAGTGTTTAAATTTAATTCATTCATCGTCGTTATGAGAGCAGACAGTGAGGACAGAATGGGCTTCTCAAGGCAGACATAATAAGAGAAACAAGCACTGGTTCTTAAATGTTTTATTATAGCTGCATGAGTGAAAGAGACACAGGACGTCAGATGGGTGGGACTTTGGTTTGGTCTAGGAACGCCCTGGAGGCTCTGTGGATGTACATATATATATATATATATATACACACACACACACACACACACACACACACACACACACACACACACACACACACACACTGAGCCTAAGGTCAAACAGAGTAAAACATATCTGTCAAAAAAAAAAGTTCCGAAATGACTAATTATGATTAGTATTTAATAAGACAACTGCAATAAACAAGTAAATAGATATTAATTACTTGAAATATTTAACCTTACTGGTCTCTCTTTTTAAAGTGCAAGAACAAAGTTAAGGATGGTGTTTGACCACCACCTGGTTATTCCACATCCTTGGTAAGTTTTAGGCAAAGACAATTTGGGGAAATACTGCCACCTACATGTTTGCCATGGTAAATGGCTTGTATTTGTTTAGCGCCTTCTAGGGTTCTACAACCACCCAAGGCGCTTAAAAACACAAACATTCACACACTGGTGATGATGAGCTACAATGTAGCCACAGCTGCCCTAGGGCACACTGATGGAAGCGAGGCTGCTGAGCACAGGCACCAGCGGTCCTTCCAACCAGGCAACCAGGTTAAGTGTCTTGCTAAAGGGTGAGTGGGACTCAATCCCACAACCCTCCAGTTATGACATGGGCACTGTTGTTCCATGACATGTCTATGATTGTTTTTTCTACATCGGTGGGGGAAAGATTTGGTTTTACAAAAATCTGACTACCTGCTAACATGGCCTGAATATTTGGATTAGTACTTTCATCTAAATGCTGCCACGTCTTCTACCCTCTGGATCTATAGGTGGCAATCAATGAATTTTATCTATTGTGTAGTATAATAGTGTAAAAACATAAGCAGATTATTTCATAGTTTCATATTAGCATTAGCCATCTTATGGTTGTTCTAAAACAATATTTGCATTCATGTTTCAGGCTTTAAAAGGTTTTAATTCTACAAATTCAGTGGAGAAAAATGTAACTGACTATTTTAGACTAGGCTGCCACCTCATTCAAATGAAAGAATAGAAGAGCAGGGAAGTAAACCAAAGAGCGCACTGTAGCATCATGCATGGATCCAAAAAACAAAGAGTGGGTGAGCATTGGTTCTGTTAAAGGCACAGCTTTGTGTTTGTGTCTGTTTCTGCGAGTGGGAGGCTGGTTAGGTTAGAAATGATAGAAACTCAAAATCTCCTACTGGCTGTAAATATGTTGGAGGCTCTGTCAAAAACAGCCAGCTAGTCGTATTCGGCACAATCATTATTTATTCTCTCAGTACTGAGTTTAAGGTAAAGCTGTAAAAGGATAAACTCTTATAAAGCTGCTAGTTAGGACAGCACTTTTATGTGTGAGACATGTTGGACTCAATTGTTTCAGCCTTTTTACTGAAACTGCTTCCTGTTCCAGTCTGTGTGCATGTTGTAAGAAAACCATCACGTGTGTAAACATGTGTAAAACATCTTTTACCTTATAGGGGCAGTTCAGATCTTTTGAAGTAAGGTTCTGTGAAAAGGTTATGAATATTTAATTCCTTACTTAGCATAGAAAGCTGTTTAAAATGCCTGTTTGTTTGTATTATTCTGACCAGACTGACGTGCTAATGGATAGTCACAGTGGAGTCGAGGCTGAAGTGGATCACTAACAATTTAAACAACAACAGAAAAAGTTCATAGCAGTTAATGGGGATGTGATTTCATAAATCTTAATCCTGTCATGAATGTAGCATTAGTTTATCTTACAGAAAAATGAAATTCCTTTTGGGAGTGATCTACTACAGCTAGCATAGCTGCTGTTTGTACCCAGAGCTACATCTACTAAATTTGATGTTTCATCTTTAACTCAAATATGTCCATGATGAAATTTAAAAGATTAGTAATGGCTGTCATGGATGATGCTCTCTTACAGTTATAGCTGGCTTCTTTAATTAACGTTAGTGGATTAATAAACAAGAAAGATCCCTTTACCGTTACTGTCGACTTTTAAGTGTCCTTAAAGTGAGAGTCAAGGCATGGGTGGAGATGCATTTCAGTCACACTTCTTGTTAGGAAAACACTTCTTAAAGAGGCGTCGTCTGGCAGAGCAGGAGCAGGAGAGAGCAGCACTGAGGCAGTGGTAGATCGCACCCCCTTCAACCCCCCGCGTGTGCTGTTGGAGTTTCTCAATCTAAAAACGAGTTGTTAATGAGCGCGTGCACGCACTCACACAAGACTTACCGCTCAGGAGAAGAGCAGACACAGAATCTGCAGCATTTTGTAGGATTTCCTGCTAACCACGATCATTAGATGAAAAGGGGAGGAGGGCATTTTTTTCAAGGAGGCAAGCGGCTCCGAGTGCCAACGTGTCAAATCGGTAGGCGAGTGGCTGAGCCAGGTGGAGGTGTGGCTGCTTCACCTGGAGACCAGTGCAGTGCTGCCACGTAGTAATTTGCTGACAAGTGATGTTTTTCAGCTTAGCTGTCAGCCACAGCTGGTTCTACATGAATGTGGAGCAGAGTTTTAACCTGAAGATGGAGATAGAATTATGGTTTTGGGCTGAAATATTGCATTTAAAGCAAGTTGCACTAAACTGCCACACTAATGATTACACACGTGTACAGCACCATTAGACACTCACCTATACAGGTCATCAGACAGAAGAAGTTAATTTAGGCGTTACTTGCTCTTTAACGTTAGGATAAAGGGCCGGGGGGTGTCTAAAGAATTACATAATAGGATTAAGCAAATGGTAATACTTTATTTAATAGCATGTTAATACACTAACTAACTAAAGTTGATAAAGGGACCCTTATTGTAAAATGTTTCAATAAGTTTATAAAAAAAAAACAGGAAAAAACACATTTTCTTTGAACTAAACAAAATTTTTACCTGCAAGCTGCATTCACAAAAATGCTTAATTTTAATGATATTTCATGCACTATTGTCAAAAATACTGGTATTTCTGATTTCTTAGAAATACTGCAGAATAATTCGATACATCGTACATCCCTGTTAAAGATGAAGGTTTTTTACAGCAGCACTCTTTATGGACCTCAGCTCTGCTTCTAAACCTTGCTTTTAACATTTACACAATCTAAAATATTCAGTTTGAAAGACAGGCGCTGTCTCAGTGCTAGTGATACATGCTCGTGTTGTCAAGCACCATCAAACCACCACAAGCAACCTGATGGTGATCTGAAAGTCTTTCTGGACCAGCTGCAGCCTCAAAGACTCAAGTTTGCAAACCTTCTCTACAAGTTTCAGGATGTGAACATTATCGTGTCAAGCATTACGTCCATTAAAGACGACAGCATTTGTGGATTATTTTAAAACTGGCTGGAAAGTTGGTTCTGATTCAGATTTTCAAAGAATATGATTAATTTTGATTTGGTCTTAACACTGATAGAACATCGATGGTGCAAAAAACAAACAAACAAACAATCAAATAATGATAAATACCCATGATAAATGTTAAATTTACAGGAATTTAACATATTCTAACATGTTTTTTCCCCCTCAGTTACTAAAAGCACTCTTGTGTTAGTGTAACCTTTATTCTAATTACTAAACAACATCCATCCATCCATCCATCCATTGTCTGAACCCGCTTGTCCATGTAGAGTCACAGGGGGACTGGTGCCTATCTCCAGCGGTCAACGGGCAGACAGGCGGGGTACACCCTGGACAGAGTGCCAGTCCATCGCAGGGCAACACAGAGACACACAGGACAAACAATCATGCACACACACACTCACACCTAAGGACAGTTTACACAGACCAATCAATCTAACAGTCATGTTTTTGGACTGTGGGAGGAAGCCGGAGTACTCTGAGAGAACCCACGCATGCACAGGGAGAACATGCTAACTCCATGCAGAAAGATCCCAGGCTGGGAAGCAAACCCAGGACCTTCTTGCTGCAAGGCAACAGCTCTAACCACTGCACCACTGCACAGCCCACTACTAAACAACATAATAACTAATAAAAATGTAATATTGGAATGCTGTTTTATAAATCTTAAAGAGGTCCCTCACTCATATTTTTAATACATCTACAGTGGTCTCTAGTAGGAATGAATGCCTTGTAAGTCGCACACTAGGGAAAAAAAAAGCTCCAGTGCGCCTGTTTCAGCACCAAATAATTCAGCCAAGAGGAGAAAGTAGCATGATTTGGATTCTTTATTTCCTGATATTTGGACATCCTGCCTTTGATTGGCTAACAGCAACACAACTCTACCTCTAACTTGCAACATTGATGTTTTATCTCCACAAATAACACAAGGCTGAAGGAGCTTCTGATGTGTGGTGGGGTTGCTAATGCTAACAGTTAGCTTCTACTAGCTGAGATGTTCTCTGCTGTTTCCTGGATGATAAACCAACAAAAGCTTTCCCTGTCATGGGTGAAGATGGGTGAGTCCATGAATGTTAAGTGACGGTGTGATGTCGATCCGTCAGGTTTTTCAAATCCTAGCTTTTCATCGTGTATAATCCATTAGAAATCAATCAAATCAAATCAAAGATACTTTATTAATCCCAGAGGGAAATTAGAGTTTCAGTATACACATTTCAGAGATCAGACATACAGACAAACTAATGCAGGAATTGGTGTAGGAGACAATTTTCATGTTCAACCTTCCTTAAAAACTCAGAGTGACTGATCTTTTTCTAAAAGTAATGAGTAAAAAATGGATTCTTAATGAAGGACCTCTTTAACCTTGTCATAAATAGCCTTACATGGAGGCAAATGGGCCAACCATTCTAAAACCACCAGTAAATCCAGCTAAAACTCTCTTAAAGCGTTTTTTCCATCTAAAATCCAGAGCATTAAATTTTATGGCACCCATGTTAGCAAACCCTCATTCCACAGTTAATACAGCCTGCTGACCAGCTGGCCCATCCAAATGCATCTCATATTGAGTTTTATTGTGTATATTCATAAAGGAACTCACCTAAATAGCCTGCAAATGAAATGCTATAAGTAAATGCAGGAAAACTATTATTTTCTTGTATTTTTTAAGGGTTACTAGAGTTGTAAATGAGAGGTGACAAAGAGAAAATTAAAAATAGATGAGCAGCTGAACGTGAGGCCAGAGGAATGTTCCACTTTGCCAAACGTCGCTCCTCTGGTTCTGTTTAGCCTCTTTTAACACAGTGACAAATTAGAGCCAGTGCCATGTGAAGAGCCTCTGTGATCTGTGTAACAATCCGACTGTGTGTGAGACAGAAGGGGGGGTCTGTGAGGGCAGCAGGGCGGAGCGGTTGTTGTGAAAGGAAATATGAGTCTGTGTTGAGAGGAGAGCATGATCTGCACACCACTGTAATGTGTGCCAGGAGAAGAGGGTGGGGATGCATGCAACTATGTCAGAATGTGTGGGAGACGACGAGGGAGAGGAGGGAGGCATAATGTAAAGGATGGAAACAAGAGAGAAGAAAAACAGAAAGAGCATCAGTAGAAGGAAGGGAGGAGGGAGGATGGCTCCATGTCTTTTATGAATATATTTACTCCAGATTTAATAAGGAGTATGTCTCCATGTGCTGTTTCTTTTAAAGATTATGTATTTTGTGTGGGAGTGCATCCGGCCATTTTTGTGTCATTTATTTTCAAATAATGGTCTGCACACTTTCTGCCAGTCCAGTAACTCTGTGCTGCTTCAGTGCACTCCTCCATCCTTAAACCACACCTGGAGGATCCCTTTTACACACTGACCTTCTCAGTCAGGACATTAGGCCAGGATGAGGTTGATAAAAACACAAATATCCGGAGCATCCATCCAGAAAACTGTTAATCCATTTATGTCTGCTAATCTGAGGGTAATGACCAAAATAACAAGATCGCGGCCGAAATGAATTTCCTCCAGAGGGTGGCTGGGCTCAGTCGTAGAGATAGGGTCAGGAGCTCGGACATTCGAGAGGGACTCGAGTTGAGCCACTGCTCCTCCGCATCGAGACGAGCCAGCTGAGGTGGTTCAGGCAATTGGTCAGGATGCCACCCGGACCCCTTCCTGGTGTGTTGAATAGGGCATGTCCTGTCGGCAGGAGGTCGACCAAGGACAAGAGCAGCTATCACCAACTCCAGTCCTCGAGGGCTACCATCCTGCTAGTTGTCTGTGTTTCTTGCACCTGAATGAAGTACTTGAATCCTCTCCTTACCACATTTAACTTTGCACAAAATTGTTATTTCTTATTCATTTCTATTAGATGTGTAGGTGCAAAGAAAATGCTAACATGTGCAGGATGGTAGCCCTCGAGGATTGGAGTTGGTGACCCCTGCGTTGGAGCAGGTATGTCTCCTATCTGGTTGTCTGGGATGTCCTAGATGCTGTCAAACATAAGCAGAGGAAAACAAACGAACGAACGATAATCAGCTTCAGCTGAGGTGGATACAGATCCAGGACGGAAACCTGAACGATGGATGCTAAAGGTTCAAATTGGTCACACAAAACATTAAATGTCCACATTATTGATCAGACTCGTCGGATTTGGTCAAGAATTTCTAAATTCAGGTGTCAGCAGGAATATTTCCTCTTGGTTGACTCAAACGTATGAGTTAATAGAATTCTAACTCTCAAACTCTGCTGAGCATTTTCGAGTGAGGGGGAGAATGAATGTTTCACCCAAGTCCCTCATCTGTCCTGAGAGAGATTTTCTCTGCTCCGGAGCAACAGAATGTGCTGCAAAAATGTAGAGTAAAAGAAAATTGTCTTTTTTTTAAACAATAAAGCATTTAAACACATTCCAGCAGACCTAATTATTAAATTATGACTGCAAACCACAACAAAACGGGTTCTTTAACAATTTATCTAGTAATTACAATAAACGTAGCTGCTTGAATTTTAACCTTGATCAGTGCTTTTTTATCTTAAGGAGCACGAAATGAAAATTGGATCCTTTGGCACAGTTCTGCTGAAATTGTTTTGGGTCTTGCGCTTGAATTTTTTGTTCCATTACCCTCAGGATCACTGAACACATTCCAAATGACTTTCTCACTGTGTCCCACCTCAGCAGCGATGGCACAGAGAGAACCTGCTTATGCAGTTCAACAAGCTGACCATGTTCAAATAGGGAAATGTTTTTATTTATTTATTTTTTTGCCTTTGCCATCAGATCAACATGCCAGTGTGACCATCTTACAGAAAATGATAATGCATCCACATTTTTGCACAGATTTGGCATTTTAGATATATGGTCTTAAACTTTTGATGAGCTGTTAAACAGCCTGTTTCAGTGTTGTTTTCAATCAGTTACAGCTCAGAAACCGTTTCTGTCTCACTCTTATTTCTTCTTGTTCATATTGAAGCTCTACTCGAATCCATATAAGATCCAACCGTGAAAAATAATTTTTTGCCATTTTTCAAGTGGTCTTAAAGGGATACTAAGCAGTTTTGGCTTACCTTTAGCACTCCCTATTGTTTCTGTTAGTAAAAACAAAAGTGAAACTCCTGTCCTTGGTGTGCGTTTGTTTTTTAACACCTTAATCAAACTGCTGAAATGCCTCTTCAGGGTTTATTAGTTTCTACAGGAGCGGTTCATCACTAAATCAATCAAATCAGCTGTGTTCACGATCTAAAACATGCAGGAAGCAGACTCAAGCGCTAGTATGTCAACTCAACTTAGCTAAGTCCAGCAGGAGGCGGACTGCCACTCTGAAGTTGCAAGTGTGGTATTCTGGCCACAGAGGGCGGTGGGGGTCTGAGTGACATTTCATTAACTCTGTAAAGGGTCGTTTTAGCACGTACTGGCTCAAGAAATGATTATCTGACAGAAATATGAAATTCTTTTGGACGTGACCTACAGCTAGCATAGCATAGCTGCTGTTTGTACCCAGAGCTACATCTACGCACATTTGATGTTTCATCCCTAACTTAAATATATCCAGGATGAAATGTAAAAGATTAGTAACGGCAGTCATAGATGATGCTCTCTTACAGTTATAGCCTGCTTAAACAAACAAGATGCCTTTATTAACATTATTGCTAACTTGTAAGTGTTCTTAAGGTTAGGATGGGGGGGGGGGGGGGGGGTCTGCTTAGTAACGCATTACATAGTAAGGTTAAACAATTGGTAATACTTTATTAATCAGCTTATTGATGCTTAATAATGCACTAACTAACTAACTAACTAACTAACTAACTAACTAACTAACTAACTAACTAACTAACTAACTAATGTTAATAAAGGGACCCTTTTTGTAAAATGTTACAGCAGATTAACACCGTCATCCAGCTCAATGGATTACAAAAATGAGGAAAAAATGAATTTTCTTTAACTAATCAAAACTGTTACCTATACGAGTTGCAATCACAAATACATTTCATTTTGTTGATGTTGAATGACCTTTTGTTATAAATACTGGTACTGCTGATTTCTTAGAAGTATTGCAATACAGATCTATCGTACATCCCTGTTAAAGATGAAGGCTTTTACAGCAGCACTCTTTATGGACCTCAGCTCTGCTTCTAAACCTTGCTTTTAACACTTACACAATCTAAAATATTCTTTTTGAAACACATGCGCTGTCTCAGTGCTAGTGATACATGCTTGTGTTCTCAAGTGCCACCAAACCACCACAAACGTTGCAAGCAACCTGACATTGATCTGAGAGTCTTGTTGGACCAGCTCAATGACCCACGTATGAAAACTTTCTCAACAAGTTTGACACGACAGAGAAAGCTTTTGTTGGTTATTTTAGCACCTACTTGCTCAAGAAAATGGTTAAAAAATATGAAAAAGTAGCAAAGTATGCCTTTAAACTTTTAACTGTGACTGCATTTAGCATGTTTGTAAGTGAATGCTAATTGTAGTGTTAGCTTGTCGCTTATACCAAGAAATCTTGTTTTGTTTTGTATTAAAAAAGAGTCAAACCTGTCTGGACCACACTTCTGTGTGCGGACCATCAACAAGTAAAATGTTTGCCAGAAATAGATGCTGAGTCTTTTTTGTCTCCTGTCTCGCATCTGAAATATTCTGTTTGTTTCTGAATGTTTTTTGTGTGTCTTTGTTAGTCCCACTGTTATATATAAAAACAATTTACTGAAATCTTTAAAAGTCAATGCTTCATAGCCCTAGCTCCGTTGTTAACAGCTGATTTCAGAAAATGAGAGAGACGCTTATTTTCTCTACCTCTACTTTTTCTGCACAAGGCCTGACATTTAACAACAGCACATACAGCAGCCTGAGCTCACAAATTAAAATTAATGATGTTGAATAATGTTGCTCATTTGGTAAAACTCCAAGAAATAAGATATTTTTATTTTAGAAAAGCTGCCTTCCATTTATGAGGCATTCAAAACCAAACTCAAATGTGTTTTATTGTTGGCATGAAGGACTGCACTTTTCAGTTTAATTTCACAGAGTCACAGTGACAATACATTTATTTTTACTTTCCTAAAATTAAAATATCTTTTCCACAGCCAGAAGAAACATTCCTCTCAGATTAGTAAGCACTGACTGGCAGAACACGGTTCATTTCCTTTGTTTGAAGATAAATCCAGCCATCAAATGTTATGCTAATAATCAGTTTTATTTGCAAATTAAATAAGAAAAGTAAAACAGTAATAAAATTTTAATGCTTTATTTCCAGAAAAAAGTAGTTGTAGCGTAAAACGTGGTTAAAGACAGGAGAAAACGATTTTGAGGCGATGCTTTTCAGTCAGATTTTTTACTATGATGCATGTTTCCTCTTCATTCATTCACCCAGTCATTTCGAGGCCCATTAGCATTTACCTGGACATACAGCAGGTTTAACTGGACGGGGTCCCGCGAGTCCACGTTCTGGTCCGAATAGAAGAACTTGCGCCTGAGCAGCAGCGTCTCACTTTCCTCCACTCCCTGCTCCCTGAACGTCCTGCTGTGATCCAACCAGTTCACTGCCCGACAGAAACAAACACAGTTAGCACATGCTCAGAATGTACACAGGCTCACTTGACAGAAATGCTGTTGGTGGATCAAACTGTGTACCGAAGAGCTTTAAAAGTCTTTAGGATTACATAAATCAGCCTTAAAGTAACACTAGATAGTTTTCAGCTTCATGCTAGTGCTTTAACATTGATCTCAGTGATTGTTGAGGTAGAAACTTCAACAGTTTCATATTTGACTCCACTGTGCAGACCTCTGCTGACAAAAATCACTTAAAAGTTTTGGGGAGCGGGTAAGTGTCATAGGGGATGCCCTTTTCCTGTTAGCTGCAATGCTAGCAGTTAGCATTTTCAGTTTGCCGATCGTCAATAAAAAGCACAAGGGGAAGAAAAATAATAGGTTTGCTTTTTCTGCTGGCATCATGGCGGAGTCTGGAACTAAAAGTAACAGAAGCAAAAGTCAAAAATAATCCCACGTGATCTATTTTCAATTGCGTGCCGGCTGTTGCAACCGTAGGTTGCACAGAAAGGGGGCAAATTTGCTCACTCTGCGTTGATTCCAGTCGGATTTGGAGAGTAAGGAACCCATTCAATATGGCAGCGACACTGTTACACTCTCCAGCCTCCAATGGCGTGTCTATGTATTCATGTCTATGCAGAAAACTGTCAGGTGTTGCTTTACGGAGCGTCCAAGGTTACCATTTCCTGCTGAGAGAAACCGTCTTCTCTGGAAAAGTAGAAGGGTGATTGTTTCTAAGATTAAAAATCGAATCAGTCGCTGTTGAAGTCACGTTAAACTTTCATACTTTTTTAGATAATTTAGACTCCAGTAATAAAGCACGTGTTCTTGTGCTGAGTTATAGTCAGATTTGTTAAAGAGAAAATAAGAAATCGGGGTGAAATCATAAATGTTTAAATGTTTTTGAAAGCTTGAAAAGTTTTCACCCACGGTCGTCATCCGTATGGAGCTTGGCTTTGAGCTTCTCCATTTTCCTCTCATCTCGTAGTAGCAGGGTTCTGTCTTTCTTCAGCGTCCCGGTGCTGTCCTCCTTCTTGTCCTCCGTCACCTCTTGAATGAGGGAGTACTCCTCGTAGTTGGTAATTCCTGAAAAGTTAGACAAGAGAAATCTCGTGGTGCTTCAGACCGACAACCGCTACAACTAAGAGAAAGAAAATTCAGTTGTGCTTTTATTTAAATCTGTGTTGAAACAGAAGAGAGGGGAAAGCTGGTACGAAGCCAGAAAACTAAAACAGGAGGCGAGGAGGAGGAGAAGTCAACCAGAAAGTCCTCATCTAAATAAACACTTTCCAATAAAGCTATCTGCTACATTCACACTCTCCCCTCCTCACCCAATTAGGCTCAGTTGCATCCTATTAGAACTGAAACACAAGCTTGGGGGGGGGGGGGGGGGGGGGGGCTCCTCTTTAGGTTTGGACCTTCACAAGAACACGGCTTTTATTTGAACAGCTTGTTTAGGCTTGATAACCCATGTCTGTTGTGCTTTAAATAAAGCATACTTTGAATTTTACCAAGCATGCATAAGTGCTTCAAGTGCTTCATGAAATCGGTGTTTGCAACATAAAAGCAAGAACTCGTGAAAGAAATGTGACACCTATTCTACTGCATATAGTGACAAGCAGCTCCCCGACTGTTTTGGAGTCATCCACCATGATGGTTTTAACGGCACCATCCAGCATTTTGATCTTCTGAGGCCTTTGTTTCTTCTTATACTCCAAAATGTCCTGGACAAAAAAAAACAACAACAACAGGGAACCGAGATGACACGAACAGCTGCTGCTAATCCCCCTTTACTGTAAAGTGCATTTGCTTCCAGTGAGCAGGGAGGCATAAATATTTCAGCTCCCACTAGAAAATATAAATCACTTCAGGAAATGATAAGTGACACCGACAGGTCTCCACCCTGGACTGTGATTTAATCTTACTCCATTTCTCAGCATGTAATAATCCAGCGTTCTTCCAGACTCCAGCCAGATTCCCTTCCTGGGATCGTCGTCAGACAGGAACAGGCCGTAATCTGAGGCTGCAACACAGAGATGCATGCGAACGTCGGCACCTGTAGTTTTCCATTATGCAAATTAGATTAGAAGTTATTGTCTAACCTTGTCCAGACTGGGCTTCTGGAACTCTCTCCCTGATGATCCTGCAGGCGTCGTACACGGGGGTGCACGGCTCGAACTGCATCGTCTTCACCACGTTGCACTGGCGCACACAAATCTTCAACGACAGGGCCACCATCTTGGTGGGATGTTTGATGACCTCACCAGCCTACGCACCTGGAGGAACACAGAAAGCTTTGTTTTGAGTTTCAGGTTGTGTACAGTCACCCTGCTGGCTAATATCCGCAGTAATTGGTCTGCGTTTTAGAGTTTAGTCACAGGCCGCTATTAAAACGTCGTCTTGTGGAGCAATCAGGGTCGAAAGTGTGAAGAGGGAAGTCTCAGAGGGAAAATATACCACCACAGGGCACAGAGCAAATCATCACAATTATCTCTTTGGGGACATTTTTACCTGTCAAAGTGAACACGCAACTTGCCTCAGCAATCCAGAATTCCTCAGCTGCTTTCATATTAAAGTTACAGGAAGTAGAGAATGATTGATGTGTGAAGGATTAAAGAAATTAAATAAATGCACTTGAGCAAGTCAGGGGAACAAACTCCACATTATAAAACAATGGTTATGAGACGTTCCTCTCTCTCACACACCATGAGACAAATCTGTGGGTGTTTATTATGCAGACATTAGGCTGAAATCAATTCTAGAGAGAGAGAGAGAGAGAGAGAGAGAGAGAGAGAGAGAGAGACTGATATGAAAGACTTTTTTTTAACCTTGCCCTTGACCTTCACTTCAACAGAGAGATGAAAATGATAAATAGGCCACCTATACACTCTCTCTGTCTATTAGTGATCTGAAATTAATGTTTCTCTGGAAAAAAAAGGTGCACTGCATGCATGCAGTTAACTTGCTATTACAACAAAAACTGGTGCATCTCTTTAAAATGATTATAGGAACTTGTGGTTCCTGTTACATTTCTGATTAAAAATTTTGGAAATATGATTACAAAATGAAAGGAAAAAAAGAATCATGTCTGTCTCAACAGAGGCCCCTGATAAATGGAGTGGTTGGAGCAAGTAGATCTCCAGAAAGGAAGGAAGGAACATGCTTTAAGTCATCGCCATCACATTAATTCACAGTCTTTGTGATTCTTTTTTAAATTGTACAAGAAAACTGCAGACACACATATACATATACATAAATATTTATACATATACACATACATATCCATATACACATACATATACACATACAAATACATATACATAAACATATACATATACATACATATACATATACACATACATATACATATACATATACATATACATACATATACACATACATATACATATACACATACATATACATATACATATACATATACATACATATACACATACATAGACATATACACATACATATACATATACTGTACATATACAGTGGTGTGAAAAACTGTTTGCCCCTTCCTGATTTCTTATTCTTTTGCATGTTTGTCACACAAAATGTTTGTGATCATCAAACACATTTAACCATTAGTCAAAGATAACACAAGAAAACACAAGATGCAGTTTTGAAATTATGGTTTTTATTATTTAGGGAGAGAACAAAATCCAAACCTACATTGCCCTGTGTGAAAAAGTAATTGCCCCCGTTGTTAAAAAATAACCCAACTGTGGTGTTTTACACCTGAGTTCAATAGCCACCCCAAGCCTGATTACTGCCACACCTGTTTCAATCAAGAAATCACTTAAATATGAGCTGCCTGACACAGAGAAGTAGACCAAAAGCACCTCAAAACCTAGACATCATGCCAAGATCCAAAGAAATTCAAGAACAAATGAGAACAAAAGTAATTGAGATCTATCAGTCTGGTAAAGTTATAAAGCCATCTCTAAAGCGTTGGGACTCCAGCGAACCACAGTGTGAGCCATTATCCACAAATGGCAACAACATGGAACAGTGGTGAACCTTCCCAGGAGTGGGCGGCCGACCAAAATTACCCCAAGAGCACAGAGACAACTCATCAGAGAGGTCACAAAAGACTCCAGGACAACTTATAAAGAAATGCAGGCCTCACTTGCCTCAATTAAGGTCAGTGTTCACGACTCCACCATCAGAAAGAGACTGGGCAAAAATGGCCTGCATGACAGATTTCCAAGACGCAAACCACTGTTAAGCAAAAAGAATTTTAGGGCTCGTCTCAAAGAAACAGCTCAATGATTGCCAAGATTTTTGGGAAAACACCTTGTTGACTGAAGAGACAAAAGTTGAACTTTTTGGAAGGCAAATGTCCCGTTACATCTGGCGTAGAAGTGACACAGCATTTCAGACAAAGAACATCATAACAACAGTAAAATATGGTGGTGGTTGTGTGATGGTCTGGGTTGTTTTGCTGCTTCAGGAACTGGAAGGCTTGCTGTGATAAATGGAACCATGAATTCTACTGTCTACCAAAACATCCTGAAGGAGAATGTCCGGCCATCTGTTCGTCAACTAAAACTGAAGCGATCTTGGGTGCTGCAGCAGGACAATGATCCAAAACACACCAGCAAATCCACCTCTGAATGGCTGAAGAACAACAAAATGAAGACTTTGGAGTGGCCTAGTCAAAGTCCTGACCTGAATCCTATTGAGATGCTATGGCATGACCTTAAAAAGGCGGTTCATGCTAGAAAACCCTCAAATAAAGCCGAATTACAACAATTCTGCAAAGATGAGTGGGCCAAAATTCCTCCAGAGCGCTGTAAAAAACTCGTAGAAAGTTCTCGCAAACGCTTGATTGCAGTTATTGTTGCTAAAGAAGGCTCAACCAGTCATTAGGTTCAGGGGGCAATTACTTTTTCACACAGGGCAATGTAGGTTTGGATATTATTCTCTCCCTAAATAATATTAACCATCATTTCAAAACTGCATTTTGTGTTTACTTGTGTTATCTTTTACTAATGGTTAGATGTGTTTGATCAGAAACATTTTGTGTGACAAACATGCAAAAGAATAAGAAATCAGGAAGGGGGCAAATAGTTTTTCACACCACTGTACATATACATATACATACATACACCTTGATCAGTTGTGAAGAAATGCAAAGTTGTTGTTTTATAATGCGTTGAAACAAAGCTGCAACTCATTCTGACTGCAAACCAAGGGAAATAAAATTAAGATTACGTGCAATAATCTAACCAGAGGTACAAGATCCCAAAATGTTCACAGCTCAGATGATCTAGAAAGACAGTCTGGCTAAAATTGCAATAAAAATGTTTTAATCTACATTTGTGAACATAAATCACCAACTCTGTCACATTCCTAATTACAATTAAAAACTGTTTTACAGCTGTGTAATCACTTTACATATCTATGTGCCTGTGTGTCTTGAATGTAAAGATATAAGTTTTAATCTCCACCTGATTCAGAAGTCAGCCACTAATAAAAAACAAACCCTTTCTTTGAGTCAGGATTCAGAGCTCGTCCACAGGCTGGTTTAGCGTCAGAGCAGAGAACGTCTGAAGAGTTCATTTTCTTGTAATGATGGAGTTGTGAATGGCTCTCTGGGTTTCTCTCTAATAGATCCCCTCCTGGTGAGTTTTTCACATTACAAAGACAGAATGACGAGTACAATGCAGAGGAGGTAATGTCGCCGCATGAACTCTCCTCCATACACCCAGGCAGAGGAGACCCACAGAGTATTTTGTCCTCCAAACCTTTTTTATTTTTTTCTTACAGATGCTCTCTGCAAGACAAACCCTGATCTAGCCACATGGGCATGTTTTGAATGTTTGACAACAACTCCCTCACACAGTAAATAAAGACTTCACATGAGTCCATCTGACTCAGAGAGCCAAAATATTTTGTAATGAGAACTATTTTTGAAGATTACCGTAGCATTTCCACCACGACTTACTTCAGAGAGAAAGTATTACAGAAATCCCAAGATGATTCCTGAGGGGATATTACTAATCCATGATCTTACAGTAGTGTGAGTTAACGCTTTTCACCAGGATCCTTGTGCAAACACTCTAAGGAAGCCAGTTCCTCGTTAGATTTGCTCTCAGGCAGGGATGTTTCTCTGAGGAGTCATATTTTATCATGGCTCTCTAGGTCGTCAAGTCAGACTAGAAATGTAATTTTATCTCCTGTGATTATCACAAGTCCATCAGTAAAGACACTTGCATTGAATTAGGCTTGTTTACGCTCCAAAACCAGGACACAAAAATGACTAAAGAACATCTTGCAGCGGAGTCTAAACATGGACAATTCAATAGAGGGTCGGTAAGACGAGAGCCATCTGGAAAGGATACAGCTCTAATGAGGTACCTGTGCAGCAGTCGAGCAGAAACCATGAGCAATGAGTGTTTACTGCTCGTCTGACTCACAACAACTACAGAGAAGACTGGATAGTAGATTTGAACAACATTCACCGTTAGATCAGCTTGATCGAAACGACCTTAAACAGATTTTTAAAAGACTAAATGCAAGAGTTGAAACAAAGTAATGGTTAAAGACAAGAGTGGTGCTTAAACGATGAATCAAATATTCTAAAGTAGGATTTTGTGGTGAGAACACATTTAATCTCTCACTGTTGGTTCCTTTCTCTTTGAGCATTTTGGTTAGACACAGAGATCAACTCTGAGTCACAGCTAGTCACAGCAGAGTTAGTTCTAAAGTTCCAGTTCCACCTTAAAATTCTCCAATCCTAAATGAATATGATTGCATGCAAACACCATTTCACTAATCATATCACCATTAGTTTTACATTACACAGACTATAAATGTAATTTGAAGTAGTGAGCCTGCTGTAGTGTTTCAGGTGCAGTTCGGGGATCTTCGGGATTTGTGAAATGTCCCTCATTTATTGTGGGAGTTACGTTCTAAAAATAACGCGCATTAGGCAAAATCAGCAAAGTAGGCAGCTTCAATATTTACAATTATTATAGATGTTTATAACGTACGCAGCTGCTATTGGGCTCACACATGCTAAACACACTAGAAAGTCTGCTTCTTGACAGTTTAGCTTACAGCTCGTTTGCATGGGTGAACAGTTTTGTTTGCACACACTCACTCATGCGTTTGGGTCTCTCGTCATCACGTCGGAGAGACTTGCATCTCCTCCTCCTGTATATAAAGATGCGGGAGCCCTGACTACTAATGCTGACACTAGTCATTGACTTGATGCAATCTGCTGGGTTCCTTATACAGGAAACTTTTTGCTGATTGGCTTAATGAACTGACCGGTATTGGAATATTTACTATGTGAAGTGCCTTGAGACGACTCTTGTCATGATTTGGCGCTATATAAATAAACCTGAATTGAATTGAATTGAATAGAATCCGGCTCCTCCACAAACGTGCTCATGCTAGCGCACCGCCACAGTGTTTTAAGGCTGTAAAACCCATCATTACACAACTTATACACTTTTCTCAGACAGGCATTAACATTTTCACACTTTTCTTTTTTGTTTAAACACTCTCAAAGAGGAAAACACAATGCATTGTAAAAAAAGGCATGCAAAGTTGCACAAAAAAAAAAACTATCTGCAAAACTGCAAGTCCACAAAAGGTGAACTGTGTGATAGCAGGGGACCACTGCACAACACTGAAATGACAACAAATGATATTTGCATGAACAACACTGACAGTAAGATTTCAGAGTTGTTAATGCAAACAAAATCTCTCTCTCTCTCTGATGTCTGCATTTCCATTGATTCAGCACACAGTTGATTTCAGTCACGTGCCTTTTTTAAATAAAATTTCCAAGTACGGCTATTAAAATGCTATTTTTACAACCTTTACATAGCACCCCCATTCCTTTATGTTTTGTGTTTTCGGTTTATGCAAGTTGGAAAGTAAGCAAACAATCAAGATGAGCCAAAACAATTTGTGGTTTTATTATTTTTTTAACAGCTCGACACTTTGCTCTAAAGCAATTAGTCTTTAATTAGGAGACATCTATTCAGTGACCTGCTAGAAAAATAACAGCAGCTGAAAAGAAAAACGAGGGGAAAAATTCAGCAAATCCAGAGAAGGAAAATAATAACGCATTCATACAAGAATTAATTGGCTGTTTTCAGTAGCAAATTAGAATCTTCCACATGTCAAATACCAGAATTTTAGGGTCAAAACGTTACACAGAGAAACAGCAGTGATTTATTTAAAAAACAAAAATTGTATTGCACACGTCTCCATTTTGTCTATACAACAAGTACTGATTACTGTGGGTGTGAAAACAACACACTGTGATAAAAGCTTGATAACACAGCAGCACTACAGCAAATGCAGCAACTGGATTGTAAACTATTAGATTTTAACAAGCTGAGATGCACCTGGAAATAAGGTGAAAGCACAAATGTAATGGTCGGTATAGCTGCAGGGAAGAGCTGTAGACGGTTACCCTACAGTTCTTTATTACTGTAAGCCTGATGGATTATTAGTATTGTGTAATTTAAACATGCACCAGCAGGATTGGAGCGCTAAGATGAAGTCCAGCCTCAGCAGTTCCCTGGACTGATGAGGACAGCAGCATTAAGGCTTATGTTCTGGGAGAAAACGTGGGAAACATTTCAGCCTACTGTCTCTCCATGTCTTCCTCACATTTTCAGCAAATCATCAGAATTCTGTCTAAAGGAAAATATACTGATTAGTATTATCTGAAAGAAAACGTTTCCTGATCTGATCAGCTGTTCACTTGAATATTTGAATACACATTAAGCTTCAAAAGACACGTCACCAGATGTGAAAGTCGCCTTTAAATTAGGTCACAGTCGAGTTTAGATCTGTCAGGTGCTCATTTAATGCATTTCACAACTGAATGCAGAAGGTAAAAATTTATTGGTCACCATAAATGCACCTTTACTGCAAGCTGTTTACTCTTTGCAGCCCAAACACGTAATCCAGCTAGCACATCAGCCTACAGAGATGTCTTTTTGTCAGTGTTTATTCAGCGCATGAGGAGAATATAATTATGGTGCTGTGACACAGAAGTTCAAATATTTATAAGATACCAAACAAATGATGGATGGAGCTGGTTTATTTCCTTAGAGAGGGTGAATATTATAATGATAGTTATTTGAGTTAATCTTCAGCTTATTTACTTTTTTTTATTCATTTGCAAACATCTGAGAGATCTTTGTGCTACTTTTATTCGCTGAATCTAGGAGTGCCAAAGCCTTTACCTCTATGTCTGAACTTTCTGTAAAGTAACATTAGATTTATTTTTTTAAACTTTAAGCTAGAGCTTTAACATTAATCTATGCGAATTTTGAATTAGAAATTTGAACACTTTCATATCTGACACCACTCTTCACCCCTCTTCGTCTTCGTCTTCTTCGTCTTCCTCCGCTTATCCGGGTCCGGGTCGCGGGGGCAGCATCCCAATTAGGGAGCTCCAGGCCGTCCTCTCCCCGGCCTTGTCCACCAGCTCCTCCGGCAGGACCCCAAGGCGTTCCCGGACCAGATTGGAGATGTAACCTCTCCAACGTGCCCTGGGTCGACCCAGGGGCCTTCTGCCGGCAGGACATGCCCGAAACACCTCCCCGGGGAGGCGTCCAGGAGGCATCCTGACCAGATGCCCAAACCACCTCAACTGGCTCCTTTCGATCCGGAGGAGCAGCGGTTCTACTCCGAGTCCCTCCCGAATGTCCGAGCTCCTCACCCTATCTCTAAGGCTGAGCCCGGCCACCCTACGGAGGAAACTCATTTCGGCCGCTTGTATCCGCGATCTTGTTCTTTCGGTCATTACCCAAAGCTCATGACCATAGGTGAGGATTGGGACGTAGATGGACCGGTAAATCGAGAGCCTGGCTTTCTGGCTCAGCTCCCTCTTCCCCACGACAGATCGGCTCAGCGTCCGCATCACTGCAGACGCCGAACCAATCCGCCTGTCGATCTCCCGATCCCTCCTACCCTCACTCGTGAACAAGACCCCGAGATACTTAAACTCCTCCACTTGAGGTAGGACCTCTCCCCCGACCCGGAGGTGGCAAGCCACCCTTTTCCGGTCGAGAACCATGGTCTCAGATTTGGAGGTGCTGATCCTCATCCCAGCCGCTTCACATTCGGCCGCGAACCTACCCAGCAAGAGCTGAAGGTCAGAGCTGGATGAAGCTAGGAGGACCACATCATCCGCAAAAAGCAGAGACGAGATTCTCCTGCCACCAAACTCGACACACTCCACACCACGGCTGCGTCTAGAAATTCTGTCCATAAAAGTGATGAACAGAACCGGTGACAAAGGGCAGCCCTGGCGGAGTCCAACCCTCACTGGGAACAGGTCCGACTTACTACCGGCTATGCGGACCAAACTCACGCTCCTCTGGTAAAGGGACTGAATGGCCCTTAACAGAAAGCCACCCACCCCATACTCCTGGAGCGTCCCCCACAGGGTGCCCCTGGGGACACGGTCATAAGCCTTCTCCAAATCCACAAAGCACATGTGGATTGGTTGGGCAAACTCCCATGCCCCCTCCATCACCCTTGCAAGGGTATAGAGCTGGTCCACAGTTCCACGGCCAGGACGAAAACCACATTGCTCCTCCTCAATCTGAGATTCAACTATCGATCGGACCCTCCTCTCCAGTACCTTGGCGTAGACCTTTCCAGGGAGGCTGAGGAGTGTGATCCCCCTATAGTTGGAACACACCCTCAGGTCACCCTTCTTAAAGATGGGGACCACCACCCCGGTCTGCCACTCCCTAGGAACTGCCCCCGATGACCACGCAATGTTGTAGAGACGTGTCAACCATGACAGCCCTACAACATCCATAGCCTTGAGATACCCAGGACGAACCTCATCCGCCCCCGGGGCTCCGCCGCTGTGTAGTTGTTTGACTACCTCAGCAACTTCTGCCCCCGAGATCGGACAGTCCATCCCCAGGCCTCCCAGCTCTGGTTCCTCCTCGGAATGCACATTGGTGGGATTGAGGAGCTCCTCAAAGTATTCCTTCCACCGTCCGACTATAGCCTCAGTTGACGTCAGCAGCTCCCCATCCCCACTGTAAACAGTGTGAGCGAGTTGCTGCCTTCCTCTCCTGAGGCGCCGGACAGTTTGCCAGAACCTCTTTGGAGCCGATCGATAGTCTTTCTCCATGGCCTCACCAAACTCCTCCCACGCCCGAGATTTTGCCTCAGCAACTGCCACTGCTGCACCCCGCTTGGCTATCCGGTACCTGTCTGCTGCCTCCGGAGACCCACAGACCAGCCACGCCCTGTAGGCCTCCTTCTTCAGCCTGACGGCTCCCCGAACCTCTGGTGTCCACCAGCGGGTACGGGGGTTGCCACCACGACTGGCACCGGCCACCTTACGACCACAGCTAGCAACAGCCGCCTCGACAATCGCAGAGTGGAACAAGGCCCACTCGGACTCAATTCTTCACCCCTCTGCTGACCCAAAACCACAATCGATAGTTTTATGAAGTGGATAGGTGTTCTAAGAGGAGCTCTTTACCTGTTTGTTTTTCTCCCTCAGTGTTTTTATCCACAGAAGAAGCTACAATGATGTTCTGCTGAGCTGTGGTGCCCTCATGGAGGGGGCCATCGGCATGAACACTGTTCAATGTGCTACTACTAGTTTACCCATTTAACTATAGATTCACTAGGATAAATACAATAAAGTTTATCTCTCACCAAATAGAATATTTACTAAGAAATCACAATGTAATCATAGAAACATTACTTGGTATATACGCTCAACAAAAATATAAACGCAACACCTTTGTTTCTGCTCCGATTTTTCATGAGATGGACTTAAAGATCTAAAATTCATTCCAGATACACAATATTACCATTTCTCTCAAACATTGTTCACAAATCAGTCTAAATGTGTGATAGTGAGCACCTGTGCTTTGCTGAGATGATCCATTCCACCTCACAGGTGTGCCACATCAAGATGCTGATCTGACATCATGAGTAGTGCACAGGTGTACCTTATACTGCCCACAATAAAAGGCCACCTAGGAAATCAATTTCCCTCTGGGATTAATAAAGTATTTTTGAATTTGAATTGAATTTGAATTGAATTTGCTACTGGACTTGTAACTAATAATGTTTTTAATCAAACAGTGTGGATTTTTTTTACTTCGTGGTTTATGTTAATATCATTTGGCTCATGTTAGTGTTAGCTCATTGTAAGCACTAGCTACAGCAGGCTGGAGCAGGGTTGTTAACAGTTGTAATTCCACTTTCAACCAGTAGGGCAGAGAAGCAGGAAAGTGTCCGGTGTTGCTTGAACTCTTTATGTTTTATTTTATTGAGCAGCTAGCCATTGTTTCAGTAGGACAATGCCTCTACCAGGTGCAGCGGTAGCTCAAGAGGTTAAGCGGGTTGTCCGGTAAGCAGGTTTGATCCCGGCTCCGGACAGAGAATTCTGCTGTTGTGTCTTTGGGCAAGACACTTAACCCACCTTGCCTGCTGGTGGTGGTCAGAGGAACTGTTGGCACCTGTGCTCAGCAGCCTCACCTCTGTCAGTGTGCCCCAGGGCAGCTGTGGCTACATCGTAGCTCATCCCCACCAGCGTGTGTGAATAGATGAATGATACACTGTAGTGTAATGCACTTTGGAGTCCTCTGCCTCTGAACGGTGCTATCCAAGTACCATTTATCATTTAAAAAAGCAGAGACAGGCTATTAATGCTCTCTTTGACAATTCATGATGTTCTAATATTTTAAAAAGTATATTACATGGCTTGAAGGAAAGCATTTTATCTGACATGGAATGTACGTCCAACATAGAGTTTTGTAAAGGATTACAAAAACATGAAATAGCAATATTAATCTTGAATATTGCGATGATGGAATCAGATGCAATAAATCCACATTTTCCTCTTTTCTCCTCATTTAAACCATGTCTGGATCAACGGCAGTGAGAGTTCATCCTACAAGCATGCAAATGTTTCATTTGTTGTGATACGAGCTGTCCAATGAATTACAGATGTTGCAAAAACTAATGTTATGAGGATACATTTGCTATTTATTGTGAAGCCCCAATCCAATGCATAATTTCTGAAAGCATTAGAAACATTCTTCCAGTGGTTCACAGGATTGTTCCTAATAGGTCAACAAAAAGATGCATGCACACTAAAAACCATCAGCTTGTATTTTGCTATTTGGTAGCGGGACGTTAAACATTATTAGGTCAGTGCTTTGTTTTGGTGCAAGAAACAAACATTGCTACATAAATATCCAGTAAAGCTTGAACATTCACCTTTAAGACCTGGCATTGGGACAACATGGTATGAAAAATGAGGTAGAGTGCAATTCCAGGATATAGACAGTGACAGAAACTATCAATCTTGCCCTTGTTGCAAGGAGAAAGAGAACATCTCCTCTTACACTAAAAATATCCAGTGATGTAGCTCTTCCTGCAGCAGCACTGCTTCAAAGGATCCACCAGGAGAAGCAGAACAACAAAAACAGCTTCTTCCATATTCTAAAATGCCAGCATTCTCTATGCTATGGCACTGCAATACTGCAATATTTTGTTAAGGTCACAGAACAGTCAGACAATTAGCCCCAATACTGGCTGTAATCTAATATGGTGATAATGAATTTAAGATAAAGATTCTTAATGCAACATCCCTCATTTAGAGATTTGAAGAATTGACTTCCTGATAACTGGAGGCAGAAATAACCAGGAGGAGGAGGAGGAGCGCTCCACCCAGCAGCTGCGGTTAGTCAGTCAGTAAACTGACCTGACGTCTGAATCAGCGCTCAGAGGGAGTGGCTAACAGACGCTGCTCAAACATGTTTTAATCTACATGAAGGGATGCAGATCCAGCCAAAAGGAGACTCAACCCATGACGATTACGTGATCGTTCTGAACCCCATTTTTAGCCGTAAATCCAAAGGGAACGTGTAAACATCTGGATTTGGAGGAAAGGTGATTCAGCGACAAACCCAGGGGATGAGCGAGGTCATGATTTTAGAATACAATTCGTTCAGATTGATAGGAGCACAAGTTACTTTAAATAAATGCCAAAGTGTCTCAGCTTCTTTATTGATAACTGAGGTGTTTTTAATGAACAAAACCCACATTTGTGCATATTTATCAGTGGGTGTCAAAACTGTAGAGCTATACTTATAACCAGGTGTTTGTCGTGTGGCATTGGCTGCTCACTTTCAACAGGTTTTTGCCTATTAACTACCGCACACTGCATGCCATATGGAGAGTTTGAGGATTTCCAGATTGAACATACTTCTGCGTGTGCGGTCTGAGAGGCATTAATTCTCCACAATTACATCCAAATTGTGTTTCCATATGAGCAACAGTCACAACAGATTTCTATTTCTAGTTAATTTGCTTATTTGAACAAACACATTTCTACCCTCTACCAAAGCAACCGGAGCTAATTTAGAGTTGTCAACCGGGTCTGAGGAGACATCACAGAAGAACCATTTCAGAAAAGATGATGCATCATTCAGTGTTTTTGCCATGATCGTACATGTTCTAGCTAAAGAAACACATTATTTAGTTTTAAGTGTAACATCTCAGTTCATGCAGTAACTAAACCAGCATTTTTGTGATGTCATTAAGAGTGAGCACACTTTATTGACTTGTAGAAAGAAAAACAAACAATGAAAAGCTTTATATTCTATCAATAACAGAGGATTTGATCACATAAAATCCAGAAGAGGCTGAGGTGAGCGGAGTGGGTGGGGCACCTGATGGATATGAAAGGACAGAAAATGGTTTTGAAACTACTCCAGTTTTCATTTACAAGTTCCAGACAGGAAGGAAAGCTTTTGTGCTTGGTTTTATTAAAACAGCAAACATTTTTGACAAAACAGCATCAAAACACTTGGGCCTACAGAGACGACTGAAATTTAAGTGACAAAGAAATTGGAAATCACTGAGCTGAAAAATGTAAGATGCTACACTTGAAGAAGGTTTATGTTCAGTTAACGTGCCTGACATAATACAATGTCGCCTGCCAACTCTTAAGAGTTTTAAAATAAACACGTTAGGAAATTACAAAGTCAAATCTTAAAAATAATGTGCTTCTATTATTTATGACCCTAGCCAAAAATATGTTTTTAAAAGTATTAATAGAGATAGTTTTCTTTCTGTGAACCTTAAAGTTTTCTTTCTGTGAACCTTAAAGGGTTAAAGTAACATGTTGTCATCCTGACTACTTGTCCAGATAGGTGATAGGGCAGCAGTAGCTCAGGAGGTAGAGTGGGTTGTCCAGTAATGAGAGGGTTGCAGGATCTATCCCAGCTCCCTGTAGGGATTCTGCTGTTGTGTCCTTGGGAAAGACATTTTCCCCTACTTGCTTGCTGGTGCTGGTCGGAGGGACCAGCTGTTTCTGTGTACAGCAGCCTCATCTCCGTCAACGTGCCCTAAAGGGCTCATCACCACCATTGACCATAAATATATAATGGACAAACCCTCCGTGCTGTCACTTATAGGTTTCTGAAGAGCTGAATTGAAGCCCATTGGACCATCTCGGCCGTGTCACACATCTCATTAATCATAGAAAATTCAAACATGGAGCTGGGAGTTGGGCTGTGACAGTGGGGGCAGATGATTGACACTCAATAAAATATAAGCCAATGTAGATAAAAGCTAACCAAAGCTAATCTAGTCCATGTGGCAGGGGTGAGGTGGTGCTCACTCCTCACCCCTGCCACATGGACCCAAGGGATAAACCATCAATCCTGCTCAATGGTCAACTTTCCTCACAGGGTCACCCATTAGGACAGTGGGAGGGTTAAAACAAGCTGCAAATATGTTTATTTCTGATGGGAAGAATTTTTAACACTAGACTCAGTGGGAACTTGGTCTTTTCTGATGTCAGCCCCTAGTGGATGAGGAGGGAACTGCATTTTTGTCACTTCCATGTTAGCTTCACTTTGAGCAAACAGTTTCCCTCTTGATCACCACCAATGTGTGAATGGATGAATGATTCACTAAAGTGTAAAGCACTTCGGTGTCTTCTGACTCTGAAAGACGCTACACAAGAGCAGTTTATATACCAGAAGTGACACTAATGAGACATTTTAAATTTGAACCCTTTTAGCAGTTTCTGAATTAATCAAACACATAACATCACAGATACAAAAATCATGTGGGACACAAAGAATAAAAAGTACTTCCAACACAAATATCATGTATTCTCCACTGCCAACCAATCTATGCAATAGAAAACATGATCTATACAGAAAAGAAACAAAAATATATATCACTAGGCAACAAGATAGAAAAATGTCAAAGTAATCTGCTGCAGCTTCAATAAAATGCTGTTTTATCAAATGCAGACAGACAGACGCAGGGTGATTAGAGCGTATCAAGAAGAGACTTCCCACATGTGACAGTAATCAGACAAGGAATATGTCAGAACAAGGCTGAACAAACTCTTGAAATCATTGCACTGGAGTTTCAAAGGTCTCAATCAGGATGCAGACACTGCTCTGAGCTCTCTTTCTCATCATCACCATCATCATCATCACCATTCACCATTCACCACCACCACCATCATCATCATCGTCGTCGTCATCACCACCACCACCACCATCACCATCATCATCATCGTCGTCGTCATCACCACCACCACCACCATCACCATCATCATCATCGTTCCCCGCCTCACAACCCTGCTAGATGCAGCTTAATAGAGCTCTCTATGAGAAAAGATTAACACCTGCACAATAAAGTACATGGGAGTTCACGGCAGAACAAATAAACACATTTTAAATGTGAGAGTTTGAATGTAAAACAGCCCCACAGACAGAATAACCAACTCCAACGCTGAATGGAAACTGATGAAACTTTTCACTATGAATCAATCAGCAGAGAGTAGCGAAAGGGAGTAAGAGATGACACACTGACACCTCTGGCTCCCAAAATCAGTACTTTCTGCCTGGAATGTCACAGATTCCAGCTCAGGTGACTCTAATCTTTCCATCCCTGCTGAGTCTCTCTCATACTTCAGTGGCTGGCTGACCACCAGAACTCACATGCTGATTATGGTGTCAAGAGCAGTGAAATGGAACATAGGTTGGCTTCGTTCCAAAATGTGATGCACCAAGGGACTCTATCAACAGTTTACATCCTCTGGAACACTGTAAGGGAAGAGACACAATGGTGTTCTGGCTCTTTAAGTAGCTTTCTCACAGCATCTTTTGCTAGTATCTGTGTTCGAAGCAACAGAGGAAAAAAAATAATAATAATCACTCACACCAGCCATATCAAAGAAGCTTCTGTAACAATACACTCCCAGTGTTGATAGTGGATGAAACTCAGTTGTTGCTTGGTGCAGGGAGAGGCCATGTTGTTGGCTCATTGTTTCCAGCTCAGCAACTCTGCCCATTGTTGCCATGGCTGCTGCTCAGCTCACCTTTTCCAGGACATATAAGGGGTGGACAGCAGCAGCGGCACAATCCTCCCCTCAGGTCAAAAACACAAATTCTTTGTAATCTGAATGTAAAACTTACACCGTAGAGATTTTTGGGATTGCCGCTTTCAAACATCAAGTAGACAAAGAACCAGAGAATATAAAGGCGTGCTTCATCAGCGTAAGCGACAGTAAGATCAGAGTTTTATTTAAAAGGCCTCAGAGCCATCCTGTCAGAGCACTTGGAAATATTCAGCAAGTGAGAGGACTGATCAGGTCAACTTTGATTTAGTATGACATGGTGCCTTAAAACATAAAACTTTCTATGTGAAAATGACTCCATTAAGTTGTTTTGGTGACAAATTTAAATACATGTATTGCTGTTTTCTACTGCATATTCAAGAAGATTACCTCTCAAGATGATTAACGATTGGTCAGCAATGAGAGTAAGCATTAAAGCCACCACTGCAGAAAGGACATCATACATTCCCAGTGTGGTCTCATTCAGTGATTTCCTGCAGCTTTGTTTTTCTCAGCAAGAACCAAAGGCAAAGAAAAATTCAGTGTTTAAACTGGCAGGACGAGAAGTGTACACCAACTTGTCTTCACACACAGAAAGACCTCCTGATAATGTGGGTGCATTTTTTTCAAATATTTCTAAAGTGCATTGTACATGCATTATAGTGTTGCTGCATCATTTTAATTTTTTTAGGAACTTTGCACCTCCACAGAGATAATCAAGCTCTGATTATGGGAAATATTTTGAAATCCTGAGAAAGAGTTTCATTAATCTTCCTGATTTTGCAACGAGAGCATGAGTGTAGATGTTTCTTCACCCACCCTTCTCACTGGGGTTTCCATCTATAAACTAAAAGTGTTTCCGATTACAACAAACAAACAACTCTGGCTTGAATCAACCTCAGAAACATCTGGCCAACTAACCACTGAGCCACACACAACGTGGAAACTGTGCAAAACGTCACAACAAGGTCAAGAGACAAAAATGATAGCACTGACTTCTCCGAAGTGTTTCCATGCACGTCTGCAGCACACGCAAAGGATGCAGCCACGCTTTGTAAAGGACTCAGAGGCTCACCATTATATATGCTCCACATCTGCTGGTTGTCATAGCAACCTCAGATTTCGAGCAATTCCCAGATCAGGTGGTTCCTGTCAGCAATGAGGAGAAGAAAAAAATGGGCCTGTCGGAAGGAGTGCAGTTATAGTCTCTGGCTTTCATTAGTGGCTTTCAACATTGGTGAATAAACTTTCTTAAATGGCCTCAAACACAAACATCGTGTTTAAAGATACGAGCTGTCACCACTACACGTCAGCTGACTTCTTTTTATGCTGCTACTCTGCAGTTTTTTGCAGTAACTCGTAAAACAGCTAAGGGAATCAGAGATTTCTATTTTAACAGTAATTTTACAGATGAACATGCATAATAAATCCAATGCACATAGAGTAAAAGCAAGACAGACATTATTAATGCTGGATCAGCTTTAAAAACTCACCAAACATGCAAGGCAACACCCAGGGGCACCCCCAGGAAATTTTGATAAGGGTGGCCATATGAGGCCAAAGAAAACTTTGGGGTGGCACACCAAATTGGTCTTTGTAGTAACTCTGGGAGAGTTTAGTCTGGTGATGCATTAACTATATTCCTTTTTTTAACTTAAAAACAATATGTATCCAAAACACTTACTCAAATTTGAGAAACACTTTTCGTTTACCTGAAATGTTCTTTAACCCTCCCACTGTCTGTATGGGTGATACCGTAAGGAAAGCTGATGAATGAGCAGGATTGATGGTTTATCCTGTGAGGTCCACGTGGACCCAAGGGATAAACCGTAAACCCTGCTCAGTGGTCAACTTTCCAAGCGGGGTCACACCCATTAGGACAGTGGGAGGGTTAAAATGTATTTAGAATTCTATTTTTCACAAAAACACAAAAAACTATGGAGATGACTTTTTTTTATGGTGAGCAGCAGAAATATTAACATTATACTTTTTTTATTCTGATCATCTCTTTACTCATTAACTCATTCACTGCCATTGACGACTAAAGTCGTCATTTGCATTTTTTTTTACTGTTTCAGCATTGGAACGAGCCCCTGCGCTGAGAGAACAAACATCTCAGCCCTGAAGCCGATCTTCATCCGCATACGTCACAGATCACATGATCAGGAAGCAGACCATCCATGTGTTTGGAGATCGTTTTGGGCCGTTCCTGTAAAAAAAGTGAGGCGCGAACCGGAAAAGTGTCTGCCGATCACAATTCGACAACGGATTATGAAAGAACGGATAACGCTCGAAACACACGGCTTCTTCCTGATGTAAGAGGTGAGTCTCCTCTTTGTTTAGGTTGTTTTGGCATCGACATCATGCTAGCGCACAACGTTCTGTGACTCTTAAAAAAACAGTAAAAATGGTGAGAAACGCTGGCAGCGAAGGCCGTTAGCGATCAGGAAACGGCTGGCAGTGAATGAGTTAATTGTATATTTTGCACATTTCTGGGGCACCACTGGGAACAACACCTGGCAAAAAAATTTCCTACAAAGTAAGACTGTGATGAAGTTCTACATCTCATATTCATGATGCGTTTGTACAGATTACTGGTGAAAACTAAATTTCACAGTAAAGCAGCACCGTGGCATTAAAGGTGTGGAACACTTATTCAGTCAATACACTTGCAGTGGTCTGTAGTTGGAATGAATGCCTTGTAAATTGTATTTAAAGGAGTGGGGGGGGGGGGGGGGGGGGGGCAGAAACATCTGCACCAGCATGGAGAATTCAGCTGGAGGAGAGAGTACTTCAGCAACAATATTTGGACTTTTATTTCCTGATATTTGGACATCTTGCTTCTGATTGGCTAACAGCAACATGACTCAACCACTGACTGTTTGCTTTGCAACTTTGATGTTTTATCTCCACAAATAACACAAGCTTGGAGGAGTTCTGCCTTGTTGTGTTGTTGCTAATGCTAACAGTTAGCTTTGACTACCTGAAACTTTCTCTGCTGTTTGGATGCTACAACAACAACAGTCGAGAGTGAAGATGGCTGAGTCCATGGCTGTTAATTGACAGTGTGACGTAGATCTGTCAGACTTTTGAAATTCTAGTATTTCACCATTTACTTTCCATCAAAAGCTAATGCAGGACATAGGTGTAGGAGGCTACTTGCATGTTCAGCCTGCATGAGTGAAAGGATCTATTTCAGAGTTGAAACAATCCAGCTCGCTGATTAGATGCTGAAAACCCGTGCTTCTCAAAATTGGAACAACCCAGTCATTTGATTGGTCAAATGTTGGAACTGAGCAGGGGGATACGCCCCTAACTGCTTCATACCAGTGACATTTAGGGTTATTGTTATGTTATTTAAAAAAATGAGGAATGCTTCACAAATTTGCGTGTCGTTCCATTTATGCCATTAGGTTGACCAATAAAATGGCCATATTTGTTCCATTTTCTGAAAACCAGACTTTGGGGGTCCAATCAAATGGCCGTATTTGTTCCATTTTTTGAGACTGACATTTTTGCCGACGAATCAGAAAGCTGGATTGTCACAGCCTGTCCGAGGATCCGCCATTGCTCCGCTCCGAGATCTGAGAGGTGAGAAGTAACTATCTTTTATACATTTTATTTGTAATCTAAAAACTTAAAACAATTAAAAACATTACAGCTCGTTTAGGGGGATTAAGACGGTACAGGACTTTGTTTTTACCGTAATGTCGTGAAATGTCAACGTTATTTTAGCTAACGTGCTGCTGCATTACGCTACTGTTAACCAAGATTAGAAAAACATTTTTCAGTGAACCACACCTTTAAGGAGTGCAAGTGACAAAATTATCATAATGCAATAAAGATTGGTTCATTTGCTGAGAACAATATAATAAAAAAGTACATTTTTGGTGGCAGAGGAGGTTGAGCTGCGAAAACACAAACATTGTAGAGTGCGTTACAACAGCACAAAAAGAAAGAACCTATAAAAATTGTGGCTTTGCAGCAATTGTCACCAAACTTTTCAAAAGTGATATTGCAAATAGGATGTTTTTCAAAAATGTTGCATCCCTATTAAACACCCAACAGTTTTCTTTAATCTGTTTATCAGTGTTGATTTTCTTAATCCATGCAAAAGCAGAGAAAACTGCCGAGAGGAGCATCTGCTGTTTACTAAGATGTTTGTGTGGAAGAAAGTAAACGGTTAAGAGAAGGTCAAAAGAAAAGATGTACACCAGAAGAGCTGTACAATTACAAGCTGGTCATTCTGACATCATGAGTGCTTTTGAATTCTCTGGTGTGGGTTTGACACAAAAGGAAGCAGTGGGAAAGAATCATTAGGAGCAAAAATCTGCTCCACAAAAACTCAGTAGGAGCTTGTGTGGCAGGTTCAGTCTCACTGGGGAAGTCCAGAAGAAACATGCTGTAGGGCCAAGCACTCCCCAGTTCCCCTCTCTTTAACCTGATTACTGTAATGAGCTTAGAGACTGCTGGATGCACAACAACTAATGTGGATGCAGACAAACACAGTCACTCACCAATTCTCCCTGGCAGAAAAATGTAAAGTGCAGCAGCCCTCAACAAGCCAGAAAGCCAGAGTGATGGATAAGAACAGGAAGTCACAGTTTTCAGAAGGTGAAACCGGTTGAAAGGCAATACGGAAATGTTTCTAAATGTTGATAAAGTGAGCCAAGTAAAAATAAGAAATTATCTATGTGGATGTGAGAAGCTGTTGCTTTTAACTGACAGCCAATCGACCTTTATGCTTTACACTCTCAGATGAAAAATGTAAAGGCGATTAAATTACAAGCCACATCCTTGAATATCTGTTCGCAAATAGTCTGACATAATTATTAAGGCTCGCATATTTTATTTAACCCCATAAGTAATTTAAATCCAATAAGAAAGATTTTATTATCAACTTCATTTTCAGATCATGTCTTCTTTTTAATGAACGAAAAGTCAACTCTGAAACAGTCTGAAAGCATTTTGAAAAATGGTTTATTAGTTTGATGGTGCTTTCACTCCTCCTTGAACCGTCACCTTATCGTGGTGGAGGAGTTTGAGTGCCCTAATGATCCTAGGAGCTATGTTGTCTGGGGCACTTTGTGCCCCTGGTAGGGTCTCCCATGACAAATTGGTCTTAGGTGAAGGGTGAGACACAGAACGCTTCACAGGATCTTTCATGAATTTAAATTCAAAGAGTTGGGAGTACCCGGCCCGGAGGGTTAGCGGGGTCCCACCCTGGGGTTGGGGCCCATGAGTGAGCGCCTGGTGGCCGGGCTTTCGCCCATGGGGCCCGGCCGGGCCCGGTGCGAACCGGATACATGGGCTCGTCCAACTGTGGACATGGGCTCGTCCAACTGTGGACCCACCACCCGCAGGAGGAACATGAAGGGTCCGGTGCAATGTGGATCGGGTGGCAGACCAAGGCGCAAGCCTTGGCGGTCCGATCCCTGAACAAGAAAACTGGTTTTTGGGACATGGAACGTCACCTCGCTGGTGGGGAAGGAGCAGGAGCTTGTGGCAGAGGTTGAGCGGTACCGGCTAGATATAGTTGGACTCATCTCGACACATAGCATTGGCTCTGGAACCCAAGTCCTTGAGAGGGGTTGGACACTCTCCTTTGCTGGAGTTGCTCGGGTGAGAGGCGGAGGGTTGGGGTTGGCTTTTTGTTAGCCCCAAAACTCTCTGCCTGTGTGTTGGGGTTTACCTCGGGGGACGAGAGGGTAGCTCCCTGCGCCTTCAGGTCGGGGAACGGGCCCTGACTGTTCTTTGTGCTTATGGGCCAAATATCAGTTCAGAGTACTTACCCTTTTTGGAGTCCCTGGGACAAGTGCTAGATAGTGCTCCATCAGGGGACTCCATTGTCCTGCTGGGGGACTTCAATGCTCACGTGGGCAATGACAGCTTGACCTGGAGGGGTGTGATTGGGAGGAACGGCCCGCCTGATCTGAACTCGAGTGGTGTTTCGTTATTGGACTTCTGTGCAAGCAGCAGTTTGGCCATAACGAACACCATGTTCGAACATAAGGATGCCCATCGGTACACTTGGTACCAGGGCAGCCGAGGTCGCAGGTCGATGATAGACTTTGTAGTCGTATCATCTGACCTGTGGCTGTATGTTTTGGACACCCGAGTGAAGAAAGGAGCGGAGCTGTCAACTGATTGCCACCTGGTGGTGAGCTGGATCAGATGGCAGGGGAAGATGCCGCGTAGACCTGGCAGACCCAAACGCATAGTGAGGGTCTGCTGGGAATGCCTGGCAGAAGAACCTGTCAAGGCGGTCTTCAACTCCCACCTCCTTTGACCGCATCCCGAGAGCAGTGGGGGACATTGACTCTGGGTGGCCCTTGTTCCACTCTGCAATTGTTGAGGCAGCTGTTGCTAGCTGTGGTCGCTAGGTGGCCGGTGCCAGTCGTGGTGGCAATCCCCGTTCCCGCTGGTGGACACCAGAGGTTCGGGGAGCCGTCAGGCTGAAGAAGGAGGCCTACAGGGCGTGGCTAGTCTGTGGGTCTCCGGAGGCAGCAGACAGGTACCGGATAGCCAAGCGGGGTACAGCAGTGGCAGTTGCCGAGGCAAAATTTCGGGCGTGGGAGGAGTTTGGTGAGGCCATGGAGAAAGACTATTGATCGGCTCCAAAAAGGTTCTGGCAAACTGTCCGGCGCCTCAGGAGAGGAAGGCAGCAACTCGCTCACACTGTTTACAATGGGGATGGGGAGCTGCTGACGTATACTGGGGCTATAGTCGGACGGTGGAAGGAATACTTTGAGGAGCTCCTCAATCCCACCTATGCACATTCTGAGGAGGAACCAGAGCCGGGAGACCTGGGGATGGACTGTCCAATCGCTGGGGCAGAAGTTGCTGAGGTAGTCAAACAACTACACAGCGGCGGAGCCCCGGGGACGGATGAGGTTCATCCTGGGTATCTCAAGGCTATGGATGTTGTAGGGCTGTCATGGTTGACACGTCTCTGCAACATTATGTGGCCATCGGGGGCAGTTCCTGTGGAGTGGCAGACTGGGGTGGTGGTCCCCATCTTTAAGAAGGTTGACCTGAGGGTGTGTTCCAACTATAGGGGGATCACACTCCTCAGCCTCCCTGGAAAGGTCTACTCCAAGGTACTGGAGAGGAGGGTCCGATCGATAGTTGAATCTCAGATTGAGGAGGAGCAATGTGGTTTTCGTCCTGGCCGTGGAACTGTGGACCAGCTCTATACCCTTGCAAGGGTGATGGAGGGGGCATGGGAGTTTACTCAACCAATCCATATGTGTTTTGGGGATTTGGAGAAGGCTTATGACCGTGTCCCCAGGGGCACCCTGTGGGGGACGCTCCAGGAGTATGGGGTGGGTGGCTTTCTGTTAAGGGCCATTCAGTCCCTCTACCAGAGGAGCATGAGTCTGGTCCGCATCGCCGGTAGTAAGTCCCCGGTGAGGGTTGGACTCGGCCAGGGCTGCCCTTTGTCACCGGTTCTGTTCATTACCTTTACGGACAGAATTTCTAGGCACAGCCGTGGTGTGGAGTGTGTCGAGTTTGGATGCAGGAGGATCTCATCTCTGGTTTTTGCGGATGATGTGGTCCTCCTAGCTTCATCCAGCGCCGACCTTCAGCTCTTGCTGGGTAGGTTCGCGGCCGAGTGTGAAGCGGCTGGGATGAGGATCAGCACCTCCAAATCTGAGACCATGGTTCTCGACCGGAAAAGGGTGGCTTGCCAACTCCGGGTTGGGGGAGAGGTCCTACCTCAAGTGGAGGAGTTTAAGTATCTCGGGGTCTTGTTCACGAGTGAGGGTAGGAGGGATTGGGAGATCGACAGGCGGATTGGTTCAGCATCTGCAGTGATGCGGACGCTGAGCCGATCTGTCGTGGTGAAGAGGGAGCTGAGCCAGAAAGCCAGGCTCTCAATTTACCGATCGATCTACGTCCCAATCCTCACCTATGGTCATGAGCTTTGGGTAATGACCGAAAGAACAAGATCGCGGATACAAGTGGCCAAAATGAGTTTCCTCCATAGGGTGACCGGTCTCAGCCTTAGAGATAGGGTGAGGAGCTCGGACATTCGGGAGGGACTCGGAGTAGAACCGCTGCTCCTCCTGATCGAAAGGAGCCAGTGGAGGTGGTTTGGGCATCTGGTCAGGATGCCTCCTGGACGCCTCCCCGGGGAGGTGTTTCGGGCATGTCCTGCCTTTAGGAGGCCCCTGGGTCGACCCAGGACACGTTGGAGAGGTTACATCTCCAATCTGGTCCGGGAACGCCTTGGGGTCCTGCCGGAGGAGCTGGTGGAGGAGGCCGGGATGAGGACGGTCTGGAGCTCCCTAGTTGGGATGCTGCCCCCGCGACCCGGACCCGGATAAGCGGAGGAAGACGACAACGACGACGATGGTGCTTTCAATAAATATCACCAAAACAATTGTACTTACTGTTGTAGTCACACCAC
The DNA here is from genome assembly GCF_043380555.1 of Nothobranchius furzeri. Taxonomy (NCBI): domain Eukaryota; kingdom Metazoa; phylum Chordata; class Actinopteri; order Cyprinodontiformes; family Nothobranchiidae; genus Nothobranchius; species Nothobranchius furzeri. The sequence continues at coordinate 68,168,960 of NC_091744.1, read as the reverse complement.
GTCCGAGACCTCACCCTTGCAGAACTATCAGAACATGTCAGAATATAGCTACATGCAAGAAGATCATGCTATTTTATACAAGGCTTGCGCCGTTATGCGGTTTTAACAAAGACATGGAGAATAATAAACCAGTCTTTCTTCTATATCTCATGTCAAATTCACATTTGGGTCGGCCCGGTCGCGAGCCCATCCATTCCATGGAACATTGTCCTTATGTCACGCTCACAATTGGTGCTCTAAGTGGGCCGAAATGCAACAGTAAACAGTACTTCTAATTTTTACCTGTCAGCGTATCGGGACTGTCTTCCCAGGGCGGTGAGTACCAGTTATTTTCCTCTCATTTATACGTCAAACTCTCTGAGATGTCCCAAAAAATTATCTGTCTGTTTCCGCAAGAGGAGAGAAAAAAAAAGAGATGAGCTATCCACCATGCAAGTTCTCGCAATGATTGACAACCCGCAGCATCTTAAATGCACTTTCAGGCAGGTGGATCAATGAAGGTGGGTTTTCCTTTGTGATTAATAAATATTTTGATTCTGATAAGATGGCCTCAATGATGACTTTGCATCCAGGAAAAGGAGATTTGTGCTTCTGCAAAAGGGTTCTTCCATCATTGAAAGAGGCTTTTCACTTGATCTGTGGCCACTAAACTGAAAACCTAAATGGCATTTGTAATATTGTTTTTTTTTTATCATACTAGTGGGTCTGTGCAAAACATGGACGGCTTTTGTCTTTGTTAACTGTGGAGGAGGAACACATTCATCTACATTTGTTCTGTTCTGCACTTTAACGTGAACTTGAGAAATTTACATGAACTGTTCAACTTAAATTGATATAGCCTTACACTATACACTGCATACATTCAGACTCACAATTGTGGATGCTAAACCAAGACATCTAGGAGGAGCGGTCTGAAATGTTCTCGACTCTTCGAGGTAAAGGGTTTTCATCTGGTCTGATGGTTTAAGATGAGGGGCTCGATGATGCTAATCCCAGCCTGTTACAATCCTGTAATATAAATATGTGTTTTGTTAACTATATTTCCATCAATTGGGTGTATTTGTTCATCTACTTCCCTTCTGAGAGGAAGACGGTCCAAACCACTGCACTGCTCTCAAATGAACAATTAATATCCTGTGTAGTATGCTCCAACAACAGCTTTATGTTTTCAATTAAAGCCATCGTTGAGCTCTACAATGAGGTTCAGTCATGCATAGCCAAATCCCACTTAGAAGTGACGTACTTTGGATAGCGCCGAGGAACAACAAATCAGTTCCAAACGTGAAACCCTGCAGAGCAAACCCTCCATCTTTTTACAACTTTTATGCCAAAAATAAAACAAGCAGTTAAATGAAACATATTGAACGATATTGTACAGCTCAGCAGTTTGCCACGGCTACATGAGATCCACAGATTGGCTCGGTGGATTCTGTCATACGAGCACACAACTCATCAATTCCCACTCACGCTTCTAATTAGCGAAAGTGGGGCCACTAAGCCGACTGATAACTTGAATACTTATTACATCTGCCTCGTGAGGAGCCACGATAACATTTTGTTATCCCCACTAAACACAAAACCTGCTGCTCACACACCTTATTAATAATACTTAATCTTATTAAAAATGTAAAAACTAAAGTAATTAACATCCTACATAGTCCATCAAATAAGGCATTTTTATTAAAAAGAATCTTATCCTTCATGTTATGAGTTAATTTTAACAGTTTAGATCCCTTTTACCTTTTTGACATATTTAATATAACATCAGGAAAAGATTAACTCATTGTTTTGTGAACCAAAATAAAAACCCAATTCAGAACTGACTGAAATGCATTGAGAGTGTATTTTTTCTTTATATGTGTAATATCACTACTTATGCTGTATTACTACTTAGAAAGATTTCTAACAAAGAATGAGCAGCTGCCTCAGGTGAGGTTTGTGTGAGTGTGTGTGAGTGTGTGTATTTTTAAAATTAATAGCGTCTTTTTTTATTTGGTCCTATTGAGAAGAGAGCTCATGCAGACATCTACATAAAAACTACTGCACCCAGTATCTTTTTTTAGAATTATTTGTGTGGATCATGAAAATCTCTCAGCCTTTCATACAGATGCTTTGTGTCACCGCTTCATTTTTCAAGCAAGCAGCCAATAACATGAGAAGAGACACTGCTTTAAATGTATCCTACTTCCTCCTGTTGTTGTAATACAATACATCAGAGAGAAACGATAACAAAACAGAAAACCCTATTTGTAGGAGAGAACAGCTCTGACGATAAAGGTTGCTGCTGGTTAGTGGCTCTCTTCATATTGAAATACTGATGGTTTACATCTTTTGCTGTTACTAATTGAGAACAGCAAGTACCAAGTTTATAAAAGTTCTTCTGTTAGTCTTTTTTGACAAGTTGCTTGGATCAGGATCTGTCTTACTAACATGACAGTAAAAAAACAAGTTCCATTCAGCCAATCAGAACAGACAGGTCAGCTTTTAGAAAATTGTTTAAAAATATATTTTTTGCAAAGCTTTTCAGTCTACTGTAGTGGACTCTTGAGATTTTCATCAAAGGTAAAACATCATGTAATTAAACTATGAAACACTGAATTTTACATAAGAAATTGTATGTTTGGTTTGGATTGAGGAGTTTCACCCAATTATTTTACAGTAGAAATGATAAGTGCTTACTTATGAAATGGTATTCCGAATCTTTGTCTTTCTAAACCTTTTTTTTAATTATTATTATTATTATTATTATTATTATTATTTTGCAATTTCACATCTGGTTGATTTAATAAGTTGTGTTTGTAAAGGAGTTTTCTTTACATGACAGTGATATTTTCTCATGACGTTATGAAAAAGACAAAGTTGACTTGTTTTTTTTAATACATCCGTGATGATCTTCATGACTTGAGAGTTGATCTCTGTGGGGAAAAAAGATCTCGTGCTCCAGTTTCAGGAAGTAGAAGTTAGTCAGATGAGCGGAGAGAAGAACACGGCAGGATTTAGGGTCTTATTTCCTGATATTCTGACATTTCACCTCCGACTGGCTAACAGAAACATGACTCACTGACTCCATTTGCTCAGCAACGTTGATGTTTTATCTCCACAAATAACACAAGCCTGAAGGAGTTCTGCCGTGTGGTGGAGTTGCTAATGCTAAACAATTAGCCTCTACTAGGCATAACGTTCTCTGCTCACTCCTGGACTCTAAATCAACAACAGCCTTCGCCTTTTCGAGCCAAGATGGGTGAATCCAAGAATGCAAATTTTCAGTGTCACGTAAATCTGAGTGGCTTTTTAAGTCAGAGCATTTTTCCATCTATTTTCTATCGACGGCTAATGTAGGAAATAGGTGTAGAAGACCATTCTTCAAGTTTAACCTGCATGTGAAACTCAGGGTGATTGCTCATGTTGTAAAACCAACAAGTAAAAAAAAAAAAGGTTTCTCAGTGAACTTGGTCTTTAAGATTATATTGAAAGTTGACAGTTTTTTCCACACAGTGGTTCTCTGTTCTAAAACTGATTGCAGAGACACACAAGCTGACTAAATCTTGGGATTGATTTCAGACATTAAACTCGGACGAGCTGCGTTCTCCCTTCTATAATCAAGGGGCAATCCATATGTTTCATTATGGTCTTTAACAGGTGGCATCATCACATTTATATAAAAATATGCATGAGTCATTAAAAGAGAAAAAAACCCACTTCACATTAAAGTAGGGTTAACTAAGAGTTCTGCTCCATTCATATGCAAGAAAAGACAAAAGGTCTACAGGACTGACCTCCATGTCTCTCTCTTCAACTTCTGCATCTAATTGTGAAGCTGAGCACACAACTGTGACACTGCAGCTGGATACAGATTCTTTAATCTCCCCTTTTAGATGACATTGTCATGTAATCTCCATCTAGCTACCCAGGGAGCAAGCAGAGAGGCAGGAAATGAAATCAACGCACTGGGTGTTACTTCATTAGCACGGGGGGGGGGGGGGGGGGGGGGGGGTCTACAGATGTAGCAGCAAATCTGATTTATGATAGACTGACAACAAAAGAGCCACAGACAGAGGATGCTTTGCAAAGGACAGGCACATTAAATGTTCTGTTTTATTCAAAAATAACTCCTTATCTTTTAGCAGTTCGTTAGCATGTAGATAAAGTGTTATGGTCAGTGTTGGGAGTAACGCCGTTTAAGTATAACGGCGTTTCTAACGGCGTTCTTTTATAGGTAACGGAATAATCTAATTAATTACTTTTCCCGTCGTTGCAACGCCGTTACCGTTACTGGGGACGGAAGGTTGTGCGTTACTATGTGCTTGTCGAACGTTGAGCAGCAGCGTGAGGCTTTCTGACCGCCACACTTCAGCTGCAGCCAGGGAGAGAGAGGTGTCGGTAACACACTTACAAACACCATGATGATTAGCCGGGTGGGCGGAGACCCTCACTGTCTCAGTCACTGCATGCTGTAGACACAACCGGAATAACTCCGTTTAAAATAACCGCGTCAAAAAAATATTTCTTTCTGTAACGAGCAAACTAATTAATTACATCTTCTTTTAACAAAATGTCGTTTCTGTTACTGATAAGAAAAAGCGTGCATTAAGCAGCGCGGTGTTTTGAAGCTGTCATCAGCTGATCAGGAGCTAAAGAGGTAGATGTTTAAGAGCATCACGGCCCGTGAAGAACGAGGAAGACGTGATGAATAGTCTACGGCTGCAGACCCCCCGCAGATTTGTTGCTGCAGCAGCGAATCTGCGGGTCTGCAGCCGTGCCCTTAGCGTGACAGCGGGATGCCCTGAAGGTCCGCTCACCTGTTCACCGCTCAGACGTCCTGATCTTCTACCTTCCTAGATCATCCAGCTGTAACCTGTTCCTGATCATATCTTTAGTCCCGCTGTAACACTGATGCATCTGTCTCAGACGTCATGGAGCTCAGGTGTTATCAGAACTACCTGTGTGTGTTTACCACCCAGCTTCAGCTCTTCTGTGTTTGGGTCTGACCCAAGTTAGTAAATGTAAGTCCTCCATCAGATCTGTGCCTCTTCTAGTGTCATTTTAAAGGATATTTATTTATTTATTTAACCATTACTAGATTACCAGCAACAGAAATGCTAGTAAAAACACACAATTATGTGAAGCTGGAAAAATTAGAATACTGTGCAAAATTACATTTATTTCTGTAATTTAACTAGACTGAGAGACCATTTAAAGGCTCGGGAACCTTTGCAGGTGTTTCTATTTGCAATTTTAAATTTTAGCTGATTGGGTTTTTGTTAAATATCACATAGTGACCTTTTAATAGTCTAGATTAGTGTAATGTTCCTATTAGTAGTTCCTCCTGTTAAGTGCTTATTTGTTTAAATTATTCAGGTTTATATAAAACATTTGGACATTTTATTATGTTCCAGTCATTAGTCATTTATATTTTACTATTGTAGTAATTCTTGCATTCTTTAATGAAAAAAGTAACTAAGTAGTTACTCTTGTTGGTAATTAGTTACTTTTATGATCTTGTAACTCAGTTAGTAACTGAGTTACTTTTTTGACAAAGTAATCAGTAACTATAACTAATTACTTTTTTAAAGTAACGTTCCCAACACTGGTTATGGTACATAAAAGACTATTTGCCAGGAATTTTAAGGCACTTTTTTCATGATGAAAATGAGGTGAATAAACACTGATTTTATCGTTTGCAGCAAAGGAAGGTAGCGTGAACAATGAGGACTCAATGTGTTGATTTGAAGTTCTTCTGTGCTTTTTCGTATACAATTAATTTTCATTAATTAAAAATTGAATTGTGGATGTTTGGAATAATGTTTAATTTCTGCTGGGGTAGTTCAGTAAACATGGAGTAAATGATTTGCTTTTAGGGCACAGCTCTCCTTCACCCCAAGTCAAAGTAAACAACCTGTTTAGTGTAATTATATCAATAACGCTGAATTACCAGTACATTTTAAAATATAAGAAGAATCTCCACAAAACAATAACACCATATGAGTTTGCATGGCAGTTAAAATAATATAAATTTGAATGAATGCTCAACATCCCTTGGCACCATTCAGAGGTTGGCTCTTCAGTCATTTTTCATCATGCATGTTAGTCTAACAGGAGCTGACTCCAGCCAAATGTTCTCTGCTGATTAAGTCATTGTGGTTGGACCCATCAACGGTGGTCCAGAGTGTAATGTAATTTGTTTAAATGATGGAGTACACCTCTGATTTATGAATGCAGTTCATGCATTTTGTGTTTTCATTACATTAGAATGATTCATTTAAATCCAAAGATGCTGCTGGACCGCTTCATCACTCCTGAGTAGCATGACCAGGTGTCTCTTTGAGGTTTTAATTCCCCATCGTAGTAAGTGAAGCGATTGCATCCAAACTTTTGAATAAAAAAAAACACATAAATAAATAACTAACAATGCCTAACAGTGATCGCGCAAGAGCCACAAGGTGACAGTCCACGGATGGGGCCAAACATAAATGAATAATTCACACATTCAGTTACACTAGAGCAGCCATTTATGTAACTTTAATGTTTTGGTGTATTTGGAGGAAATCGGAATACCTGGAGAAATCCCACAGATGCATTGGCAGAACATGCATACTCTACACAGAAAGCGATTATTAAGATCATCGATGAATTGGATAGGGTCTCAACTTGATTAACTGATTAATTAAATGGGAAAATTTAAATAAAACAAAATCAAATCAAACTTTATTTATAAAGCGCTTTTCATACTAAAATGTAACTCAAAGTGCTTTAGAGATTAAAAAGACCCCACATTTCCCACATATGTCATTAACTAAATTACTTAATTAAAAACTGCTAGGGAAACATTTTTTCTCTCCTTCCTTTATTTTATTTAACAACAAAACATGATTAGAAAACAGTTCAATAGCATGCAAAACAACATGCTATCATCGAATTATATCCATGATTAAACCATGATCAGTAAAATTTTATGTATTTCATTAACCTGATCAGTAGTAAGCTACTGGAAATGCTATACAGTAATCCCTCGCTACTTCGCGGTTTGTTCATCGCGGATTCGCTGCTTCGCGGATTTTTTCTTTGGAGCATTTTTCAGGGGGAATGCGCAGATTCGCGGTATTTTTTTTTTTTTTATCTTTTATTTCATTCACAATGTATAAAATAAACACAAACAAATACAGGATACATTAACATATTGAAAAAAAAACATTTGAATGAAAAGGAGCAGACAGAAGAAAAAATCTTATGATTTCTGCCCCTTTTTACGAAATAAAATTATCCGCCAAACAAACACAATATAACCTCGGTCACTTTATAATATTTTCACGTCTAATCTTTGACATTATAATTCTTCTTTTCATAATTATTAAATACATTAGATTTTATACATTTTTTAAATATTGCAAGTGTAGTTGATTCTTTAAATTCCTTGTTAATGGCATTCCACAATCTTACACCATTTACAGAAATGTTACATTCCCTCACTTTGGTTCTGAATCTAGGTTTCTCAAAGACATCAGTTCCTTTTAACATGTACCCACTTACTCTCTTATGAAACATTTTCTGAATATTAGTTGGTAGATTACTTGTATTCGCTCTGTACATTATTTGCAATATTTTCCACTCTACCAAGTCAGGAAATTTCAGTATTTTGTATCTAATGAATAATTGATTAGTGTGATCTCTATAGTTACTGTTATTAATGATTCTCAATGCTCTTTTTTGCAAAATGATCAATGGTTGTGTAAAAGTTTTGCAAGTGGCTCCCCAAATTTCTAAACAATAAAATAAATATGGTTCAATCAGTGAGTGATACAATGTTAACAACCCCGACAAATTTAGTAGAAACTTGACTCTATATAATACCCCTATGGCTTTGGCAATTTTCCCCTTTATATAACCTACATGTGATTTCCACGTGAGACTCTCATCGAACATGACTCCAAGAAATTTGGTTTCTTTTACCCTTTGAATTTCCATTCCATCTATCATTAAAGATACATCACAGCTTCTTTTGTTATTAAACAGTATATAGTTTGTTTTGTTCAGGTTCAGTGACAGTCTATTTATATCAAACCATTTTTTAACTTTAATCAATTCACTGTTTATCACTTGAGTTACTTCATGTATATTTAATCCTGAATAAAACAATGTAGTATCATCCGCAAATAAAACTGTGCCAAGTAAATTCGACACATTTACCAGGTCATTAATAAACAATATGAACAGTTTAGGTCCGAGGACTGACCCTTGTGGTACACCATAATAAATATCTTTTAATTCAGATTTAGCATTATTTATTTGAACAAACTGTTTTCTATTGCGTAAATAACTATTAACCCATTGATGCGCCACCCCTCTTATTCCATAACGGTGTAATTTAAGAAGTAACCTTGAATGATCAATGACATCAAATGCCTTTTTTAAGTCAATAAAAACACTAATGAAATGGTTTTTATTGTCAATTGCTGATGAAATTTTATCTACTAAATCCATAACTGCCATTGCTGTTGAATGTTTGGTCCTAAAGCCATACTGTTCATGATTTAAAATTGATTCGCGGTATTTTTCTATGCGAAATATCAAGAAATTCTTGTTTTTTTCATCAATTTCATCATAAAATGCACTTTTTGTAATAAAACTAAAAAAAAAACCAAGTAAAAAAAATTTTTTTCTTGAGTTTTACCCACAAAAAGAGAATGTGATCATACGATAATTCAATAGGGAGCGTGTTTTCACAGACGCGGAAGTGATAGCGTCGGTGAAACGCCGGCTGATCTAGGAAACCCCCGAGCGTTCGAGCGTCAACGAAGTGACACGGAAATGCCGGGCTTTCCAGAAGTAAGTACTATGAGCTGATAGTTCGTTGGATTGATCGGTAGGTTGGAAACTCTGATCATGAATCTGAAGAAACGATGACTGAGTGGTGAGCTGGAAAGGCGACTTCCATTTATAGCCGCGGTTTGTGACGTAGGTGCGACGTGGAGGGAATCCCCGCGAGGGGCATGCGGGGAGTCCCTACTTCGCGGATTTTCACCTATCGCGGCCAGGTCTGGAACGCATCTACCGCGATAAACGAGGGATTACTGTATTTAATTTCTACTCCTAAAAATGTAAAGGAAACATATTTAATATGTACGGTTGTCAATAATCCCGTTTAAATCATGTTCACAGATAGACGCGTTTGTGAATTACATGTTACGTTGGCTTGGCATAATCCTGCAGTGGTGTTTAGCATAGCAGACTTGAACTTGACAGCAGTGGTTCTGCTCCATAGCGCTGCAGACAGCTAAAAATGAACAGAATGGTGAGAACTTTTCTTCCACTAGTACAGTTTAGATGTTCTTAGTTTCACAATCATCGTATATTTTCGGAACCCCACTTGATTGTGAGCCTGCTACCCGCTAGCATTAGCTAATCTGCCCGTAGTTGCACTATTAATCCCAAACCATTTCTGCCTTTGTGTCTTTGCTGGTTTCTGTTTTCCTCCACAGCCCCTAGATTAGCTCATTGTGCATCAGTAAGCAACTTACTGTTCCAAGTGTGTCGTTCCTCATCAAAACACCGGCTTTCTCTCTCGTTCAGATCTGCCTAGGTCTGCTTTGTTGCCTCCTACACATGAGCTGCGCGCATTTACTGTTAAATAAAGGTTGAATACGAAAAAAAAGTTGCACAACACAACAAATCGATGACAAAATGCATAGCTTGAAACGCATTTCTTCATCGATTTTTATCGTTTTTATCGATTCGTTGTTGCAGCCGTACCATAGACAGTAGTAGTAGTAGTAGTGATTACCATGCCAGCATCATTTTTTATTTTCAAATTCCTTTGGGTTGCCCACAAACCAGTTTTTGTGGACAGGAGTCATATTTTAGGATAAATTGGTTTGTCCCATATTTTGACCACCACCCACAATGCTACTCTTTGGCCACAAGGAAGCACTCTTATTGATTCTGACCAAGAAGAGTTTGGTCAATTTAGGCCTAATCCCAATACTCGCAATGCACCCTACGGTATCCTGTGAAGTGCACTTGGAGGAAGTGTGCAGTAAGGTTTCAAGCGTGTCGTACACAAAGTGTGCAAATAATAGCCGAATTGGGACAGTGACCGTTGCATCATCGACCATGACACAAGCCAGGATCCCGGTCGCTGTTCATTGTACTTTTAAATAAAAAAATCTTTATTAACAATTTTCAAAAACACAATTGACAAAAGTTACATTCATCATCTTAAAATGAACTTTCGTTTGAAAATACATACTTTCAGAAAAGACACTTGAGCCATTGTTCTGCCTTCTTTTCAAAATTCCCACTCAGCAATGGATTATGGGTAACGACCTTGGTCCTAGTTTGCATCGATGCAGACTTGGGCCAAGTGTGGATCAAGGATGCAAAACTAACCTAATGTACATGTAAACTACGATAAAGGCTCCCAGGTTATTACCTCAGATCAACCTAGATTGTGACTTGAGCTTCCGACACGCTACAGTCTCTGTTATATGTATAGCAGTTACCGCAATTAAAATAAAGGGATTAACAGTTTTAAATCAACAAACAGCATAGTTTAGAGAACTTCATGAAATATTTAAATGACCTCATAGTCATAAAACTAATAATCAAATCAGCACATAAAATAAAATGCTCAAACTCAGAATTCTCTTTTTAGTCACGGGACTCTAGCTCAAGTTTCCTGGTTGAACGTCTTGTTGTAGGGAACCAGCTGTGAATTCAGCACAGCATGCAGGGGTCAATAGGTTAAGCACCTTTTGAAGGGATATCGAATACCACCGTTGCCATGGAGATATTATGGAAAAAGGACTGGCATCAGCTACTCACTCATTAGAAGAGCGTCGATAAATTCCCCCCTCCACATTTCTGGAAAAAAATTAAAGTATCCAAATGAATAGTCACACACTCCCATGAGGAGCTCTGGAGTAAAATGCGTAGTTCAATTAGTCCCATGGTTCTGGACCGGGGGCGGGACACATCCATCTCAGAGAGACAACCGGGATTTGCTAGCATGCGCCAAAAATGGTCTGATTCGGATTGTTTTATCTGCTTAAGTCCTGCTGCGAATAAACAAATCTTCTTTCTTCTCTCCTTCGCAAAACCACCTTAAATATCCATGACAAACCTTTCCAAAGAGGCAGAGGCTAATGGAGAGCAGGGTAAGCTGCCTCACACAGCAAGCCAGCAACATTCGAGCAATTCCTGTGAGGTTGTGTCACGAGTCGAGGATGCCGTCTCCCTCTGAACTTGCATACAGATCGTCCTTTTTCAAAGCACGGCCTCCTCCACCAACTCTTTGTGCCTCCTCCCAGAGGGGGATTTATAAAGCTTCACAGCGACTCGTTCCACGAGATTTCAGTAATTTATGACAGCCCTGGAAGAGGGAAATCAAATCAAACTGTAAATATAAAGCATGTTTCCCAGTATGAGCTCCTCACATCGACTATAAATCACTGATAAATGCCAGATATCCTGACAGTCATTAAATAACAGCATCAATAATCCTGTATATGGCAGAAGCATGATTGACTTTGGATTATGAAAAAGAGCAGGAAGAATGGTTAATGACTGAGACATAGCAGAGCCCGACCAGGCGAAACTATGAATTACAAAAGGCATCAAGAAGCAAAACTGTTCCAAAGGGGAGGGTAGCCAGTTGTGTTCATTACCACTAGCATGACCCCTGACCCCAGGCTGGCACACACACCTGGCTGTGTCATGTGACACTATTCGAGCCAGACTGGAAGGGACAGTTTGCCGTCTCATGGGCGTAAACTCAAAGGTGTGATGTGTCCACTATGGGTGGGCAACCACCCACCATTAGCTGCTGCTCCATCAATCTACATGTCTGAGGAAACTGAAGACTCGATGAAGACAGAAGAAAACAGCTGCCTTGTCAGACTGAACAGATGGCAAATATGGCAAGAAATCAACACGAGGAGATTTTTAAACTTTTCACTGCATCATTATCTGGCACCAAACCTAAAGACAAGAGGCACGTCTGCAATACTTTTCTAAAATTAGATCTCATAAAAATGCATTTTGCAAACTGTCCTGTGTGTCCCGTGACTGTTGTCTAATTTTTGAACAACACATTCTCTTACAAATCTTCAATGAGCACACTGATGAATGCAAAAAAATCACATTCAGTGTGAGAAAACAGTTTGATATTTCTTGATGACTGTGAAAGCTGCATGTCTTACAAAAGCCCTGTTCAGTGTTATTTAATTAAGCTAATTAAATTATGCAACGGGCCAGAAATGCTACAAAATGCACAAATCTAAAGTGTCTTACAGAGACATGCAGCATAATTTCACTTCCTTAAAAATGTCTTGGCTCCAATTTTCTTGTTTGCAAAACGAAGAGAATAAAAAGAAAGTTTTGTAAACAATGTTTAACTGCAAATATGACAGAAATGAAAATTTATTCCAAATGATAAATGTGCCAGCAGTGTCCTCGTCGTCGTCGTCGTCGTCGTCGTCTTCCTCCGCTTATCCGGGTCCGGGTCGCGGGGGCAGCATCCCAACTAGGGAGCTCCAGGCCGTCCTCTCCCCGGCCTTATCCACCAGCTCCTCCGGCAGGACCCCAAGGCGTTCCCGGACCAGATTGGAGATGTAACTTCTCCAACGTGTCCTGGGTCGACCCGGGGGCCTTCTGCCGGCAGGACATGCCCGAAACACCTCCCCGGGGAGGCGTCCAGGAGGCATCCTGACCAGATGCCCAAACCACCTCAACTGGCTCCTTTCGATCCGGAGGAGCAGCGGTTCTACTCCGAGTCCCTCCCGAATGTCCGAGCTCCTCACCCTATCTCTAAGGCTGAGCCCGGCCACCCTACGGAGGAAACTCATTTCGGCCGCTTGTATCCGCGATCTCGTTCTTTCGGTCATTACCCAAAGCTCATGACCATAGGTGAGGATTGGGACGTAGATCGACCGGTAAATCGAGAGCCTGGCTTTCTGGCTCAGCTCCCTCTTCCCCACGACAGATCGGCTCAGCGTCCGCATCACTGCAGACGCCGAACCAATCCGCCTGTCGATCTCCCGATCCCTCCTACCCTCACTCGTGAACAAGACCCCGAGATACTTAAACTCCTCCACTTGAGGTAGGACCTCTCCCCCGACCCGGAGGTGGCAAGCCACCCTTTTCCGGTCGAGAACCATGGTCTCAGATTTGGAGGTGCTGATCCTCATCCCAGCCGCTTCACATTCGGCCGCGAACCTACCCAGCAAGAGCTGAAGGTCAGAGCTGGATGAAGCTAGGAGGACCACATCATCCGCAAAAAGCAGAGACGAGATTCTCCTGCCACCAAACTCGACACACTCCACACCACGGCTGCGTCTAGAAATTCTGTCCATAAAAGTGATGAACAGAACCGGTGACAAAGGGCAGCCCTGGCGGAGTCCAACCCTCACTGGGAACAGGTCCGACTTACTACCGGCTATGCGGACCAAACTCACGCTCCTCTGGTAAAGGGACTGAATGGCCCTTAACAGAAAGCCACCCACCCCATACTCCTGGAGCGTCCCCCACAGGGTGCCCCTGGGGACACGGTCATAAGCCTTCTCCAAATCCACAAAGCACATGTGGATTGGTTGGGCAAACTCCCATGCCCCCTCCATCACCCTTGCAAGGGTATAGAGCTGGTCCACAGTTCCACGGCCAGGACGAAAACCACATTGCTCCTCCTCTATCTGAGATTCAACTATCGATCGGACCCTCCTCTCCAGTACCTTGGCGTAGACCTTTCCAGGGAGGCTGAGGAGTGTGATCCCCCTATAGTTGGAACACACCCTCAGGTCACCCTTCTTAAAGATGGGGACCACCACCCCGGTCTGCCACTCCCTAGGAACTGCCCCCGATGACCACGCAATGTTGTAGAGACGTGTCAACCATGACAGCCCTACAACATCCATAGCCTTGAGATACCCAGGACGAACCTCATCCGCCCCCGGGGCTCCGCCGCTGTGTAGTTGTTTGACTACCTCAGCAACTTCTGCCCCCGAGATCGGACAGTCCATCCCCAGGCCTCCCAGCTCTGGTTCCTCCTCGGAATGCGCATTGGTGGGATTGAGGAGCTCCTCAAAGTATTCCTTCCACCGTCCGACCATAGCCTCAGTTGACGTCAGCAGCTCCCCATCCCCACTGTAAACAGTGTGAGCGAGTTGCTGCCTTCCTCTCCCGAGGCGCCGGACAGTTTGCCAGAACCTCTTTGGAGCCGATCGATAGTCTTTCTCCATGGCCTCACCAAACTCCTCCCACGCCCGAGATTTTGCCTCGGCAACTGCCACTGCTGCACCCCGCTTGGCTATCCGGTACCTGTCTGCTGCCTCCGGAGACCCACAGACCAGCCACGCCCTGTAGGCCTCCTTCTTCAGCCTGACGGCTCCCCGAACCTCTGGTGTCCACCAGCGGGTACGGGGGTTGCCACCACGACTGGCACCGGCCACCTTACGACCACAGCTAGCAACAGCCGCCTCGACAATCGCAGAGTGGAACAAGGCCCACTCGGACTCAATGTCCCCCACTGCTCTCGGGACGTGGTCAAAGCTCTGCCGGAGGTGGGAGTTGAAGACCGTCTTGACAGGTTCTTCTGCCAGGCGTTCCCAGCAGACCCTCACTATGCGTTTGGGTCTGCCAGGTCTACGCGGCATGTTCCCTTGCCATCTGATCCAACTCACCACCAGGTGGTGATCAGTTGACAGCTCCGCCCCTCTCTTCACTCGGGTGTCCAAAACATACGGCCGCAGGTCAGATGATACGACTACAAAATCTATCATCGACCTGTGACCTAGGCTGCCCTGGTACCAAGTGTACCGGTGGGCATCCTTATGTTCGAACATGGTGTTCGTTATGGCCAAACTGCGGCTTGCACAGAAGTCCAATAACAAAACACCGCTCGAGTTCTGATCAGGTGGGCCGTTCCTCCCAATCACACCCCTCCAGGTCAAGCTGTCATTGCCCACGTGAGCATTGAAGTCCCCCAGCAGGACAATGGAGTCCCCTGATGGAGCACTATCTAGCACTCGTCCCAGGGACTCCAAAAAGGGTGGGTACTCTGAACTGATATTTGGCCCATAAGCACAAACAACAGTCAGGACCCGTTCCCCGACCCGAAGGCGCAAGGAAGCTACCCTCTTGTCCCCCGGGGTAAACCCCAACACACAGGCAGAGAGTCTCGGGGCTAACAAAAAGCCAACCCCAGCCCTCCGCCTCTCACCCGGAGCAACTCCAGCAAAGGAGAGTGTCCAACCCCTCTCCAGGTCTCGGGTTCCAGAGCCAATGCAATGTGTCGAGGTGAGTCCGACTATATCTAGCCGGTACCGCTCAACCTCTGCCACAAGCTCCGGCTCCTTCCCCGCCAGCGAGGTGACGTTCCATGTCCCAAAAACTAGTTTTCTTGTCCGGGGATTGGACCGCCAAGGCTCCCGCCTTGGTCTGCCACCCGATTCACATTGCACCGGACCCTTCATGTTCCTCCTGCGGGTGGTGGGTCCACAGTTGGACGAGCCCATGTATCCGGTTCGGGCTGGGCCCGGCCGGGCCCCATGGGCGAAAGCCCGGCCACCAGGCGCTCGCTCACGGGCCCCAACCCCAGGCCTGGCTCCAGGGTGGGACCCCGGTAACCCTCCGGGCCGGGTACTCCGACTCTTCGTTTTCACCGCCATGAAAGATCCTTCGAACTTACATCACGAACATCACTTTAGCAAAATGCAATCAAGAAACATTATTGGTGAGATGTTGGGCCTATTGTTTGAAAAATTTGCCTGAATGTCAGAACATTTATAATGAACGTTAAATATAAGCATCAAAGTTAATGCCAGATATAATCTTTGGGATTCATAGTCCTGATCTTCTCTTTAGAAATAAATTTGTTCAAATGACAAAGTATGATCAAGGATACCATGAGTTTGCCCCAGAAGCTGCTGCTACCGCAAACATGAAATAAGATCAAGATTTCTTTTTGGCTTTTATTAAAGACGATGTCAAAATACTGTTTATATGCAAATGGAAATACTTTCACATTATTCACAACACTTGCTCCTTCTAAAATTTAAACCGACAATGAGTAACTAAAGTAATAGAAAACGTTCTTGCCTTTGATGACAGTTTAAAAAACCACCCAACTTAGTCATTCACTGTGAAAACGAATAGCTTTTATTTTCTTGGAAATGAAAAGATAAATCATTTGATAAGCTATTGAAATAGACAGAAACTGAAAATAAACGTGGTCAAGAAGACTTGATCACATGCCAGAAAATGTGGCTATGACTTTTCTATTAGTGTACATTTCTTCTTACCCCCTCTTTCCATCGGACGTGAAAGCGTTGCTAAACAGCCGCAAAATGTACCAGGCGGCAATTAGCTGCCGTTATAGTAGATGAGTTCCTTTTTGGGCGCGCCCCAGAAGCAAAGGGATGCTATCACTTTGTTTTAGGGCTATTTTTTTATCCACTATGCTTCCAAAACATGTCAAACTCTGCAGTTCAGATTGGGCCAGGAAGTCAAACACAAACGCAGTGCAAAACATCCAGAAGGTAAACGTACACTATGCCCTGTTAATACTCCCATAGCCGCTGTGACTTTGCGGGACCAGCGGTGAGGAATGCTTACGCTCTGCTCCCATTTCACGTCTGAATCGGGATGTTGCGTGTAAAACTATTTCATGTCTGGTGGAAAGAAGGGGTAGAGCAGTGGGACGGGCCCCTATCCCGCATATTTTAGTCGTTTCTGTGCTCCAACACACTTGATTCAATGGTTGAAATTTTTACTCATCATGTCTTCGAGCTCTGTAGCCTGTTAATCACCCAGTGATGCAAAACAGGTGTACTGGAGCATAGAACATCTGCATGACATAACCCTAGATCTCTAGCAAAGCAGCTTTTGCAGCACACCAGCAGCGGTGAACATCAGGAGCTGCGGGACATTTCCCAGTGGCCGACATGTCCCACGCTACGACTGCTGATCTATATGTGCGCAGAAAAAGCTCCTTCTGCATCACTCTCCCATACAGCATCTTCTTGTGCCAAATGTGCAGAATAGTTTAACGATGCACAGTGACTCCATCTGCAGCAAGATTATGTTGTAGGTCTTTGGTGCTGGTCTGTGGGTTGATTATGACTGTTCTCACCAGTTTTTACCACTTATCTGAGATTTTTCTTGGCCTGCCACTTCAGACCTCAACTAGAACTGTGTGCCCGTGGTCTTCAATGTCCTCACTATGTTCCTAACCGTAGAACAGACAGCTGAAATCACAGAGACAGCTTTTTATATCCTTCCCCATGAGCATGATGGTGAACAATCTTTGTTTTCAGGCCATTTAGAGTTGTTTTTAAGGTGTTTGAGAGAAGATGCAAAGAGAAGAATACCCTTTCTGCTTATTGGAATTTATATGTATATGTAGGTCAAAGGTCAATGAGCGTACAAAACTAATTTTGTGTTCCAATAATTAGTGCTAAATTTTTCCAAATCAGTAAAACAACAAGGGTGTCCTAATTTGTGCACCTACCTAATTTTAAGTACTTTCTGTAAATCCTGTAAACTGCATTTCACTTCACAAATATCACTGTCTTCATCTGCTAAATGATATATTTAACTGGAATGGCTAATCCAAACAACCAATGATTTACAAAGGAAAATCATGAAAATTATCAAGGGTGTCCAAACCTTTTCATGTGAGTGTATTTTATATTTATGCACATGTATATTTATGGGATAGCAGTAGCTCAGGAGGTAGAGCAGGTTGTCCAGTAATTGTACGATTGCAGGTTTGATCCCGGCTCCGACCAGAGAATACTGCATTTGTGTCCTTCGGCAAGACACCTAACCCACCTTGCCTGCTGGTGGTGGTTGGACGGACCAGTGGCGCCATTTGGCAGCCCTTGCCTCTGTCAGTGCGCCCCAGGGCGGCTGTGGCTACATTGTAGCTCATCCCGCAACAGTGTGTGCATGTGTAAATAACTGATGGTGCTGTGAAGCGCCTTGGGGGGTTGTAGAACTCTAAGAAGGCTCTATACAAATACAGGCCATTTACCATTTGTTTTTCCCTGGAAAGAGATTACAGAGTTTCACATTACATATTGTCATTCATACCTCGCATCCCTAATGTATAGCTCATGCATCCTAGTAAACAAAGTTCCACCTTCTTGAATGCTAGCACACAAAACGGGCCTAACTTCCAGATGAAAATCAAGGTAATGGAGTAACACATAATAAGTACCTGGTTTAATGGAAGTGTTTATGTAGAGGAGGCAGTGGTTTCACATCAAGGTTAAATGTGGGTCATCTGTGTGCACAGCAGCACTGGTTGGTTTTGTGATGGCCAGGGGAGAAAGGACTCCCCTGTCAGAGGAGAAGCACTGAAATAACTGCTGTCCTCTGCTCTGATCTTCAGCATGCTGCGAGGACTGCTGACCAAGCAGAAGCCTCTCTGTTTTTCTTTTTGTTTCTGGGCTCAGGATTTTGTTATGTTGTGGGGTCAGCACCTCGCTTACTCTCAAAGAAGAGGCATGGACTTCTGCGTCACACTTTCATCAAAAATGATTTCACGTTAGGTCGGCAGAAACACATTTAGCAGCTGGAAGCAGTAAAAAGTGGGAGTGATTGCGGCACTTAAGCCCCGTGTATGCAGCTCATCAGCAGATCAGTGACCTTGTGTTAGGACAGACATTCTCTGGTTACCTTCAACGGAAGAAGTATCTAAAATTACATTACATTGCATTCACAGCTATGCTTTTAAAGATGGAGTTGACTCAGGAGAATTTCAAAAAGACTTATGGGTGTGACGAGAAATTTACATAAAAACGCTTGTTCATCAAATTTAGAGCTTAGTGTTCAGAAAGATGGAACATCTTCTCAATGAAATTTGTTATGCCATTTTTTTCTTATAATTTAAACTCATCTATTTTCGTTTTTGCAAGTGCATTTGTCCCTTCGCGTGACGAAGGCTGTCATGTTGATGGATTTATTAAAATAAAGTGCTCACCAAGGACAAAACCTTTGACATTTTCTGTAATTACTGGAGGTTATTCAACTGAAGTCCACTGTGTCATGTGGAGTTTCTCAACACTACAAAATCCATCATCAGTAACGCATATTTCCCAGTGCGTCATTACTTCAATGAAAAACACACTAGCACACATTTTGGCAGCTTTACAAGTGGTGCTTCAGTACTCCCAAATCTTTATTTGCGCATACGAGTGGATCTTTAGCAACTCAGTTACCCTGAGCAGCATGCACTCATGTTGGTGCGAGTGTAAATGAAATGGAAAGTAAATGCACAATGAGGCAACCGAACAGTGAACATCACCTATAAAAGTATTTTCTTAGGATAGAGGAGGCAAAGATCAACTGTTCCTTTTTAGGGTCTCCAACATTGAAATGAAGCACATCTCATTTTTAAATTACTTTAAGAAACAACCAACACATCATTCAGCTCAGACAGATTTATTTAATTAAAGGTTGAAAACATCAGCTCCCAAGCAGGGATTTTGTTTAATCCTCACTGTCTCACTTTCTCTCTCCGTGTGGCTCCTCCTCTTCCTCCCACACAGCAAACAGGACAAACTAGGAAGTCTGGGAGTGAGATCAAAGACTTACAAGAAACGTAGACGAAGTGCCAGAACAAGTCATTACGAAGATACACTTTACATTTGATTTATGTCCACTAACTTGGTTTTCCTGACATTATTTACTGGAATTTAGAAAAAATAAAAACAACAAAATAAAGCATTGATTCTGATTTGATCAGAAAATGAGAATTTTTTTCATAACTAAAATTGAAAACATCCATCATTTATTAAAGAATCGGTTTAAATGTTTAGTGTAGAAAAGCTATTCATCCCATAAATGATGTTGGATTAAACATGAAGGCTTGGAGATTAAAATCAGAAGCGCTCAGATTAATGTGAAATGCACACCTGCATTATTTTACACTAACGTTACACCTTGGCTGATATGACAACACCTGAAGCTATTGTTGTTCTGAATAGATACAGTTACAAGCCACAACCTGGTTTATTTGTAGACGGTTGATCCTGCAGAACATAAAACATCGACTGGATTCGAAATGTGTTTGATTTGTGTTGAGATGTCTGCAACCAGCCTCCACTAAATCACCTTTTCCTAAAGCAGATGCCAATAACTGCTTCTCATTATGTCTTTTTAAGTACTATTATGCTCTTAAACTAAATTATGGACATGACTTTGCACTTTTAACATGTCAGGATGCCCCAACAAAGCTGCATTTATCAGCAGCCCCTGCTTTTCTCACACAAGAACAGAAATGTCCATGATTCATGTGACAGATGTGGTAAAAAGTAAAAAAATAAAACTATTTCATGCAAGCATACTCAGATCTTTCTGTTATCTAAATTTTTTTCTGAACAGGGTTCAGATGAAACCTTTCATGTAGTGTGCAGTACAACAGAAATTATATTATAGAAGCGTCACTGGATTTAGCCTTCAGTCTTGTGGTCAAAATAACCAATAGTGTTTTTCTTTGTTGTTTTTTTGTATTTTTATAGAGGATCAGGAGATCTATCACAGCTTTACCAACAACAATTATATAAAAACAACTGTTTTTGTCTGTACAACCTTTAACTTAATAAGAATAGAGACTTTGTCTCTGGATGAGGAGCAGATGACTCCCTAGAAAAAGCAATATTTTATCTCAACAGAACCTTAATGGTTAAACTAACCGTCCTTGTTCCTACTGGACGTGAAAGCGGCGCGTAACATAATAGCGGCATTTTAGCCACAAGCTCAATCCCAACAGGGAGCGATTCTGACGTGAAACAGGAGCTAAAGTGTTCCACATGGCTGATCCCTTGAGGTCCAAAAACGATGAGAGAATTGCAACACTACAAGTGATTTCCGAAGTTCACCCAATAACAAGCAAGGAGAAAGACAGATGCATGTATCCAAAAAGGTTTTCTATTATGTTTACATCGACTATGGTGGATTCACAGGGAATGACCTACATTTATCTGCATGTGACTTTTATTTTGAAAGCTTCCAAATGTTTTACATTGTTTTCATGTAGCGACACTTTCACTTCCGGTGGAAAGGAGGTGTAAGCAACTCAGCCACTTTTCTCTAATCCACATAGCCATCATGGGCAGTGAGAGTCCAACAGATTGGTCAAATACAAACAACACCTAGAATCGTGCCAATTCAGTTTATCCTTTCTATAGGCTCCTAGTTCACAAGTCATCTCAGGACACTGCGCAAAACAACAAACCCCTAAAATTCAATCCCAAGCAATCAAATTAAACCAAGTTCAGTCTCTTTGACCTTAACAGTACCTAAAAAGTTTATGATGATGCAGTGCAGATGGGGTTTTGATTTGTAGGGGAAAAATAAGAAGAGAATGTTTCACCTTTTTCTATATTAGATTTTTTTATTTTATCACTTATAAACTCACACCCGTGTGTTTGTCCTGATCTTTCTAGTGTGTTATTTATAAAAAAAAGTGACTTTTAGAGCCCAACTACATTTTCCGATTTGAAACTCAATGATGACTGAACAATAAGTGGCTGCTTACTGCTGCAACACCCTGTTGAGAGCCATCGTTTGTGGGTTATGGGGCTAAAAGGCAACTGGCGTGTTTGTTAGATACAATATGGACGATACCAACTTGGAGAGACTGGCACCGAAGAGATTCAGCATCTCTATATTTCAGACAGTTGCCTGTAATTTAAAAAAGGGAAATTAGATAAGTAGCTAAGAATATTTAATTCAGTTTTAGAAGGAATTCGATTTAAACGCTTTGAGAAGTTTCTGCATATGATTAGATATGTGAACCATCCTTTATTAAGTAATGGTTTGTGTTTGTCTACAACCTTTTCTAAACTGTTGGTCTCAGATTTCTGATAAATTACACATTTTCCCAAAAGAGGCAATTCACTGATGCATTTACCAGGATTTTATACTTATTTCATTCACTAAGCTAGAATTTAAATCCTGAAT
The DNA here is from genome assembly GCF_043380555.1 of Nothobranchius furzeri. Lineage (NCBI taxonomy): Eukaryota > Metazoa > Chordata > Actinopteri > Cyprinodontiformes > Nothobranchiidae > Nothobranchius > Nothobranchius furzeri. The sequence continues at coordinate 68,147,003 of NC_091744.1, read as the reverse complement.
AATGATGCAACAGTGTGAAAATCTTGTGTAAAACCACTCATATCACTCTAGATTGCAATCCCTTATCTGCATGAAAGAATGCAAACAGCGATATCCCTGCCCCACTGCTGCTGACCTCTGTCTCCTGTGGTGTTTGTTGCAGACCTCCTGCCAGTAAAATACACACTCAGCATGCTCAGGAGGTGGGTAGAACCAACACAGGCTTTGAGAACATCCCAATAACATGCTTTCATTTACTGGAGACAGAAAACATTCCCAGAAGCAGAACAATAAAAAGAAAAATACCGACATGGTTTATAAAAGCTTTCAACACATACTTTGGATTGTATTCACAGGAGTAATTACAACTGTCATTTTCATAATAACACAGCATTTTAAAAGACGCTGTGATGTCCTTTAGAGTGCAGCTTCAAAACCGTTTCTGGCAGGAGACGCTCAGAGCGCTGACAGCGTGCTTACAACAGAGTACTGAAACGACTATTCACCAGGCACATTGAACCATTATAACTCAACAAAGACAACAAACGGCTCTGAAACAGCATTTTTAGATTGGAGGGTAAAATGTCCACGACGTGCAGTGCACCGGCACCATCTGTGCTCCAATGCAAATCCTTGCTAAATGAACTCATTGTGTTTTCTTTTTAGAGTCAGAAGAAGTGCACTGGTGCATCTACTCTCTGGTTTGCTTAACCGGCTGAATGTATCTCATGATCTTTAGCAAAGTCATCACATGATGTTTACCACTGACAATCAGTTTGTTTGAGTCCTTTCCCCGAACCTTCCTGTGTTCCTCTGTGAAACCAAACCAACGGTGGTCCACTTTTAGCCACGGCAGATCTGCAAGTCATCTTTTAAATGCAAACTGATAATACATCCAGTTTGTACTCAAGCAAGAAATTGAGCACATCCATGATGACAATTACTGTTTTCTGCAGCTTCTAAGCCGATGTGTCATTTAACCAAATCACGAGGAATGCCACAGGCTACTCCTGCCACTGACCTTAACTACTCAATGGCTGCGTTTCCTGACCCACTTCTGGTATCTGCTTTCGCATCACTGACATGAGTCACAGCACGGTAAACCACATGTAATATATTATATGTATCTGGTATGCACTGTCTGCAACAGACATTACTGACAGACCTGTGAGGGTCCTGTAATGCCATTTCTACATTAGTGTTTTGTTTTCAGGGGTGAGATGAAAAGACTTTAAAGGCCCCGTGTGTGAAATTCACAGAAATCATAGTAAAAAGATCCGACTCTTTAGCACCACGCAGTTTAGAGTCGGTATTGCAGCTATTGGAGCCCCCGAGGATCAAAAAGGGTTTTTTTAATCATTATTTAAAACTTTATTAACAAATATAACAAATACAATACAAAATCGTGTTGCTGTAAACGGCAGCATGTCATCATCTAATTCCAGCTTTCAAGTCAGCGAACAGGTTAGTTGTTTTCATCTAACTTATTTTATTAATTTAATCTAAATAGGTTTTGAATAAGAAAAACTTTTTAATGTCAGTTATGTTTGCTAATAGCAAACGGCAGCTAGTTAGTGATGACTTCTGACTACAAAAAATGACAATATTTTGTTCATTTTATTTGAGAAATGTTATATTTCTATTTGCCATTTTGGAAATATACAAGGTAGTGTAGTCTGTAATTGTTTTCTCTCCGTAAACAGAGTCAGATATCATCCGATGGTTCATCAGTGAAGACAGACAGAGGACGAGGGAGAGGAAGAGGGCGAGGAAGAGGGAGAGGAAGAGGGAGAGGACAGACGTGTGCCAGCGCACAGAGAGGCAGAGGTGTTAGACATGCGACAGAAGCAGGGCAAGCATCCCAAGATGAAGGAGCCGAATTTGCTCAAACCAGCCGCAACGTTCCACGCACAAGAGGAAGAGGCAGAGCTGCAATAAAGTCTAGAAGATCGGCGCTTTCAAGCGCTTTCAAACTATCCCGTTTCTCAAGTTTGCTTGTAGAATATGTGTGATCCTCCATCGCTAGAAGTACGGTGTGGCTAGTTTCTTCTTCTTCTTAGTTACTTTGTCAGACTGCATGCTTACAAGGCGCACTTCTGCCCCCTGCTGTTTCTTTGAGGTTACATCATTTAAAAACGCAAACATCAAATGCGAAGCTTAATATGTTGTATGTCCCTAAAAGGTCACTGTATTTTAAGATGGCGCATGCCATATGGAGCACCGGTCTGCTTCTTTTGTCTAAAATATTAAAATATAAAGCTAATAATAATGCTTAGAATAAATGCTTGTTTGAATTATCATTAAAAAAAAACAAATTTGAGAATGTGATACAAGAAATTTGATAACTTATAAGATGAAATATCACACATTGGGCCTTTAAAGAAAGTGATGACTGGACATTAAATCTGGGGTAAGTAGTTTAAATATTTGAAAGTAACCTTGAGAGGGACCTTAAATTTGTTTGACCTTGAAAACCGCAGCTGTTAAGCCTCTTTTCAAGAAAAGAAAATTACATTCCTTAGTGATGAAAAACTACAGACTAATCTCTAATCGCCCTTTCATTGGGAAAATGTCTTAAAATGCAGTTATGATTCAGCTGAACAACCGTTTGGATACGAACAACCTGCTAGATGGCTTTCAGTCAGGTTTTAGACAATGCCACAGTATGACTGCACTGATTAAGGCATTTAATGATATTCATGTCAGTACATATTCAGGAAAAAACATCTGTTCTGATAATACTCAACAGCAGTACAGATTTTGATACTGTGAACCACAACATCCTTCTTGATAGGCTCATAAACTGGGTAGGACTATCAGGCACAGTCCATAGTTGGTTCCAATTATATCTCAAAGACAGGGGTTATGTTGTTTCTATTGGGGATCAGAAATCAAAGCAGGTCACAATGACATGTGGGGTCCCACAAAGCTCAATTCTTGGACCACTGCTCTATTATCTCTATATGTTCCCCCTGGGTCAGGTCATATACAATAAGAACATTGCCTATCATAGTTAAGCCAATGAAACTCAGATCTACCTAGCTCTATCACCTAGTGACTGTGGTCCCCTAGAATCACTCTGTCAGTGTTTGGAACAAGTTAATGAATGAATGCATCCAGCTAAGCAAAGACAAGACTGAAGTTATTGTTTTTGGAAATAAGGATAGGATGGAGGTTATTGCTCAACTTGGGTCCAGAGGAATAGAGACAAAGACCCAGGTCAGAAATATTGGTGTCATAATTGACTCAGACCTGAGCTTCACTGGTCACCTGAAGGCTATAAGTAGATCAGTGTTTTATCATCTTCATCAAATAGCAAGAATCAGAGGTCTCATGTCCAGACAGGACCTAGAGAAACTCATTCATGTGTTCATCTCCAGCAGGCTGGACTATTGCAATGGTCTTCCCAAAAAAAGCTGTGAAGAAACTGCAGCTTATTCAGAACGCTGCTGCTAGAGTCTAAACAAGAACGAAGAGAACAGAGCACATCACTCCTGTTCTTAAATCTCTACACTGGTTACCAGTAAACTACAGAATCAATTTTAAAGTGCTTCTACTAGTTCATATTTCACTCAGTGGCATGGGGCCAGAATACATATCGGATCTCCTACCTGTATATACCCTCGGCACGGTTCTCAGATCCTTAGGAAACAGTCAGCTGGTAGAAACTTGGTTCAGAACCAAACAGGGTGAAGCTGCTTTTAGCTACTATGCTGCACACAGATGGAGTCAGCTTCCTTATGACCTCAAATGTGCCCCAACTATAACTTAATTTTTTTTTCATGTTTTCATCAGCTTTTGAAAGAATGTTTCTTATGATGCACCTTCTGCACTGTAACTGGTCACACTTTAACTTTGTATATCTTTCTTATTCCTAAATCTGAAGTAAATTTTTGTATTATTTTGATCAAAATGTATTTGTACTTGTGTAGCTGTAAGCTGTAGACGTTAACATTTCAAAATCTCCTCCTCTCCTCCTTGATGACATCACACTGCAGACCACAGCTTCAAGGAATCAATCCTAACTGATTAGTGCAACTAAGTCTTTGGTTAAAAACAAAAACAGCCAAATCATCATTTTTATGTAACAAATACAACAATGTCAAACTCACCTGATTCTGTGATGGTTTTTGGTTTGGGTCTTAAAAGGCCTTGTTGGATGTAAAAACAGTGTGCTAGCAGGGCACTGTGCAAAGCTGACATTTAACGATATGGGTATTCAGTTGCCGACACTGATACCCAAATGTAGAGGTCATGGTCAGCCGATGGTGGATATGTGCTACCAGTTATTTTTGGCCGATTTTCATGGTTGATATGTGTACGAGTTCCATCTTACCTGCATGCTGAAACATCATTAATAACAGTGGATGCACCACTGAATTAGAATTTTAAGTCTGTGTTCTGCTCACTATTAACATCAAAAATTTCACCAAAGCAGAACAAACAAATCAATAAACCAAGAATTAAATACAAAACAGGTAGATAAAATAAATGTCAGTTGTCATTTTTTAAGCATTTATTATGCAAATGTTATCCAGGATTGTTAATATACATTTAAATAAAATTTGGCAGCCACACCAGTCTGCCCAAAGATGTGCCTGACTTTAAATAAGCTCTTCAAAAGTGTCACATAAGCCAATTCTAGTTAGGAAAAATGGTAAAATTCGGCCCGATAGATCAGTCCATCCCTAGTGGGAAGTAGATGAAGGTCACAAAATATTAAAAGCATACACATCGTTTCAGTGAAAGTCCTTTCTGCAGGTTAAAATGGGTCACAGACAGTTATACATCATGTCTTGAAATCTTTTACAGTATGCCCTTTAGGTAACCACTATTTAAGTTTAGTGATTTTTGAGAGTTAATTTTACCTGTGTTTGATGATGCCACTCACTGACTTCTGAGCTGACAAAACTTTTAAATGGTTTTGCAAACAAGCTCTTATATACAGATTATACATCTAAACATTAGCATTTTCATGTCTTCCATCATCCAGATTGTCTTTCTCCGATGGCATTTACAATTTCCTCCAAAATGCTTCTACTCAAGCTCTATTGCAGTACCATTTAATCAGAGCTCATTATATTATCTTCAAAACTGGAAGCGAAGTGTCTTTTTGACTTGCCATATATCCAATATAAAACAGTGTAGATTTGCAAAAATTCAATTATGTGACAACTAGACTCTTCTTTCACTCATAGTTTAATTTTGAACGATTCCGATTCCGTTTCCAATTCCTCGTTTCGATTCTGATTCTTTCAAGACATGACATGTTTTACATGAGCCAGCTAACCACAGGTCCTACTTGATGAAATAATCTTAACTTCAACCTGAATTTTAATTCTATGAACAACAACATCACCTTCATTTAGACAAAAACACGTTCTGGTGAAAAAAAGAAAAAGACTTGCAGCACAACCAGTGTGTTTGTTTTTGACCACAACCAAAGTCTGGAAGAAGCCTCTGGGAAGAGAGGATAAATGTCTCCAACATATCCAGAAACGTCCAGCTGTTTTCGGCTAAAACGCTCAGGATGATCATGTCCAGGATGACTGAGAACTACACCTCCATGCTGCAGCAGCATTCAGTCAGAACAGGAAGTGAAACTTAAATATAGCTGCTGTCAGTAACAAACTAACAGATTTTAAACATTAAAACTCTCAACAGAAATAGTTCAGAAAGGAAATTAAAATGTTCACAACTTTGTGTGTGATTTATTATTCTAATTATTTAATGTGACAGAAGCTGGTGTGGTCCACCACAGAGAAAGCTGCTCTAGCATGATGACTTTAATTATTCTACAGGTTATTGTTCAGCCTTCTGACGCTCATGCTCGGCTGCGTCTGACCCCGGTATCACACTGCAAGCATCAGCGGAACGGAACAGCAGCGAAGCGGCACTGCTTCAAATAGAATCCAATTATAGTCTAGGGAGTGTTTCAAACCAGCTGCGACACGGCATCTTCCAGGCGCGTGCGTCCCAGAAGCGGCATGTCATGCTGTGCCGCTAAAGACAGGATCGAGTTCTATTTTTTCCGCCAGCCGCTTCTGGGACACGTCAATTTCCGCAGTTCACATAGCGCGAGACAGGAAACCACACGGTTTCAGTGTAAAATCCCGTTATTTTCAAAATGCAACGTTGCGATGTTATATATAAAACTTACGTCAGTACGTGTGACCGAACGGCTTTGTTTACCACCAGTTTCTTTCGAGAAGTGCAACGGTGTGATTCCTCGCGGGGGTTGTGATCTCTCGATGAGGAAGGTGTCAGAAGTCTCGAGGGATTTTAGAATCTCGCGGGTACAGCGAGGAGCAGCGAGGAAGTCGTGCCGCGGCCGAGACTCTCCCCGTGTGAAAAGGACCGCTTTGAAGTTCGCGAGTGAGCCGCTCCGCTGCTGTTCTGTTCCCCTGATTCGGCAGACGCGTTTCTTTATATTTGGCCGCTGCGCGCCGGGTGGGGTGGGGGACGGAGGGGGGACTCAGTGCTGCAAACAGACAGCTGGTGTGATCAGCTCTGAAAAGCATTGATCACAATCTGCAGATCACGTTTATTTTTCACGGAGGTAGGCCGCGGATTCCTCTTCCGGTCGGCGTACTAGGAATCAAAACTAGGAATCAAAACAAAAAACTTTGAACGATTTCGGGAAAAATGAACAGTTTGAACCGGTTCCAATCGATGCCCAACCCTACTCACAAGTCAAGAATTTCTGAGACACGATTTACAGATTTTGCACAGCCTTTTTTTTTTTTGAGTCTTAATTTCTATTGACAAAAACCTCAATGAGCACCTGGCAGCAGCTATAACAGTTATTTTAATCTTTCACGCGTCCTTATCTGATAGCTTATCTAATAAAAATGTAGACATTTTGTCTCAGCTCCAGTGTCATAAAATCAGGTGAATTTCTCTTCAGCATTGTTGGAGTTTAAGTTCTTGGGCAGCAGCTGCATTTTGCACTCTATGAATTTTCTAATATGATTTCTAGAAAGTGTTTATACCTATTAACTGGGAGCCTTAGAAAAGCACAAAATCTGAATGCACTGTATAAATTGCATTAAAAAATCTAACTCACATGTCAAATACAGTTTTATTTAGATATTAACAAGCATTTTATTAGTAATGAAGCACATTGTGTCAAGTGTTTGCTGATAAACAGTCCATCCTTCCCATATTTACTCTGCGCCATCTGTATTTGTTGAGAAAACTACAAGCCTTGTTCAATTTCAAATTAGGGAACACAAAGGTTTAAGAATGGCAGTCAGCTTAAACATCCACCATGTGCTCCATAGAACCGGATCTGGAAGGAAGCCAAGTTCTAAAGAGGCTGTGATCACAGAGACAGCGGTGAGAGGAAAAACACGGATCCATTTCCCTTGTAAAAGGCCGGGTCACAGCGACAGCATGGGGTGTGTTTTAGTTTCCACCTCCAACACACTCATGCATTAAATATGGTTCAACAATCACACTCTCCAGTGACTCTCGAAGCCCTTTTCTTCCCACCCTCCAACTGAACGCTTCCTGGGGATTTCCAACCAGGAATGTATTCTTGATGATGGAGCAACTGCAACAGCTGAGAGGAAAATCTTTTTCTAATGAACAGCATGGAAATGCATTGGAGGGGCTTGCTTGTTCACAGCAAACACTCTTGGCTCAAAATCTGTGAATGCATGTCACTGAAACAGTTTCTACTAATAAATAATATATCAAATCCTAAAAGCTCTAAAACATGGAGGACAAGCATGAAACTGAACTTCTTTCTGCTTAAGCTCTGAAAATGTTCAGACTTCTTTTGACCTATAAACTGACAACACCCTGAATCTTGTGAATAACAGCTAGTGTTAGGTTTGAGCCGGTTGCCTCGGGGAGAAGCACACTGCAAGTGAGCTTGTGACATTGGTGTGTCTGGTCTAATTATATCTGTACTGTGCTATGGGAAAAGTAAATAACTCACTTATCTGTAATAATTACACACAATAAAAACCTGGTAATTCACTGGGTCCACTGGTTGTTGAGTAAAAGCTCTGGGTTTATGGAACTGATATGGTGATAAGCCTCAATGACCTGAGCTGGTTGTCAATTTCATTTTTTTATGTGTACTGGTGGTACATAGTTCCTCCAAGTGTGCCTAACAATTCCCAACAGGATTCCCAATGAGACAGCAGCTATAAAAAATAAAAAATCACAATTATCCATGGGAAAACTGTAGACAAAGAAAAGGTTAGCTTGTGCTCAGTTTGCCTGTGTCAACATCCAAGATGAATAGTAAAGGCTATCTTGAAGATTTGGGGTAATTTATGTCTATATATACAATCTTCAAAAACACACGTACCAAGACAAATCTGGGTCAAACAGAGGAGAACATCTCACTAAACCACCTCAATCAGCTGCAAGAAAATAGCTCAAATATAGTTTTTAAGGGCTCTGTTCTTTAGTGCCTTCATTTTTTGACCAAATCTGGTCACAGGCATTCTTACAGACCCCAGAAAATTATATTTGCTTGTGAATGCTTGGAATAATGTTTCTTAAAATCCCAAAAGTTACTTGTTAAGGCAAACGATTTGGTTAAGACACTGTGTGAACCGACCCTAAATGTGCTGTGTTTAATTATCATCCTAGAGTTAATCCAACTTACTCCTGTTATATTTACGATTTGTAAAGCTTTTCCAACCCTGTGTGACCTGGGGAACATTAACTTCTGACCATGAAAACAACCCCTTTTGATACACTAAGGGATATGAGCACTGGGATCTATCTATCTATCTATCTATCTATCTATCTATCTATCATCTATCTATCTCAGTGCTCTATTGTTTGGTGGGTTAGATATTAGTGCGACTGAGCTAAAAAGAAAGATGGCGACGGCTCGTTTGAAACAGTTTTGCCATCAACTTTGGACAGTTTAGACTTGGGCTTTGAGTCAAGAACAGATAGAGGTACTTAAGTCTGTTATTTAGAAAATGGATGAATTAGCGTCTTCTTCAACAGTGTATGGCGAACTGCCCTATTGACTGACATCCATAACGGTGAATGTGTCACATTGTTCTTAGTCCAGTTGCATGCAGAGACAGCTTTAAAGGCAACTGTAGATTCTGCCCCATGACTGAGCTCATACTCCCATATATAGGATGGCTTGCCAGGCTACAGATGAGCTGTACTTAACAAATATCGAAAGTTTTGTACAATATCATGCAGTATTGCTTGAATGGTTAGCACTTGTGTGTCATGAGTCTCAGCAACTAAAACAACCACATTTTAGCTCAATAGCTATAAAACTGACTGAGTTATGTTATGCCAACTAGGCCCGGTTCACATGGAATGATTTTTAAATTGCCAAGGGCAACTTTTAAAATGAGACCACACACGTGGCAGTAATAAAAAAATAAATAAATCATGGATATAGCAGTTTTAGTCCATCAGTGTATGGTGTCAGGCCGCATGACAAAACCTACACGCTACAAACGATTAGCTTCTGCTATTCTAAACATACTCTGCTGTTTCCTGGACGCTAACCAACAACAGCTTTTCCTCTTACGAGTCAAGATGGGGGAGTCCATGAATATTAAGTGTGACGTAGATCTGTCAGGCTTTTCAGATCCTAGAGTTTAACTGTCTATTTCTATGTCTGTTTCCATCTCCAAACTTCCATTTGTCTCCAAAATCCCTCACCCATGGTGTCCCACAAGGGACAAACTGGGGCAAACTCTTCCTCCTCTAGAAGCTTCCTCTGAAGTACATCTTGAGCTCCTTTAAAGAAATCCCCTACCATCTTTATCAATCAATCAATCAACTAATCAACAATAAATCAATCAATCAATCAATCAATCAAAGTTTTATTTATATAGCACTTTCCACCACCCTCAAAGGGGGCCCAAGGGGCTGGACAAGAAAAGTAACAAAGATATAAGTAGCAAGTCATAAAAACATTAAAAACAAAATAAGAACATGGGCATTTGTAAGAACAATCAAATGCCAATGGGATTAAATTTAGATAAAAGAAAATTCAAATTAATTAGTTAAAAGAAAGCGAAGAACAAAAAAATTCATGCAAAACAGAAACCAAAAGCTTTAGGACACGTGTCAGACACAAGGCCCGCGGGCCAGATGTGGCATGCGACATCATTTTATGTGGACTGCGAGAGATTCAAGTGTCTTAAAATAAGTCTATGTCACTGCAAAGCGCACATTGGCTAGTAACTACATTTCCCATAATACATGGCGATTGTGTTCCCAGTGCAGTGACTTGCCACTAGGTCGCAGTGTATCCACTTGCATGTTAAATTAATGCAACAAGTGAAAATAACTGTCCATACATCATCCCAAAATGTCCAGGAAGAGAAAGATTGATGCAGAAGCAAGGGTGTTTCAACAAAGATGGAACATGTTGATGCTTCAAGGAGAAGAACCGGTCTTTACAGTCATTAGCGTCCATGCTACTAGCATCAGCGTCTGCAGCGTTACCTCCTCTGCCTCGGACAAACGGAAAACTCTTACTCAGCACCACGTTTACTCAGCAGTTAGCCGACTCTGAAGCCCAGAAATGGATTAGAAAGCGCACCGACCAACTTCCAGACCGAGATGATTTAACTCCAGTTTAGCGACACGCTCAAGTCACTATGACTCTGTGGCTGCTGCAGCTTTTATCCCCCTCCCCAACACAACTGCGTGGTCCAGATGCTCTCCATGTCCAGCAGCACAAACCTGTGAGCAGCTGTTTTTCACTGATGAACTCCTTCCTCAGCTCAGAGCCCAATGCCACAGATGCAGGTCTGGCTGGAACAGGTGAGCATCAGAGGAAATCAGAGTGCAAAAAACTGGGATTGAATTATTTTGGTTTTATTAACATTTTCTGCTCCAAAGCATGAACATTAACAGGTGAGATGTTGCATTTTCATTTAAGAGAATTACCATTTTTATTTATGTTTTTGGCCTGTGAAAAAAGAATTCACCTACTGTAAAACAGGAAAGCTTACAGATAGAAGAATAGAATAGAAATAAAATAGAAAATCCCTTTATTGTCACTCAGTGGGGAAAGCTTGGTGTCACAGCAGCAATAACATTCATTACAGGAGCAACAAAATCTAAAATTAAATTGAAACACTTAAAAGATTCAAAAGATAAAAAATAAGAAGAAATGTTGAATATATACAGATTTTAAGGAATAAAATATTTTTAAAAATGGAGACATAAGTAACGAATGTCACTGATGCGTGCTTTAATTAAAATCGACTTGCACGTGTGTAATTTGGTAATTCCATATTCAGTGTTACTGCAAAAATAAGTGTTTCCCAATGAAAAGGTTCAACCGTTCATATCTGTTGATAAAGGAAAATGTGCACATTTACCGTCACTTTTTAAAAAATATTGAGTTTGGCCCGCGACTGTCCTAGTTTTTCATTTTGGCCCAGTGTGAATTTGAGTTTGACAACCCTGCTTTAGGAGAAAGCCATCCTATAAAAATGATTCTTCAACCTGCTCTTAAAGACTACAAGTGATAGGGACTGTTTGATTGCGAGTGGGAGCTGGTTCCAGAGAGAGGGTGAAAGGACTTGAAACGTCCAATCACCACGAGTCTTAAATCAGGTGCGAGGGACGATAAGCAATTTCTGGTCAGCTGGCCGTAATGACTTTGAGGGGAACGTGCTTTGTTAAGAGCTCTGTCAAGTAGGTGGGGGCACTGCCTTGGAAAAACTTAAACACAAAAAGCAGAATTTTAAACTGTGCCCGGTATGAGACTGGGAGCCAGTGAAGATAATCCAGCACCGGAGAAATGTGGTCCCTTTTCCTAGTTCCAGTCAAAAACCTAGCAGCACTGTTATGCACTAATTGCAGGTGATGCACAGTAGTCTATGTTTATGTAGATGACATCCAACTGAACATCTCCTTTAAGCCCCATGAAATGTCTATTACACACCTGCTTCATCTGCACCCTAGACAACTTAGATCCCAAAGTAAGGGACTTTCTAAGTCAGCTTGCTTCTCACACCAAATGCTCTGTCACAAATCTTGGTAGGACCTTTGACCCAGCTCTCACCCTGGATTCTCATGCCAGATCTCTTGTTAGCTCTTCCTTCTTCCATCTCAGGAACATTGCTTAGCCGAGTCCCATTCTGTCCCACTCTAAGCTCGAGACTGTTATCCACACCTTCATCTACTCACTAGGGATTAGTGGCGGCGCCAGGGGGGCACTATAGCTACCCCTGGATTAGTCATTGCATCCCCATAACACCCCCCAAGTAAACATTAGATTTTTATTTTTTTACAATTTAACTTTAATTTAACGTGTGGATGTGATAATATTTAACATATAAAACAAACATAATCAGTAAATTATCATATAGATAGTAAAAACTTAAACCAAAACAGGAAATTGATGTTAACCTTTGACCTCATTTTCCACCTGCGAATGAGTGAAAGGTAGAGGTAGTGGTAAAATGGATCATTGTTTGTTGCCCAAATTTCCACAGCTTCAGTCAGAAACGAATGAATCTTTGGAAGTGATCCCACAAAAACCTACGGATCTGGATGAAGAGAGTCAACCCTCAACCGCCGCAGCAGTCGAGGGTTTTGCCGCTGGAAATGCTAACACTAACGTTAGCTAACCTTGCAACACTATAGATGGTTTTCTGTGTAGCTTTTTGTGTTTATGATTTCATGGAAAAATCAGCAATTGTTCATATATTTATGATGTATATTAATGATTGTTTCAGGTGTTGTTGAGGTTCTGTGCACGCATGTGTATCTGCTAGTGTTGAAAGTGTTTTAGAGAACAATAGGTACGCATGACCACTTCCTTCATAGCACCCTCAATAAAAAGACTAGCTCCTTCATAGCACCTGCAGAAAAAAAAATCTGGAGCTGCCAGACAGTGTGGTCGTCCGGTGGAAATGACAGATATAGCTGGGTGTCGTCTGCATAGCAGTGGTAGGAGAAGCCATGTGATCGAATGATCTCACCCAGTGAGGTGGTGTGTATGGCAAAGAGAAGAGGTGCTAGTACAGATCCCTGGGGGACTCCTGTGGCAAGAAGGTGCACCGTAGAGGATTGTCCAATTCAAGATACACTGAATGATCATCCTGTGAGGTACGATTCAAACCAGGCGTGTGCTTTCTCTGTGATGCCCATGGTAGAGAGTGTGGACAAAAGGAAGCCATGGTTGACAGTGTCAAATGCTGCCGATAAGTCGAGCAGGATAAGCACTGAGGATTTGCCTATCGCTCTAGCTTCTTTTAAGGATTCAGTCACTGCTAACAGAGCAGTTTCAGTGGAGTGGCCCTTTTTGAACCCAGACTGGTAAGGGTCAAGCAGACAGTTTTGTGAGAGGTATTCTGTGATCTGCTTGAAAGCCACCCTTTCAATGATTTTGGACAGAAAAGGGAGGAGAGAGATAGGTTGGTAGTTCTCCACATGATTTGGAGGAAGAGATGGTTTTTTTTTAGCAGCGGTTTAACCAGAGCATGCTTGAGAGAGGTGGGAAATGTACTGGATGTCAGTGATGCGTTGATCACATGTGTGACTGCTGCGGCTACTGTAGGAGCAATAGCTTGGAGCAGCTTAGTCGGAATGGGATCAAGTGGGCATGTAGTAGGGCGGCTGCACGTGAGAAGCTTGGACACACAGTTCTCAGTGAGAGGGGAAAAAGAGGAAAATGAAGCAGTAGGGCCTGAGATGGTTGGGCTAGAAGGAGTTTGTGGTAGCGAATGTTCAGGAGTGGTCAGTTGAGTAAACTGTTTGCTTATAGCTGCCACTTTGTCAGTGAAGAATGAGGCAAAGGTGTCAGCTGATAGATTGTTGGTAGGAGGTGGAGATGGAGGGGTGAGCAGAGTTTTGAATGTTGAAAATAGTTTCTGAGAGTCAGTAGAGCTGAGAATTTTGTCAGTGTAGAAAGCTTTCTTTGCATCAGTGATGCTGGCAGAGAATGAGGACAGTAATTCCTGAAATTTCAATATATAACCAGGATCTTTTGTTTTGCGCCATTTCCGTTCCACAGCTCTAAGATTGGTGAGTAGAGACCAGAGGGTATCATTTAGCCAAGGGTGCGACTGAGACGATCTAGTGGCTAAAGGACACAAGTTAAGACAAGAGCAGAGTGTGGAGCAGAGTGACTCGGTGGCTTCATTCACTTCATAAGCAGAGAATGTGCTGGGAGATGGAAGAGTGGAGGCAACAAGAGAGGAAAAGTAGATGGGTGCCAGATTGCGGAGAATGCGGCGGAATGAGATCATTGGGAAGGAAGCAGTGGACCTCCCTTGTAGAGTCGTGCTGAAATGGATGAAGTAATGATCCGAAAGGTGCAGCGGCGTGACAGAGATTGTGTCTACGGCACAGTTTCTGGTGAAAATGAGGTCAAGTGCTTTTCCAGCTTTGTAAGTTGGAGGGCTTTGTACTAGTTTTAAATCAAATGATGACATTAGTCATAGGAAGCCTGATGAGCTGGGAATGTCCAGGTGAATATTCATGTCTCCAAGGACCATTGTGGGACAGCCATGCTAAGGAATGGAGGAAAGCAAGGTGTCGAGTTCATCAAGAAAGTCTACGAGTTGACCTGGTTGTCGATATATGACAACCAAAAAGAATTTTTTCAGTACAGTCACCTGGATGGCATGGTATTCAAAGGAGTTGTATTTAGTGATGGGTAGCAACTGACTATATATCCATTTATTGGAAATTAACATGCCCGTTCCACCTCCTCGGCCAGATGCACGTGAAGTGTGGGAGAAAGTGTGGTTAACCGAGACAGCAGATGGGGTAGCATTGTCACATGGTTTGATCCAGGTCTCAGTGAGAGCCAGTGCATCAAGTGACAGGTGATTTGCATATGCGGTAATGAAGTCAGCTTTGTTTACAGCTGATTGGCAGTTCCAAAGTCCCACAGACAGGTGGATGTCTTCGGGGGGAGTTGGTTTTATTTTATGGCAGCACAACACTGTTTGCAAATGGCATTAGTCTTGTCAAGTTTTCCGCCTTTCTTATAAAATCCAAAGTGTTGCCAAACTTTGGACTTGTAGGTCTTCACGCTAACGTGTATGTCCTCCTCACCCGTTCCGTCCTCCATGTTGCTGTTTGATTAAGTGTGTAAGTTCGAGCACCTGCGTACCACGCGGCTTCCGTCCTGATGGTGTGTTCAATGCACCTCGGAAAAAATTAAATAATCGATCTAGCCATTCTTTTTACAGATGAGACACAATAGCAAAGATATATTGCACATTTATCCACCAGTTGTATCCGATGCACCCTGAAGTTTCCGGTGCAGTCGCATCCCTAAAGTTATGAACAGATCACCAATATAAATCGGTGAATCTCTCCATACCTACTCCTCACGCTTAAGACTACTACAACTCTCATTTCACTTGTCTGAGCAAAACCTCCCTGAACCGTCTACAGGTGGTTCAGAATGCTTGTGCTCGGCTTCTGACCAAGTCCTCCAAACACACCCACATCACCCCGCTTCTCCTCCAGCTTCACTGGCTGCCAGTCAACTCCAGGGTTCTGTTCAAGATCCTGGTTCTAGTCTATAAGGCCTTACATGGACACACACCATCATACATTGGTGATCCTCTCAGTCCCTACACCCCAGCAGGTTCCTGAATTTCAGTGACCAAAGCCTACTGGCTGCGCAGTGCACCAGGCTGAAGACCAATGGTGACAGATCATTTGCTGCTGTGGTCCCCACAATCTGGACCCCCCCCCCGAGCCTGAGATCAGTGGACTCAGTGGTCTCCTTTAAAAAGCAGTAGGAGACTATTTTCATGTTCAGCCTGCATGAAAACTCAGAGTGACCGATTATAATCAGAAATAATTAAAAATGGCTTTTGACCTTTAAGATTGTCTGAAGGGAAAGATGAGGTCAGGAATCCACATGATTATCCCACCTACATTTTAGCTCAATATCTGAAAATGTGACAGTTCTAGCCATTTGTGATGGGCTACAGTAGATTGACTAAGTGGCCAACCTGAATTGGATTAGCTTTAAAATTTCAATCAATGAACAATTTTAGTTGTTAATGAAGCATTTTGCTAAATGATGCAGGGTTGATTTCAATATTTGATGACAAAAATTGAAACAAATATATTGTGAATTCATGCTGCATCAGATGTGATCAGAATCTGATATTAGCTCGTAGCTAGAATGAATGAGAACAGGAAACTGTTTACGTGTGGACCATTTTAAATGTGGCACACTATGGCTGATCGCTTTAGTGTGTGCTGTTAACATAGAATAATGGAAAGGATGGGCTTACTTGGAAAATGATTTATAGCTTTTGTCCAATAAGCAGCAGCTATTTTCTCCTTTTCAGGCTATGTTTTAAATCGATGAAATAGTGTGGTTCCAGAGTTTAGTGGCAGATTAATTTCAAAGAATAGTAAAAATTAACAGAAAACGTAAATGAAAAAAATATCTTGATTGTACTTTCAACGGAAAAATGTAAAAACACAAATCATTTTCTTATAAGCAAGAGTGGTCAATAATGGTGCTTTAAAGATGAAATGAAAAAACAAACAAACTGGTATACAACTTTTTAATTGGGAGTATATGGAAGCTTTTCTCTGATGTTTTAATTAATTGCTAGGGAGTAAGGATGGGTACGCTGGGTTGGATGTATGGGTACGCTGGGTTGGATGTAAGGACGGGTACGCTGGGTTGGATTCAAGCCCCAAACGCACCAGTACTATGTAAAGCCATCTTGAACCACAACTGTCAGCATCCTGCTGAGGCAGAGTGACCTTTCTAGTTACACCATTCAAATAAAACAAGTGCTTTTCCAGTTTGCATTTCCTTGAACTGGAAGAATTTTAGTCAAACTGATCCAAAAGCGTGAAAAACATCCAAAACACATGGTTGGTCTAATTGGGTGAATTTTTATTTCAGGTGCAAAATCAGTTAATGTGCAACCATGGACTGTTAATGGGTCAGCAACAGCATGAAACGCTTATTTTTTTAACCTGCTAATAATGAAGTACCTTTTCAATATTAAGATGTGCAGAGGTTTCCTCTCTGGCGTCTTCACTCTGGAGTTACTGAGATAACATTAATTATCTTGTTCTTGCGTGAAACAACCACAAATCACAGCTCCAAATATCCCTTTCCACAACACTTCTGGGTAAAAAGCGATGGCTCTCAATCAGAGGACACTCAACCTTCCTACAGGAAATAATGAAGGGAATGTGCACTTTGACCTCTGCAAATAACAGATGTTGATCCTATTCAAAGCATCAGTAACAAAAAGGGAATTATTATTCTGGGATGGAAAAAGGTAATAAATTAATTCTCTATTCTGTACATAGATTCTAGCTCTTCCTATATTTAGACTACTTGCTCCAGATTTTTAGTAGCCAATAGTAAATCACAAGGGTTCCATCCCTGCATGCTCTCTAATCCCACACCGTCAATGTCAGCTTTGATGTTGAGCCGATCCAGATAACATTCAGGTCAAGTCCAAGTTACAGCACATTTGTGAGCAGAGCCACGAGGATGGTGGAGACGATTATCACATGCACATTTTATTCCCAAGACATGCAAAAACAAGAATCCAATCTTGTTACCTCTTTATCTGTCAATGTCAAAAGCAGTCAGTACATCTTTTTCTTTCTTTTCTCAAGAAAATGTGAGATTTGTCACGAGCCAGATAGATAAAACAGCCCGGCTGATGTCAGATCCAAACGCTGCAGCTGGAAACCATCCTTGTAATCATGTGAAAAGGTCGTGTGCAGGCTGGTTAATGGGAAATGTTGGGAGCGCTTCAGCTGAGCTGACACCGAGCGGCGCGCCTCCCTGTGAGGGAGAGACCTTTAAAATCCAAAAGCTGGCTGTCAGAGACGCCGCAAAACACACCAGGAGAGCGGAAAATGAGATAAAATAGACGCAAACCCCTACCTGATGGCAATCACTCCTCAAAGCATGCGAGCTGACTTGGATGTAGGCGAGGAGGCGACACCACAAGCGGGTCAACGCAGCCTCTCTCCCTGCCTGCCTGCCTCCTCCACGGCATCAAGCCCCTCCTCGTTGAGCGTACAGTGTGGATAGATGGGGGTTAAAATGGGAAAGCGACCACATCTTTCTGCGACGCAAAAAGGAAAAGGCGTCACTCCCACTCGTGCATTAGTCCCGCATTTGTAAACGTGCAGAGGGTGTATTAAAAGAGTCAAAATTGGATCAGAAAACGGAACGTAACTGGTTTCTCTTGTTTTGAAAAAATGCTCTGGATTTGTGCAGTGAAGTGCGCCTTCCCAACACCTACCAAACGTGCTATGTAGAGCACCCGTCCGCATCCAATATTCATAGTCAGCAATTCAACACAAACACTTATATAGTGTATATGTTATTATATGGATGCAATTTGTCCATAGGGATTTTTATTCATTTGTGTTTATTTGTCAGTTTGTTAATTTTTTAGAAAATTTGAAAAAATAGCAAAACATTTCTTTTATTTATCATTTCAGCAGGGTTTAGTTTTTGCACATCTTAATTTCACCTCCCACTCCGAGCTGAAACAACTGTAACGCTATGCTATTTCCTGTGCACATACTGCCCCCTAAAGGAGACATAGGGATTTTACATCCGGTCTCATTCTGCGTGAATCAATGGATAATTGATCATTAGGCGTTTGCAGAACTAGATGACGTAAAAAAGAGGCAATTGAAGGGTTGACTCAGGCGTGCATGGATCAGGGAAACGTGGACACTAGTGGACCAAGATGTGCCGATGAACATGGAAATAGATCAGAAGTGTATCCATTAGTATCCATTAGTTCTAAGAACATTCAGATATACAGATGTACTATTCAACTCACCTAGTTTTACATCTCGAGGGTTTTCTCGTATTTTCTTTCCAATATGATCATTTTCAGAAATAATTATTTTCTTTTTCTCAGTCAAGTCTCAATATTCATCTGTGAATTATTCAGTCATCAAAATGTTCTGACCTCAAGAGATAAACTAGGGACGCCTCGACATAAAAGACAAGTTAGAAAATAACTAATTCTAAATTTGTGAGAAATACCAAAGAAAACAAATATGGACAGAAATATTAGAATTAAAAAGAGTTATTGTTCCTGTTCAAAGTACAGCAACAATATAGATATTAATCTATATGGAATTGAAAACACTTAGCAACAATAAGGCAGTTCCCAAAGCTTGGCACAGATGTACAACAGAAACATGACGCATCACTCAACTGCTTTCTCAGGTCTTTGCTACGTTTTCTTCAATTTTCATCATGACCTTCAGATGTTCATCTTGTTCATTTTCCTCATTTGTTCATAAGCCCATACCCAAATGCTATCAATGTTGTTGGATACAAGAACTGGAGTGAAAATGGTTTAAACGCTAATTTAAGATTAAAAGACATTCAGATTACATGCTTCAAGCAATTGGAAAGGTTGAAATACTGAAAGTGGTAGATGTCGTGAAGAACACTTTGACCTGTTCAAGCTCTATAAACTTTAAAAGATGCCACTCAATATATTAGTAATGTCACTGAGCAGCCATGAAAGGAAGTGATTTATATTTGTTTTTAATGTTTTGAATTATCTCCACAATTTACCCCAAAATTAGTTACGATTTCACAGACCACTGTGCTTCAGAGACATGCAGGTACACAAGAGCTCCTGATGAAACCTAAACAGTTGGGAAAACATTTCTAAGAAAAAACAATTTAGGACACTTTCACCGTCTGCCTCTGACATCACTCTGTCCTCTGGTGCCTGGTAACACATAGTAACCCAAACACTCCACTTGAACCTCGTCCTGCACAGAACGGAGCCTCGCTTTCTTTACCTTTCAGGCTCTTTCCAGAAAGAAGAGCCACTTGAAGCCATTTACAAAAATAGAAAGAACACTGTTTGGACAGAAGAGACCAGTTAATAAAAGCTGAGGAAAAATAAACACACACTTCCCACTTCATTTTTTCATTTATGGATTCATTTATTTACTGATTTTATTTAACTGCAAATTTTTCTGACCCACTAAAATTATTTCCTTTAAGAATTATTTCTTCACGTCATACAGCTTCTTCATTTCCATCCACAAGAGGGCAGCACTGAGATTTTTTATGGACAACAAAAGGGCAGAAAAAATAAAGTTACCATTTTCATCATGTGTTGCTGTGATATACTTATAACCTTTATTTAAACGAATTACACTCTAAAAACTGGGCACTTTATCATGACATGATTTAAAAATATACACATTAAAACTGATACGCTACAAATTACCCAACTTGGATTTTTATACTGTAGGTAACACATTAAGCCAAATTTGACCCGAGCCAATCCTGGGTCCTTTTGAAACTTAAGGTCTGGGTTACTGGTTTTCATCTAGCACATTGAGGGTATATAGACTTAAATATTGGGTGGAATAAATATAAATTCATAGAATTTGACTCATTATTGAACTGTTATCCAACCTAGAACTCAAGAGAATTAACCTCATAGTTTTTCTGTGCGAACAAACCATTCTTCAAACAAGGCATTGCAGTTAAAGCAACAATATTTAGTTTTTACCTTTAATCCTTAGAAATATCCATAAAATGCTGTTGAAAATGCATAAAATGATGTCCAGTCTTTGAAAAATATTATCAGCTTTGTAACATATAACCAGAAAAATTGGGTCTAAAGTGCATATGGCGCCAGTCTAGCGTCTTTAGACGTCATGTTTCCTTCTGGCCGGCTCTAGGCCCTGCTCCTGTCAATGACGTCATACTAAATGATTGGCAGGACATGCAACTTTATGACGTTACCATTTTCGAAAACATTTAGTCAGTAAGAAACATGAATTTAATAGCAAAACTGCTAAACTCTTTCCAAAACATATGTGAAAGAACAAAGTCAAAAAAGTCGAGCACATTTTGGCCGAGCGGCATTGCTGTAGTATGATGATGTTGTGGACAGGCGCAGGACCCCGAGCAGATCCAGAAACTACAGCACCAGAGAACTACAATTAGTATTGCATTCTCTCGATTGAATTAACTGAAGGACCATCAAAGTCTGAGGAGTCACCCCAAGGTTGCATGCTTTCTGCTCCACAGGTGACAACATTTGCCGTAATGTTTTTATAAACTAGTGACAGTCACAGTGACATGGTGTAAAACTGCCCTGTTACTGCCCCCTAGTGACAGGAAACTATACAATGCCACTTTAAAGTTTTAAAAGAGAAATCTCATTCAAAAGTCACCATTTGTATCCTTCTGTGCTGCCATGTGGGTCTCTAGCGCCCCATCCCTTTTCTCAGTGTTTAGTTTTAGGAATGATGTGACTAAAATAAGCTATTTCAAAAAATCCCAGTTTGTGATTCACAAACAGGGGAATTGCGAGTGAGAGCAGAGGCTCAACTCAGAGCCCTTCCTTGATATCAAAGCTCATGGGGTGGGGAGGGGGGGGCGTGGCCAGCTCCAGCTTGTTTTCTTAAAGGGACAGAGCCCTGAAATGACTCAGTCTGGAAGGTCCTAAAATGTCAAGAATAAAACTGATTAAATCGGTTTACGTGAGAGGGAATTTAAGCAAGGATGACCATGTTTTTTGCTGACTATAACTTCAGAAAAATTGCCGTAACATGTCCCCTTTAACATTGCATTTGACTCCAAATCTCTATGTAAAAACTAGTGAAACAAGAGATCAATGTTTTAACTGCAATGTGGCTCTTACCAACATATTTGTTACTTTTCTGACATAACGGATACGTTTATGTATTTATTTAAATTCAGCCGTGCCATGCAGGCAGAAGCTTTCACAAACTGTGTTTCTAAGTATCCACAGACATTAGTTTTTATGAGATAAATCATGCATGTGATGAAGAAAAACTACTGTGGCTTATTGGTGATGTAATGATGCAGCTGTGATGGTTTTTGCATCATTTAAAGAGTAATGGATTATAAAGTGCAGCAACATTTATAGGTGGAATACACTGTTTTCACTTCAGCCAGTGTTTAGTTTTCTTTTTCTTGCACGTTACTAGTTTTTGGTGAGATAGCGTTTAAAACTAAGTCATTGCTTTTCAGATAACCTTGTTAATGTTCCCAGGGTAAGGTGACGTATGATGTCCAATTTAAACAGAGGAAAACTAAACACGAGTGAGAAGTCTGCTGCTGGTTTTGAAACAGCTGTTTGCCTTCAGAGCCTATCTGACTGAGCAGCACAGGATCAGAGGCCGTGAGCTCTGTTGTGATCTGGATATTTCCATGGGAACCAGCGTCAGCAAAGGGCGAGGAGGAGGGTCCTGGTAGCAGCTCGGGGTGGGTGGGTGTTGGTTTTATGAGTTTCCTGCTACATTTAAAGAGTCTTCATCTCTCTAATAGCCAGAACCGCTGACCTTCCACATGAGCCTAACAACTGCAGCTGGAGTTACCGCGTCTTCAAACTTTGAAAACGTGTGGATATATTTATATCTTTACCTTACGTGGTAAGAAAACTTGATTGTCTCTTCATGTGTTTCGGCATGGTTTTAATCCAGTTTTGAGGGCAACAACTTACGTGTGATTTCTGATTTCCACAGATTTTCTTGCCTCCTACTGAAAGATCCATGTGGGTGGTGGAGAAGCTCCGTCTGTCCGTAGAGAGATCCAACTTTCCTATCCCATCAGCAGAACTCAGCTTCAAGATCAGCGACATCATGATAGGAGACAAAATGGACAAATCTAAGAGGATTTCCCTCTGTCCTAATATCATCACTCCTGATAACATCCCAGAGTTCTGCATCCCGCCAACGATTTTATCCCTGCAGGAGATGAAGAATTCAGAGCTGAAGGGAGCAGCTTGTGCTGTCAAGATGTTCCCCTGTGAGAGGGCTAAACCAGAAACAGAAGTAGCGTTTCATGAGGCACTCAACCCGCACATTATTCAGGTAGAAAGTGTGGATGAGAGCCCCTATGATGGTTGCAGCGATGAAGAGACAACCAATGCAGACCCCCAGAGCCAGGCGGCCTTATCCCTTCCTCACTTGGCCAGAGCCCAGACCAGCTATGGCTTCTGCACCTTACTCGAGAGCCCCCACACCAGGAGAAAGGAGTCCATTTTCCACTCCGATCCAGGGTCCCCTCCAGTGCTTCTGCCTAGAAGTCGATCCAGCACGTGTAGTAAACTAACCCGCCCTACCTTATCATCCTCGTCTCCCTCCTCATTCAGCCTCAACGGCCTAACCTCCAGGCTTTCCCCACGAGCCCACAACTGGCAAGCCCCTTTGGACAGCGATACGACTTCCTCCACTGAGTCCTCTCCTTTCAGCTCTCCACTGCTGTCCAGGTGTCCTGCCA
This sequence comes from Nothobranchius furzeri, assembly GCF_043380555.1. NCBI lineage: Eukaryota > Metazoa > Chordata > Actinopteri > Cyprinodontiformes > Nothobranchiidae > Nothobranchius > Nothobranchius furzeri. Next base: position 68,123,788 of record NC_091744.1, on the reverse strand, counting down.
AGTCTTCTCTTTTCAAAGCACTGAGCCATGAACTTCTGTTGTCAAGAAACTTCAGAAAGGCACTGGCGTCCAGGAACAATTCCCTGTCAACAGATGAGGGCAGCTCTACGGATAACAGCCCAAATATGATGAGGAGGGCATCGGAGGGGATAGCCGAAGGTCTGCCCAGCAGCTGCAGCCTGGCACCACCCAACATCTTCCCCATGGACTTAACCCTGCACAGGGAGCGGGCAATGAAGGAAAGAATGGTGCCACTGGGTAGAGACGGCAGTCTGAGACTCTCAGTTGAATACTGTCCAGACAACCAAAGACTGCGAGTTAGACTGATCAGTGCTGAAGGTCTTTATCCTCTCTCTGTTGACCCCAAGATCATCAACTGCAGCATCAGCCTCTCGCTGGTCCCAGGAAAGGTCCAGAAGCAGCGCAGCACGGTCATAAGAAAGAGTCGTAATCCAATATTTAATGAAGATTTCTTTTTTGATGGAATCTCGGAGGAAGACCTCAGCCTTAGATCGCTTCACTTTAAAGTGGTGAACAAAATGTCCTCTCTGAAACGAGACTATCTCCTTGGTGAATGTGATTTGCCCCTTTCAAGCACTGTAACACTGTAAACCTGTTATTTATTAGGTGATGTCTGTATTTAAATAGCTATTTTAAACTGTAAAGCAACATTTTGTACTTGTACTTATTAAATTATGAAAAACAAGAACTTTTGTGTTGAATCGTTCTGAAAACCACAAAAGAAAATATACAGCTATAATAAAAATAGCTTTTGAACAAATAATGTGAACACATTTAATGAACTGTTCATCCTTTGGTTCATTCATGAGGATGCATCATCAGCCAGTGTCAGACGTCCACCAGCTCATTTCCTCTAAGCCTGTTGTTTTCAGCCTGACCTTTCCGCTGATTGAAAGTATCACGAGAAACCAGAAACCTTACAGAGGAGATTCTACCCCATCAGTGTTGAGCATGCATATTTTTCTTTTGGTTCACAATGAGTTCAGATTTGATCCAGCTGTGGAACGCTGTTTTATGTCGCTGTTATCTTCAGCAACACTTTCGAAGAACATCAGTCAAATAAATTCAAAAGGGACTACAGCATAAAAAAGCCAAACCTTTAAAAACAGCATTTACTGAAGTAACATTTACCAAAGTAAACAAAGTGGCAGGCCACACATTTGAGACGAGCACATTGTGGATTGATAAAGATCAGGCCTAAAAGAATCAGCTGCAGCTTCACTACTATGAGTTAAAGATTAAAAGGCTTCCCAGGACTCAGGAAAGCTCTCAGAGATGACTGATAAATGCAGAAGAGCACCATGTTAAAACAACAAATGATGTGAAGAAAACAAAGGCAGCATTTGTTCATACATATGTTAACAGATGTGTTTTAAATGCTGGAGAGTTTAAGTTCTGAAATGCTGTGGACAGGAGCACAAGTTTGCTGTAATATTCAAATTATTTGAGCTACTTTTTATAAAAGCAGCTATTGCTGCAGCAGCGTCTAAAACGAAATAATACTATATGAGTGGATGTGATGCAAAACAAAGCGGTGCGGTGCAATACGATACAAAATAACATGATGCACCATGATACGTCACAAAAAGATATAATATAATATAATATAATATAATATAATATAATATAATATAATATAATATAATATAATATAATATAATATAATATAATATAATATAATATCATGTCATATCATATCATATCATATCATTTCATATCATATAGTATCACATCATATAATCATGTTCTATGCATTCTTAGGTAAAAAAGAATTTCAAGATAACATTGATATTTGCTAATCAGAGTATTTCCAAAACTATAAAATATTTGCTCGGTCTTTTGATATCCTCCTGGGACCCTATGTTCCCTAAAGAGTACAATCCCTTTTATAATCACAGAAGGAAATTAAATATTGTTGTAACTCATTATTCCAAGCAGTACTAATAATATGAAAATAGATAAATTAATAAAAACACTTATTAAAAAATAAAATAAAAGAAATACATAATCACATTTTTGACACTAATCATTCTTTTTTTTAAATCAATTTCAAATCAGACATGTCATTAATATTCAGGGAGACTGGCTTCTAATTGTAACTGTTATTCATTTGAAGCATATTTTTAACTATTTTTATTTTGAAATTCTAAATTCCTAAAATAAACTTTACGATGTCTATCTGGTCGTACTAATCCAAAATAGCTTAAAGGATAAAAAATTCACTCCAAAAAGAATAACGTTTTGTTATTTTATTACAAAGCAGTACTCTATAAACACGTTTCAGCAGGAACAGGATGTGTTTTCTGTTCAGGATGTACAGGATGTAATGTATCCTCTGGATGTAAATAGGGAGATGCGTCTGGGCATTTCTATATTCATTGTTGACTCACCTGTAAAAGAGCCTGCAAATGGAGTTTACTGATGACTCCTCTTTCTGGCCGAGCACTGATAGCATTTGAAGAGGTTTTCAATGATAAATCTTCAGGCAATGTATACATAATGTGTTATTCTATCTTATTTGTTCATGGTCTGAGCCATCCACAGCTAGTCCCCTATCAGTGTACGGAATAAAAACATGATAAATGGTACTTCAGGCATGGATTCAACAGAATAGGTATCACACAAAAAGGTCTGGGCAAAAACATGCTTTAAACTTTCATTCTCGTTTCTGTTTGCATTGGAATCTTTTTAGTGTTCAACAAGTTCTTTAAATGGAAAGAAAATGTTTTCCTAAGAAGATATGGAGGCTATCAGCTTCACCTGCGGTATCACACTTTTCCATGGTACAGATTCTCATGCAGGAATTTGTTCAAACCAGTTCTCTTATCTTGTTTTCCATTTTTCCAGGTTTCTATTTTGGAGTCTTCATGTACCATTTTACTCCCTTCTTACTTCCCCAGTTTGTTGCACATTTAAACGCAACAATGAAATGACCCAAATAAGGATTGTAATTAATTTTTTTTAGGTTTTATGTTAGGGTGTAATTATGGTTAATAATTTCTCATTTTTATTATCTAATCAGTGTAGATTTAAACATTAATATTAAACTTTTCTCAAATGGACCTGATTAAATCAGGTCAGATGTTCCATGATGTCAGAGTGTTGTCTCAGGGCAGTGACATCACTTTTTATTGGCCTTGCCCCCCACCCCCCTACGCTAAGCTAGCACTGTGTTCAGAACAGCTTTGTACCTGAGCCGTGGAACGAATTAGGGGGCAATCTAATAGATTTTAGCCTCATCATTACTGTGAAGCAAAAACCAGGTGGGCTGAGACCAGATGTGACTGAAACAGACACACACGTACACGCATGCAAGTGCACTCAAAATACACGCAAACACTTTAAATTAATAAAAGCAGACAATGATTTCAATATTTCTTCACGATGTTAGGATTTTGGTGTTGATATTTTTGCATGAATGAAAATCCATTCATTTCCAGCATCATTGGAATCGTTTAGTAAATTTGGGATAGCCTTTGGGGCTTGTGTGTTAATAGTTTCAAAATATTAAAATTAAACAGATTAAATGGACCTGATGGTGAGACCTAAAGTGTGTTTTCTGTAAAGTCATTTTAGACAAAAGAACAGCCTGTGGTGCATCCACACGTAGCAACCTCATCACTTAGCCTCTGCACCTGCCCTGTGTTACACCCCCCACCACATCACCTCAGGCTCTGCGTGGAGCTGAATCCAAGCATGACCTGTTATGGTGCATAACAACCAAACATTCTGCAGGTTGTTACTTCCTCACAACAGACCAGACTTTTATAAATGGGACAAAACTGTTTGCACTTGCTCACTTGCCCTGCAGAAATGCTGAGATTCCAGATGAAGCTTTTATGGGGCTCTGATCATATATGGGCACATTAAAAAAACGTAACAAATAAATTAGAGCACATTAAGCCTCAAATAACAATTAAAAAATCCAAATATATTAATTTTCAACTAAATTCAGATTCTAATTAAATATATTAAAGAAATTTAAAACATATTTAGAATTAAATGTGCATTTAATTTCTTACCAAAAAAATAATGACATATTTTCCCACTTTGCTATTTTTTATGATTTTGAGTCAAATGGTTTGCAAATTGGTGTAATTATTAATATAACTAATAGTATCAATATGTAGGTGCAATTTGTGTACAGTAGAAATGCTTTAACGTTTCCATATTATTTAGATAATTTAAAATTTTACTTGAGAAGGTTTTTCGATGTGATATTAAGTAAAAAAAATCCTATTCTAATCATGTGAACTTCCCCACAAAGAGGAACATGTCATTCAAAATATAAATTAAGCAGATTTAAACTAAACATTTAGCAAACAAGTGCATCCAGACTCCCGTTTAACTAAAGTCTACCAAAATAAAAGCAAGGTAAAAAGACCCTTTTCTGACACTGCAGAGTCCCTTTGATAAAGGTTGTGTGAGCCTGCCTTCACTGGGCTCAACATTCTTCACAGTCACAAACATTTGTAAACCACAGTTGAATTAATTAAAAACAAATATTGGTAGGGTACGTCTGAATGTGCAAGATCGGTGTTTTTTGTTTAAAAAAATAAAACAAAAAAACACAAAATCAAAATTTTGATTTAAATGCTTTAAAGTAATTTTAAATATATACATTTTTTTCTAAATTAACACATTTAACATAATATTTAGATTTGCGTTTAAGCAATAATATAGTGATTTCACAGAAAAAAATCATACTTTCTTTTTATTGTTATAAAGTGCTAAATGTGACTAAACCTACTTGATTAAATGTTAAATACAAGAACATAAAGCTTCAGGTATTTCGATGTGTAAGTTTATAATTGGCACCCCATAGATGTCAAACAGAGCTCAGGTGGTGAGGCGGAACTCAGTTGAGATCTTCACAGCAAACTAAAAGCTGTGCTAGAAAAGTCAGACCATGCTAAGATTCACAGACGATGGTTGATTATGTCAGAGATCAGGAAAAGACTCATCATTACACAATTCTGAGTGAAAGTGTGCCTGCTGTGGTCTTTTTGTTCAAAGACTCGACACGGGGCGGGGCTACACATAGAGATCTGGCTGCTGCCAGGTTACTGATTTTAGACCTCGTTAAAAATCATGACACACAAATTAAACCAAGTGTTCTTCTCACATATACTTTTAATAACAATAAAACCTGGCAATAGATAAATGGAGAGACAACACTCTTTTGCTGTCTTTTTCCTTTTAGAAGCACCTTCCACTCCCATGGCAACGAGGCTCTGCTCCGGGGGAAACCATGGAGATTCTGCCTTTCATGTGCGAGACGCTTTTATTTCGACACATAAGTTGATACAGGCTGTCCTCATCTGTTTAATTCAGAAGCACCTAAGCCTGAGTGGTGTTGCTGCTCGCATCCAAATCTGCCCATCAATGGATGTGGCGCATACGTGTGAGAGATGGGGCTAAGAACGGCTTCCTGAAAACCCCACGTCACTCCAAGACAGAAATAGATCACATTTATTTTTGTTTTAGATGCATGGAGGACATTTTAAGCAGGCTGTGGTTGGGTTTAAAATAAAGATCAAATTAGTAAAGGAAGGTACAGAGATTCCAGATGAATTATTATTTGTCATTTCAATTCATCTGGTCTTCTGACATGATCAAAATACACCCATAAAAAAATCACAGCCCTTTTACCCCCAAATAGTAACCTGTGAAAACAGTTTTAATTCAATTCATGAGCACACTTACACGTATTAAATGTAAGGGAAAAGTTCAGTGCCCCAGACTTTTTTCAAACTTTTTTTTTTTTTGGATTAACCTGAAATCAATGAAAGATATTCTTTTAAATAAGTGGAACACTGAAAACCACTTTTTAATAATTCTTTCTGATTATAATCAGTCACTCTGTGTTTTTCATGCGAGCTGAACATGAAAATAGCCTCCTACACCTATCTCCTGCATTAGAGTCAGATAGAAAATAGAAGGTGTAACTCTAAGATTTGAAAAGCTTGACAGATCTATGTCACACTGTCACTTAACATTCATGGACTCACTTAGCTTGACTCCCAATGAAGAAGGCTGTTGGTTTAGCATCCAGGAAACAGCAGAGAACGACTTGGATAGTAGAAGCTAACTGTTAGCATTAGCAACTCTACCACAAGCAGAAAACCTCCAGGCTAGTGTTATTGCTGGGTTTCACTCACGCGACTCTGGAGTTGCACGAAACTCAAATAAGGGACAGGAAGTATTTTGCTCCTCTTTGCAACCAAGTGAAAGTCTTTTACAATCCTGGAAGTCTACAGCGATCATATTTCAGATTGGTTGACCATTTAGCGATCTGGAGAAGCTTAAATGACCTCTGATAAGTAGTGAGTTGTGCTATTTTAATTCATTAGCTCATGATAATAATAAAAAAATGAGATTGTGGATACAAGAGGCCACAATTTGTTTTCTCCGCAGGGTGTCTGGGCTCTGCCTCAGAGATAGGGTGAGAACCTCAGTCATCCTGGAGGGGCTTGTAGTAGATTTGCTGCTCCTCCACATTGAGATGAGCCAGTTGAGGTGGCTCAGGCATCTGATTAGGATGTATCCTAGACGCCACTCTGGTAAGGTTTTCTGGGCATGTCCAACCAGGAGGAGACCTAAAGCAGGACCCAGGACACGCTGGAGGGACTATATCTCTTGGCTGGCCAGGGAACACCTCGGGATTCTCCTGGAAGAGCTGGCCCAAGTGGCTAGGGAGAGGGAAGTCTTGTTCTCTGGACTTGGGCAGTTGCACCTGCGGCCTAACTCTGGATAAGCATAAGAAAATGGATGGATGGGTGATAATAATGCTTCACTAATGCTAATGATGAGTATGTGCTAGGATCTACTTGTGGCTAACTTTTTAAGGTGTTTTAAATAAAAATGTCTGGTACATTTGTTGGATGTTATTAAGGGATAAATGCCGTGTTACAACACTAAGCTAACTGCTAAAAACATTAGCACTCTGACAGCTATTTGCTGTGAGGACACGTGAAAACAGTATCAAACTGATCACCTAACGGAAGAAATAAAAAAAGAGACATGTCTACTAAATCATTTTGTGGTAAAGTATGTTTAAAAGATTTTTGCAATGAGGAAGTAAGACAATAAAAAGCAAGGAAACCATTAAATGTCCCACAGAACAAAATTCAAAAGTAAAAAAATGGATGTGGTATCTTTTTAGAAAGTAATTTACTGTGTCTTTTCTGATCCATTTTTATCTTATGTAATTTAAACATAATGTGGAGATTAAAGTCTCACTGAAACATTATGTACTGCATCATCTGATGATAAAAGGGCTGTAAATGAAACAATTGGCTAGAGATGATAGATAACAAAAGGTCCACAGTCGGTCGTTATGCCATTAAAGTGGAGGTAACCATCAAAGCAACATGATGGCCTTTGTTTGCCAGTTTGGTTTACTGGGCAACATCAGCCAGAGCAAACTGTCCTCAGTTCTACCCGGTAGAGACGATGCTGATTGTCTTAGAAAATACTTCAACATAAGAATGTAACCAAATGGTAAACGGCCTGTGTTTGGATAGCACCTTCTTAGGGTTCTACAAACCCCCCCCCCCCCCCGAGGTGCTTCATCACAATCAGTCATTCACCCATTCACACAACCATTCACACACTGGTTGGGATGAGCTTCATGTAGCCACAGATGCCCCGGGGCACACTGACAAAGGCGAGGCCTGCCGAACACTGGTTCCACCGGTCCATCCGACCACCACCAGCAGGCAAGGCGGTTTAAGTGTCTTGCCCAAGGACACAACAGCAGTATTCTCTGGTCAGACTCGGGATTGAACCTGCAACCTTCCGATTACTGGACAACCTCCTGAGCTACTGCTGTCCCACAACACCACATCACATCTATACTGCTTTGCTTGTTTGAAGTCAGCGTATTCCCCTGCACATGCTGCTATTTGAGACCGGTCGCCATCATCAAGCAGAAGTGACAATTTACTATTCAGCAGGAATTGTAATTTTCACTTTTACTTTTATAAGTCAGGAAAAACATGACGGTTTATAATCTGCTTCACCTCTTATCTATTTCTAATAAAATCTGTAAATATAAACATGTAGAATCAACTAAAGGGGCTATATGACTGATTCATCTGTGAAGCAATAATTCAACCTGTGGTGATGCATTTCCTGTTATCACTCAGGCTTTTTCCATTGCTTTCCTGTGGATTTCCTGTAATAAAGGAGCTATCCTCGGGGATTAGTTTATGGTCACTTTCTAGACTGCAGGAAGTGTTTATTTTCCCCATCTTACTCCACAAGCAGAGTTCATATAAGAGTAGCTGACTTTCTGTTCATTATCTCTGTTGTGCTCAGAGTCTTGTAATCAGACTAATGGAGATCAATGAGCCCCCCAAACAGGTAAAAAAATAAATAATTTCAGAATTCTGTTAGAATTACTCCTACAAAAAGTCTACTTCATCCTCTTTAGGGTCATGGGAAGCTGCTGCCTTTCTCCCACGGACATCAGAGAAGAGGCAAGGGACACCCTTCTCAGGTCCACAACAGCCATTCATGTACACACTCACACCTAGGAGCCATTTAAAGTCTCGGGTTTACCTGCATGATTTTGGTCTATGGGAAATCCGTTTACCCATGGAAAACCCATTCAAAAAAGAGGAGAACGTGCTAATTTAGAGCAGAAAGGTAACCGACTATACCCCACCATGCAGCCAAAAAGTTTACATTGTTCCTACATATTTGCCTTTAGTGTTATTAAACTGTTTCTACACATTATTAAAAGTAATATTCATGATATATCCTGGGTGATTGTCACATGATTGGCATTTAGCAACATTAAAGAAAGAAGAAATCTTAAACTGTGGTTCTGTGTCCATCCTTTGCTTCATGTGGCGAGCTGAGGGTGAAAGTTTTAAAGGTCAAAAAGTTCAAATATCAGCAGGGCACATGCTTCTCTCCATGTGTGGCTGGTCGTGTTGGTACACATGTCAATGCTCTGATGAGAGAAGAGAGGGAGTGTGTGGTTGTAGATGTTCAATGTTGGCGTCTGTTGAGGTTTTGCATCTCCCTGGGCTTCCAGGTGAAAGGGTTTATAGACCACTGAATGGGATTCTTGTAAAAACAAAACAAAAAAAACATTTGTTGGAGCTAAAGGACGAGAGACAAGTTTAGCAGTGAAATTGCAAATATTTTTAATACCAAAACTTAGTATTATAGATACATCCATAAAAGATTGTTCTGTAAAATGCAAGAAGAGGAAAACCTCAACTTTTATGTCAAGTTTAGTCTTGCAAGAACATTGTCAGTAAATAAGTGATCGTTGTGTATGTTTCACTTGTGAGAAGAGTTTTAACATCATTTTTCTGCCTGAAGCCAGAAAAGATCCTGTTCAATATAATTTTATTTTTTTTAACAAAAACTGCAACAGTATTTTAGTCTGGTTTAGATTACCAGTCATCCAATAGAGTTTATTAATTTCAGAAGAGTTGGATCGAAGGAAACTGAACTTCTCTTTGATTCTTGAGGACGTTTCGCTTCTTATTGGAGGAGCTTTCTCAAATCCAAACTGAAAGGTTTGAATTTCCAAGCTTAGAAAAGAGGCAAAGCTTGAAACTCTGCACCTTTCAAGCAGAGAAATATGTGAAACATCTTCAAAAGTCAGGAGTTCTGTTTTTGCATTTGGAGTGGTCAACTGGTTGTAAGTTAGTGTTAATTGTGCTATAAATGTGAAGTTTTCTTTCATGCTTTTTATTGACCAGCTTGGTAATTAAGAGTTTGTTCTGAATAGAAAAATTTAATGAATAAGTGAAACCCAAAGTCACAATTACATCAAAGAAAAAAGGCGTTCCATTTCAGTAAACATTAAAATCCACACGTCTGTAAGTTTTAATGCATTTTGAAAGATTGTAAATAAACTCTTCTCACACCTGATTGGTCAGTTCTAGGTAAACACACTCAACTACTCACCCTTGACTTCTCTCTCAAGCTCACAGGCACGTCGTCACAGTTTCCACGTCCGGTTTTAAAGAAACAAAGGTGCAGCCTCGGGCATCGAAGCCATTTATTTCTCCAAAAAGGAAATGACCTGTGCTATAGTTGCCACATTAGTCCTGACCTTTATCCTCTTTGCCACATTTCATCTTGGCAAAAGCAAGCCTGCTTTTGAAATGACTGAGTAAAAGTGACTTAATTACTTAAACTGCTGTAATAAATTTTTACTTTTCATAAACCGGTCTTATTGAAAATGGTGTTTACTTTATTAGAATGCCTATTATTATGATTTGCAAAGAAAAAAAGACTATTTTTAGGAGGTCGTTTAACTTTGGATATTCTGTAGTGTGAATGTTGTTGCTAATATTGCATTTTGAGTGGAAAAACAAAATCAGCATTAAGATAAGATGAAAGCTGGTTGCTTATTTAACACAAGTACTGCCATCTGCTGGTGATATTGCCTCCACCCATCTGTGTAAATTTGAAGGTCTTGGAAAGTCAGCAACATATTTTTTCTCATCGTTTTGGCAGGATTCCCTTAAATCTTCATTTTTCTCTCACATGCTTACGTCTTTTATTTCCAACAACTGAAAGCTCAACAACATAAAAAGTCATAATTTCATATCAATATGAAAAAAGAGAGTCAAGTCAGAGTGATCAGTAACTGGTTTTCAGATGTCTTACACATACATACATGAACACTCACCATCTAACGTTAACTAGTTGAACATTTCTAACAAATACCAGAAAAAACGATCTGTTTGATTAGAACCTTGACTATGTCTTTACTCCTGCCTGAAGCAGTGATTTACCTGTGCTTATTCCACAAAATGAAGATTTGTTCTCTGCAAAGTGACATTTGTTTACAGCCAATCACTGGGTCTGGGCTCATGAATGTTAGGATCCACAGTGAGGGTCCCTTTCTCTCACCATTCTATTTTTAGTAGACACCGATGCCTTCGGGCAAAAATCACATGAATATGGATAGTGTGCTCGGCTGTACGAACTGGTTTACAGCAAGGGAGAGATAACTCAGACAGACTACCTGCATGTAGTCTCTCTGTGTGTGTGTGTGTGTGTGTGTGTGTGTGCACTTGTTTGATGTAGGGCAAAATATTGTTGCCTTTAAGCTTAATATATTACCTTTACTTATGACTAATAAGATGTGATAGAATATCAACCTGCTTGGTCTTTGGATGTTTAATCAGAAGATTCTAGGATTCTTTGCTTTTTCAGGGATCAAACACACTTCGTATCAATTCAGACAAAGTCAGGTTTATAAAAGATAAGAAATTTATTTTCTAAACAAATAAAAACATGACAAGTTAAGGCTATTGTGATGGATGAATCTAAGTGGATGTGATGTGATGTGTGGTGATTGAATGGTGTGTGTTTATCAGAACCTTGTATCTAGAAGAACTGAGTTCTGGGTGTGAAAAAAATTTGGTTTGCGTTAAACTATGAAGTTGGTTCTTATCAAAACGGCATCAGACACAATCATGCTATGTCAATCAATCAATCAATCAATCAATCAATCAATCAATCAATCAATCAATCAATCAATCAATCAATCAATCAAAGCTTTATTTATAAAGCGCCTTCCGCAACCCTGTCAGGAAGCCCAAAGCGCTGATACCATGTCTACCAGACCGTTTTCTGGGAGACTCTCTTTGCGGATCCGGAGGTCAGGGAGGTCGGATGACCTCTGGGCACCGAGGCTCGGTAGATTAACCGCAGCACTGACGCTCCAGTCCAGAGATGTCGCCAGGCACACAGGTTGGAACTAGTTTGCATCTAGAGCAGCTGTTTCGGAATAGCTGAAGGAACCGTTTTGCTGTGTCAGCTGTAGGTTGTAACAGGTTTTTGACAGCTTGTCAAGAGATGTGATGGGAGCAGAGTTCCCCTCCGATGCCCAGTCAGAGTTAGCTCAACTAACAGAATGCTGAATCTCACAGAATGCTGGAATGCTCCGCAAGTGATTCTGTTTTAATATTCTCATGTTATGATTTACTTGGCAAATCGGGACGTGCCGTGTTAAGAGGTGTTAACAACAAACCTCAGAACATCACGCCTTCTTTCAGGTACAGAATGCTCTGATTTGTGGGTAAGAAAATATCTATGTGCAGTGACGTTACTTTAACTTTAATTCATCTCTTATGAATATTGTGTCTGAGTGTAGATGATGATTCACTTGTTAAACCAAACATTACTGATCATAACATTAAAATGTTTCGTTGTAATAATAAAATTCATTTCAACCACAACAATTTAAGCACAGATTAATCAAAACATTTCATTAGTATTCATATAACATTTGTTCATTCAACCATATTACTATTTAATGATTATTTAACTTATGAGTTGTAAACGTGTTCACTTTATTCAGAGGCATGAGGAATCCTCTAGAAGCGATAAGGGAATCTTAGGCCTTGAAACCAGGGGCGGATTAAGAACTGAAGAACATCCGGGGCTTAACACACGCACACACACACACACACACACACACACACGCGCGCCAGAACACACGTGTGCACGCATGCGCACACACACGTGACACGCACTAGTCAACATCATATATGTCTTGTACCACATACTTTTTTATCTGAAGCTACATATTCAGCATTTTCAGGGCAGAGTATTGTTCCTGTTAGTGTTTAGTGTGAGATGATAGTAAATATTGCCTTTCTTTCCCCAACCACTTCACCTGATAGTAAGCTAACTTTAGGCAAACCAGCAGCACAACAAATATTTTCAAATAAGACTCACAAACCTGAGTCAGCACCAGTATCATCAAAGCTGGGGTTCTGTCGCGGTACTTTTTGTCTAAAAAACGTCCTTATGTCCATCTTCACTCATGCGTTTCAGGCAGAGAGTGTAGAAGAAACCGGCTGCTGAAGGCCTTCTTCTTCAGTGGTGGAGGCTCAGGCAGTCTGTATACAAACTACTGCCAGCTGCTCCCTCTCTGTTGGACTTTGGTACTGCATGTTACTTCCGCAATTTAGATCCGGGGCTTTCCATGAAAGATCCGGGGCTTCAGCCCAAGTAGCCGGGCCTAACGCCGCCCCGCTTGAAACGGGAACAGTTTGTTGCCAAATGTTATCATGTGTTCAGAGCTGCAGAATCTTCTGGGCTTGTTGGACGATAGAATGTAAAATCCACCTGAGAGAATGGAATTTATGTCTGCAGATGACCGGTGACATGCAGGTAAATATGTAGGTCAAAACTGACCATTTCTGGACGTTGCATTGACTATCCTACTTAGGTCAAAAACTGGCATATTCACTAATCTTCTGAAGACCGATGGGCCTTATTCGGACCAAAACCCGGTCCTAATACAGGGGACCCCTTGTTTTAGTCTTGGGGGTGAGGTTTAGAGGTAAGATCTGAGTTTTTGTTACAATTAAGTTTAGGAATACACTGGTTATGGTTTGGGTTAGCGTTAGGGTTTGGGTTAGGCATGAATGCAGGTACTACAATAAATGGAAGTCAACACAAAGTCCTAATATGGATAATACAAACGTGTGTGTGTGTGTGTGTATGTATGTGTGTGTGTGTGTGTGGGGGGGAGGGTACATTTGAAAAGCTGTTAACATAGGGAAAGTGCTTTATGGAGATACATATATTTTAATCACTTGGCACTACTAAAGTACTTTGATAATTATTATAGTCGTGCTGCCTCAACATTCAAACATTATGTACACACATAAAAGAGTTCTAAAATCACATTCACACCTTGGTATTTATTTGTTTTGTATCCATTCACAAGATTTATTTTTGAAATAAAAAGGAATGGCAAGAATAACATCAAGAAACATTTAGATTAAAGGCGCTTTCGCTCATTCACACACACACACACACACACACACACACACACACACACACACACACACACACACACACACACACACACACACACACACACACACACACACACACACACACACACACACACACACACACACACACACACACACACACACACACACACACACACAGGTTTCCAAATACTGACAACACCAGTCCGTCCAACCACCACCATTAACAAAATTAGGTAAAGTGTCTCGCCCAAAGACACAACAACAGCGACAGACTGAGAAGGAGCCGATCCAGCAACCCTTCGGTTATGAGATGGACACTTAACTCTTCTGCCACCATCGTATTCCTTGGAAGAATTTAAATGTATCAACAACTTTTCTGTTTGCTTAGGCCAATTAGTGGTGGTGGCCATATTAATCGAGCCATTTCTACTCTACTTTTACATAGTCAACAAAAAGGCAGGGTTAATGTCAGTAGGTACAGGTGGAAAAAAGAATGATGTCAATCATTCAACTTAAAAGGTGAAACTGATCTATCACATAGACTCATTTCATGCAAAGCCAGATATTTCAGGCCTTTAATTGTGATGGTTATGGCTTCTGACACATTATGACATTCAAAATCTCAGACAAGGTTGTGGAAAGGTTTAGTCTAATCAGCTAATGAATCCAAAACACCTGCAAAGGCTTCCTGAGCCTTTAGATGGTGGCCCAATCCCAATACTCGCACTGCGAACTACGGGATGTTTCTCAATGCCAAGGAACCTTGCCTTGATATCTTAGCCCCACCCCGGTTGTCTAGGGGATATGTCATCAGGAACCACCAAGGCGTGACATGACATGACTGCTGCAGAAGCCGCGGTCATGTGATAGAATTCTGTTCCAATTAACCGTTTTCTTTGACCAAGGGAGGACAGTGTCCTGGTGAGCAAGGCGCCTGGCCTTGCAAGACACCGCCTTGTGAGGCCAGGTTCCTTGGCACTGAGAAACACCCATGGTTTTCTGTGAAGTGCACTTGGAGGAAATGTGCAATAAGGCTTTACGTGCTTGGTACACAAGTGTGCAAATAATCGCAGAATTAGGACAGGGAATATTGTGTTATTGACGGCAACGCATGTCGGAAGGCTGGTCACTGTTCAACTTTAAAAAAATAAAAACTTTATTTCCGTTTTTTTTTTATTGCTAAAACACATTTTTCAAAACTGTACGTTTCTTTCAAAACTGCACACACAAAACCCCAAACATAACACACAAATTCCTAAACTGTGGCTTCCCTTTGCAACAAAACCCTTCCATCATATATCGTAACATGTTCCCAAAATGGATTGTAATACCATGTTCATTTGGTAAACACAGCCACATTTTCACATGACACACACACACCATTCATTGCTTAAACACAAGTAGCCTTTGGGTGAACACTACCAAGCATGGAAAGAACACTGAAGAGCAAAACTGAAAACACAATTGTCTAAATGGAACACAATGAATTACACACTGATTGTATGACAGTGCCCACTTTTCTCTGAGACAAACATTAGACATCACACAAATTTTGAGACAAAACATTTTATTTTTACAGTGCCACCCCCACCCCCACCCACCCACCCACCCACACACACACACACACACACACACACACACACACACACAAATTCTGAGACAAAAGATTTTATTTTTACAGTTAAACCCCCCCCACCCCCCACCCCCTCTCCCATTCAAGCATAATCATGGGGCATCATGCCTCCGGTCTCTGTCTGGCCAGAGGCCCTCATCAACATCACAGGTGATGTCCTCCTGGTCCAAACAGCGCTGGAAGTACCGCCTCGAGTGCCTCATGAAGCCCTGACAGGACTCAAAGGCCACATCTCTACAAGCCTCCTCCATGGCTTGAAGTAGTGGGACCTGGCTCTGTGGATTCCTTTCGTACACCTTCCACCTCCAGGCTGAGAAAAACTCCTCAATGGGATTGAGGAAGGGGGAATAAGGTGGAAGGTATCAAATGGAGAACCGTGGGTGATCCTGAAACCACTCATACACCTGGGTAGCCTTGTGGAAACTTACTTTTATGCTGCAGTCCCTGATTGCAAATTGCTCGCCAGACCCGAAAGTTTAGAGATTTGAATATTTGTGTGTTGTTGATTGAAGCTTTGGGAATTTATGTGAGAAGTGTTTGTAAACCTGAAAATTGTGTGTTGTGTTTTGACAGCAAGGCAATGTGAAATTGACATCAGAGTGTAAAGGAGGGAATTCAGAGTTCTAATATGATAAGGAAATCTTAAGTAGTGATAAATTCAGTCAAGCAATTGGGAACAGAAGTAGAGGTTGTGAAAATTGTGCCTCATTTTTGCTTTTTGAGATTTAGCAATCGAAAAAAACTGTAACAACTTTTAAACAAACAACCAAACAATTAATAGAAATAAATTTACATTTATTGATGTTTTGTCTAAAACATTAAGAGCATTAATTAGTCATCCTAAAACAAACGACTCATTTGAAAATAAACATTTTTCAGAAAAGTCACTTGAATGGGTTGTGGGTAATACCCTTTGATTGATGCAGACTTGGGTGAAGTGCGGATCAAGAATACAAAAGGGGCGTGATCAACTTCTGCACTTGAGAATCGGGACACTCGCACCCCAGATCGGGATTGTGCAGTTGAAGGGCGCAGGTTTGGAAGTGTGAGTAATGGGATTGGGCCGATCTCTGTCTAAAGCCAGGTGTAGCATTCAGCTCCATCTCAAACTGTACGACTTCCTCGCAGAGAAAAGCTCGAGTCATGCTCTCACACTGAACAACCCAGTTGTTGGATGCAACCTGACTGCTCACACTGTACGTCTGGTAGCAACACATATAGCCTTTCAAGTCCAAAGACCCAGAAAACCCGGAGGCTATTGTGTCTTTATTGATGTCTGTTGTCCTTCGGGCTTGCAGTAGAAGAATAGGACATGCAGGGATTAATGGGGGTTGGAGGAGAAAAACAAAGAAAAGAAAGTAAAACAATGTTTTGAGATCAGTTTTATTTTACATAAACACGACAAACATGTTTTATACATAATACTTGTCTAGCATGCGGAGAAAAGTGTTAAAAGAAAAGGAAACAATGTGTGTTGATGCAAAAATAGCTGGCAGCCATGTTGACGCATGCGCTGTGTGGGCGGTTCTGGTACTTTTCGGTTGGAGCGCTGCTTCAACAATGCGACAACCCCATGAGGGACGAGCGAAATATTAATCGTGTTTGATATTTGCGCGACTACATCATGGTGTTACTCACTTCTCGTTACCCCCTGTATACTACACAACGCAAGACACAAAATTGCCCCCAACCTCAGATTTTCGCACCAGAGGAAAATCACCTCAAAACGGTCAAAAAGTTGCAGTGTATGCCTGGCTAAAGTAGAATTACTGAAATAATTATCATTTGATTTGAGGTTTATTCGCTTGTAAAACTTTGTAATTAAAATGACTACAAATGAGACATCGCCAATGACATCACAGGAGAATCTTTTCTCCCCCAGTGTAGCGGCTGTGACCAAATTTATAGTGGCTGTCTCCATGTTTAATGAGCCTTCTTTCGTCCTGGAGGAGGGATGTGAATCTTGTTCAAGTCACAACCATTTTTCTTCTCTTCTTTGTGTCTGGTTTGATGACGTCAGTATGATGAGATGTGCATTTGTAGTCCACTACGTCTTTTCAGACAAAACCTAAAATTACTTTTGCCACCTGTCAAGAATAAACGCTTTCTTGGCATAAAAAAAAATTCATGGACAACATACGTGAAATCCATGGCACATATCAAACAGGATCAGAAAATTGCTTTTTGACTCCTACAGACTTAACCCTAACCCTTTTGGGCAGCTGTGGACCCATGGTCTAGGGGTACATGAACATGCCCTACCATCTGTCTTAATTTTTATGTAATATTTAGCTTCTAAAGGCACAGACATCTACACATGGAGGCTAACACGTTTGCTTCCCATCTTTTGCCTCTCAGAAATGGGCAATAAAGTCCTTTCTTTTAACAAATAAAACAGTTTGAAGAAGAACAAAAGAGAAAACTAAAGTTATTTATTCTGAAATGTCATTAATTCTTAAACATGTGAATTATGTCCTGAATTATTGATTTAATTTCACTCAAGCACATGACCACCAATTCGTATTTATTGGTTTTATGGTTAATTTATTTCTTCCTTTCATCAGAAACATGCTTTGCTTGTAAAAATAGGAGAATACTTGACTTTCTACTTTGCACACGCTCTAAATGTCTTTGGTTTACTTTACATCACTCTTCTAACTAACATTGTCTTGCATCCTGTCCTTGACCTCAACACACATTGCAAGTCAATATTATTCAAAGGCTGTCTATGTTTTATACCTTTAAATAGGCCAATTTAGGCTTGGAGCGCATGCATCTTGGAAGACAGGTTTATTTTAGTATAACTCAATTTTTCTCAGGTCTCCTTGGCCGTCGGGATATATCCTTGAGATTTATTGAGGCCACAGGATTCTGTACTTTTCTAAACATTTAAAATCAACTTCTTCCTCGTATGAGAAAATGAAAAAAGTACAATGTCAGCCTTTTAATGGATTAAAGGTCCTGCAAGTTCAGGTCTGTCCAGCAGGGAGTACCCTGCTTCAGTTGAATAGAAGAGAAAATGCTACCAACTAGTTAACACACACACACACACACACACACACACACACACACACACACAAAGAGTCAGCCTGCAACATGTTTGACAACATTTGTCTTTGGTAGGTGTTTAAAAGAAGAGCTACTTAGTTTTTGCACCTTGAGTCCATTTGAGCTACTTTTGCTTAGCAGATCAAAATGATTCCTTTCTTTTTCATGCATTTTCAACGACTCAATTTCTTAGAAATCATTTGATCAACATTTCCATTTCTTCTCATCTTTTTTCTTTGCAACAGCCCTCTCTTATGTGAGTGGTCCTGCTCTCCTCACTTGCAGATGATGGGATTTGGAGGGCTGGAGCTGATGCAAAGTGACGTGTCTCCCCCATCACAGGAGTGGAGCTGAGGGTGGGCCTCACATCCCCCGCACTGGGCTGTTTTTGTTCGCCGCAGCTCATGCGGATAATTTGCCGGGATGCAGTGGAGGGCTGTCACATGGACTTGGCTCAAGGGGTGTGGGAAAATAGCAGAGGCATCTTCCATGCTCAAGCCCTGCCTTAATGATGAGCATTAAATATGAACATCTTCTTTGTGTAAGCGATGCATTAGGAGCTCTACTCTTTTTGGGTTTTTCTTATTCTTTTTGCCATCTTGAACAGAGCCTTCTGTCTGAATAAAAACTGCTTCAGCCCTTTGGGAATGCGCCACAAACATAGTTCTGTGTTACCATACTAATATTCCTCTATGATGGGACCAAGTTTCCCCCCCCCCCCCCCCCCCTATGTTTATAGATGTAGATTAAATGAAAAATTAACAGAATCTTCCTTCTAATCAGACACAATTTCCAGTTCAGGTCTGTGTCGATTTAGACTAGTTCCATTGGCAGCAACAGATAAAGTGATCTCATAAAACTAAAGAAGAAAACACACCATCCCTCCCTTAAAATAGACCTCCCTGGGTAGCCAAGCAAAGGACAGGGTGACATTGTGAATGCTAACATCTGTGCAGAACCTTGCAGTACCAAATGCCCCAACCCGAAGTTTGAGCAGACTCTACAGTCATCCTCCAAGGGGCAGCCATTTTGGAAGGCTCTTCCGGCACAGATGTTGCATATTAAAATGTAGGGCTGTTTTAGTTGAGGAAATGCAACAGAGAAGGGTGGGGGGAGCCACTCCTCTCTGGGCCTCACCTGTGCCTTCATCCGCAAAGCCAATTCAACAGAGGGTACCGTCCAACCAACCAAAAACAA
Source organism: Nothobranchius furzeri (assembly GCF_043380555.1). NCBI lineage: Eukaryota > Metazoa > Chordata > Actinopteri > Cyprinodontiformes > Nothobranchiidae > Nothobranchius > Nothobranchius furzeri. Next base: position 68,104,114 of record NC_091744.1, on the reverse strand, counting down.
AGTGACATTCAAGATAAAGTCACCCTGTCGCTTTGTGACACAGAGAGCTTGTGAATGGTGACAAATTATTTCACACCAGAGTGCAACATGGTAACATCTGAAACAACTACCTTGATTCTGGCTGAAACTTTCTGGGTTAAAAATAAAAATCAACGATTCTGATGAAAGTCTGTTTTGTGACCACATCAGACCAATAAACCCTGAGCATTTCCTGAGTTTCTCTCTCCATAAAACCACAATTCTCCACAAGATGGAGGTGTTCACCAGTTTAATGATTACCTCCTGACACATGGAATTGGCATGGTGAGCGAGGGAGACTCAGAGGGAGATGCACTACATGGCTGTGTGTGACAGATTGTGTTTGCATGAGCAATGTCTGATGCCTGGATAATGTTTGAGAGTGTCACTTTGCTGTGTGTACAATAAGACAGTGCTTCAGTGGGTGATTGTTTTTTCGATGGAGCAACACTGACTGGTTGAGACACTGAGAGCCAATAAAAGAGGTTGTAAATGATGCTTGAGCTTATTGGATGGTGGGGGTGGGGGGCCTCAGGGGAACAAGTGCAGAGGACAGGTCACAGAGTGTTGTCTGTCCCTGTGTGTGCTGCTGGACTGCTGTTGTGCATCGACCTCTAGCTCTAGTGGGTTGTAAGTGAAGGGGCCGAGGTCTACTGCTTTTGTCCAAAGGGGAGAAGATCCACAGAAGGCCTAACCTGAACCAAGAGGGGCATTGGAAACCTCTTCATCTCCGTCTTTAAAGGAGACATATTATGTAATATTCACTGTTGGTCACATGTAGGTCTCTACTGCCTCTACAAACACTTCAGACATGGAAAAAAATCTTTAGATCTATTTTCTGTCAGGGGTCGCTTTTCGGGATTACAAAATGAGCTGTTTCAAAACGTCCCCGTTTGTGACATCACAATCGGGAAATTTGCATTCAACCCTCTTTCACCTGTCAAAGCTGGAGGAGCAGCAGTTCTACTCTGGGCCCAACCTACATATCAGAGCTTATCAGCTTATAGCAGCCTGAGTGAGAGATGGTGGGTGTGACCACCTCCAGCTGAATCAGGCTTAATTTGGAAGGTACTGAAAATGTCAAAAATACATCTGCTTTATGTAGGAGGAAATTTATGTAAAGAACTTTAGAAACATGTGTTGCGTATAGGATTATTGTAATGTCAAAAAAGTTTCATTTAAAGTCTTAAAAGGGATAAAAAAAGCATAGAGTTATCTAATTTTCTGTCAATGACACCCCTGACTTAGGCTTTTAAATAGAAAAACATTTCAGTAAAATAAACTGTCTTGTTGATGCATTTCAGGCTACAAAAATATGACCTTGTACAGTACAGAATTAACAATTTTTACCATTTAATGACAATATTCTCTTGATTAACTTTATTAATAACAGCAATAAGAGGATTGATGAGAAGATTGAACTGCTAGAACAAAGGATTGATGATATGGAGGAACATTCCCGGGCGGATGAAATTATCATTAGCGGCCTGGCTACCACCCATCGCAGCTATGCTAGAGTTGCTGCTACAACAAGCAAACATCCAGGGGAGGACGAATCTCCTGAGGAGCAACGCACTCTAGAGCAACAAGTGGTCAAATTCATCAACAGTAAGAACATTCACTTAGAGAGTCAGCAAATCTCAGCTTGTCGTATTCTCCCTCGCAAGGACAGAATTCATCCACCTGTCGTTGTAGTCAGATTTGCTAATCGAAAGCACAAGGCTGAAATATTGAGACAAGCTAAAAAACTGAAAGATACTGGTGTGTACATCAATGAGCACTTGACTAAGAAAAATGCTGAAATTGCTAGAAATTGTCAAAGTCTCAGAAAACAATAAAATTCAATCAACATGGTCAAGAAATGGGAAGGTGTTAGTGGGATTAATTGGCTCACCAGAGCAGGCAAAGGTGGTTGTGATAAGAAACCTGAAAGTACTGGAGAAATATAACTGATGGAAATGGTAGAATCTCTCTCTCTTCTCTTCATTAAATGACAAGTTTAAATTTTTGTATGGAAGGTGAGAGTGACTCCTCTGATAGTGAGGGTTCTTTAGATAGGAACAATATTGAGGAATGATGTTTTTCTAGTTTGGATGAATATAGACGATTTAATTTAGAAAATGGTATTGACCCTGAAAAAAATGTGTACGATGATTTTTGAGTCAAATCTGATTATTATTCAGAAAATTTGAGTAATGTTAATTTGGAAGGTTTTTCTATCATACACTAACTGTAGGAGTCTGTATGCCAATTTTGTACTTATCAAAGATTATTTAGAGTTATTAAAATAGGTTTCATGTTATTGCTTTAAGTGAAACATGGATTACAAAGGAAAAATATGCCAATTTTGTATTAGAAGGATATGATTTTTTTGGGTTAGTAGGACGAAAAAAATGGGAGGTGGAGTAGCAATGTATGTCCAGAAAAGTTTTCTATGTAAGATTATAGAAACCACAGCTGTTGATGAAATTATGGAAAGTTTAACTATTGAAAACAGGACAAAAAGGTGTAAGAGCATATTATTGAATTGTATATGTAGAATACCTGGTTCCTGTATGGAGCAGTATTTGAACATTATAACAAACATCTTTGAAAAACTATGTGATAAAAAGTCTTATTTTGTGTGTGGAGATTTTAATATTGATTTGATGAAATGGAATGTTCATAAAGCAACAAATGACTTTTGTAATGTTATGCTTAGTTTTGGATTACAGGTGCTGGCCAGTAAATTAGAATATCATCAAAAGGTTGAAAATATTTCAGTAATTCCATTCAATACGTGAAACTTGTACATTATATTCATGCAATGCACACAGACCAATGTATTTCCGATGTTTATTACGTTTAATTTTGATATTTATAGGTGACAACCAATGAAAACATCAAATCTGGTATCTCAGAAAATTAGAATATTCTAAAGGCCAATGAAAAAATGTTTGTTTCTCTAATGTTGGCCAACTGAAAAGAATGAACATGAAAAGAATGTGCATGTATAGCACTCAATACTTAGTCGGGGCTCCTTTTGCCTCAATAACTGCAGTAATGCGGCGTGGCATGGACTCGATCAGTCTGTGGCACTGCTCAGGTGTTATGAGAGCCCAGGTTGCTCTGATAGTCGTCTTCAGCTCCTCTGCATTGTTGGGTCTAGCGTATTGCATCCTCCGCTTCACAATACCCCATAGATTTTCTATGGGGTTAAGGTCAGGCGAGTTTGCTGGCCAATCAAGGACAGGGATACCATGGTCCTTGAACCAGGTGCTGGTGGTTTTGGCACTGTGTGCAGGTGCCAAGTCCTGTTGAAAGGTGAAGTCTGCATCCCCATAAAGTTGGTCAGCAGCAGGAAGCATGAAGTGCTCTAAAACTTCCTGGTAGACGGCTGCATTGACCCTGGACCTCAGGAAACAGAGTGGGCCAACACCGGCAGATGACATGGCACCCCACACCATCACTGACGGTGGAAACTTTACACTGGACCTCATGCAACGTGGATTCTGTGCTTCTCCGCTCTTCCTCCAGACTCTGGGTCCTTGATTTCCAAAGGAAATGCAGAACTTGCTTTCATCAGAAAACATAACTTTGGACCACTCAGCATCAGTCCAGTCCTTTTTGTCCTTGGCCCAGGCGAGACGCTTCTTGCGCTGTTTCTTGTTCAAGAGTGGCTTGACACACGGAATGCGACACCTGAATCCCATGTCTTTCATGAGTCTCCTCGTGGTGGTTCTTGAAGCGCTGACTCCAGCTGCAGTCCACTCTTTGTGGATCTCCCCCACATTTTTGAATGGGTTTGTCGTCACAATTCTCTGCAGGGTGCGGTTATCCCTAGAGCTTGTACACTTTTTTCTACCACATTTTTTCCGTCCCTTCGCCTGTCTGTTAATGTGCTTGGACACAGAGCTCTGCGAACAGCCAGCTTCTTTAGCAATCACCTTTTGTGTCTTGCCCTCCTTGTGCAAGGTGTCAATGATTGTCTTTTGGACAGCTGTTAAGTCAGAAGTCTTCCCCATGATTGTGGTGCCTTCAAAACAAGACTGAGGGACCTTTTAAAGGCCTTTGCAGGTGTTTTGAGTAAATCAGCTGATTAGAGTGGCAGCAGGTGTCTTCTATATTCAGCCTTTTCAGAATATTCTAATTTTTTGAGATACCAAATTTGGAGTTTTCATTAGTTGTCACTTATGAATATCAAATTTAAATGTAATGAACATTGGAAATACATTGGTCTGTGTGCATTGCATGAATATAATGTACAAGTTTCACGTTTTGAATGGAATTACTGAAATATTTTCAACCTTTTGATGATATTCTAATTTACTGGCCAGCACCTGTATACAAGCCCTCCAGAATTACGAAGGACAGTGCTACACTAATAGATAATATTATTACAAATGTGTATGGTTCAGCTACAAGTGGTATATTCCTAAATTACATTACGGATCATCTCCCTATACTTGTAATTTTGCGTAGTTTAATAGATAACACTTCAGTGGCAAAGGATGAGTCACCGCATAAACTAATGAGAACAAGGACCCTAGAAAGAACTGAGGCTTTAAAGGTGGACCTCGCAGATTGGGTTTGGGATGATGTGTATGTGGAGGATGTGAATTTGGCATATGATACATTTTTGTCTCTTTTTAGATCTCTATAACAAACATTGTCCTATTAGAAAATGTCAGGGGAAGAAAAATCGTAACAGAAAATCATGGATGACTAAGAGTTTACAAAAGGCATGCAGAAAGAAAAATGTACTATATAAGAAATATTTACTATTAAAAACTAATGAAAGTGAAAAAACATATAAACAGTATAAGAATATGTTGACCCCTATCATAAGAAGACATGAAAAGGAGCACTATAATACATAATTAGAAGGAAGTAAAAAAAACAGAATTTCCTAGACATTTTGTAAATACATTTGGTGATTTAGTAGACAATAAACAAGATGTCGCTGAAGAATTTAACAATTATTTTGTTGATGTTGGTAAAAGTCTGACCAAACAAATTCCAAATTGTGATAAAAAATTAAATATGTTTGATCACCTTATTAAGGATAATAAAGATTCATTATTTTTGGGAGGGATCAACAATGGTGATATAATAGAAACTGTTAGAAAACTTAAAAATAAGAAATCCACTGATATTAATTTTAATGATACATTCATAATTAAAGAGGTCATTGATTTTGTTGTAAAACCTCTGACTTTTATTTGTAAACTATCCTTTCAAAAATGTGTTTTTCCAAACATCATGAAAATAGCTAAAATAAAACCAATTTTTAAAAATGGAGACAAACATTGTGTTGATAATTATAGGCCAGTGTCCCTACTTCCTCAGTTCTCAAAAATATTAGAAAAAATATTAGCAAAATAGCTGGATCTTTTCACTGAAAAATACGGGTTACTTAGTGAGCACCAATACGGGTTTAGAGCCAAAAGAACAGAAAATAACAGAGGCCAGGGAAAATGATGAGTATTTTGTTGGGGTTTTTATTGATTTGCAAAACGCATTTGATACCATTGATCACAGTATATTATTTAAAAAAATGGAGAAGTATGGATTAAGGTTATTCATGGTTGAGGAGCAGTGGCGGAGCTTGATATGTGCAGTATGTGCGGCCGAACAGGGCGGCAGTCTGCAGGGGGCGGCATTTAATTTCCTTTTTTTTTTTCTTCTAAAAAAATTTTTTAAGCATCAACCAATACATAAACAAAACATAGAAATTGCATGTTCTTAATAATAGTGATGATAATAATACTATTTCTGTAATAAAAGCACAACAAAGTGTAACCCATATCAACTACTCCCTGTCACATGACCCACGTCAGCTGATGTGAGGTCCCTCTCCTGATTGGCTCCTTCCACGTCGCGGCAACAATGAAAGCTGGCTGTGGGGGAATACTTCCGGGCCAAAAACAAAGCGTTTTTCTCCCCTCAATTCATTTATACTCTCATTTTACCTCAGCGGTAAGTGTTCTTAACATCTACCAATAACACCCTTTTACTTGTCAGTGACCAGTCGATCGTTTTCGCTATAAAAAATGACCTTGTTCGGCGGAGTTCCCACCGCGAGCAGAACTCCGGTTCAAAAACGCTGTTTTTGAAACACTTTTATTTACTTAAGCACTTTAATGGGCTTAACTTAAAACCAAGAGCAATCGAATGATTATTGTTATGTGTTGCCTTGAATTCGGCTATGTTGTCTGTCAGACAGTTGCTTTCCTTTATTGTTGTTTTTGTATTTGTTTGTAGCAAACGCTACTGGAATGTATAGATTAAGCTACGTAGCCAAGATGATTAATAATTGACCTGTTGTACATTCGTGATATGTTTACCGGTAAACTGAATCGAACTTGATGTGCTAATGAACGTTTCTCTGGCCTACAGGTCAGGTTTTTTTCCCCATGTTGAACTGATCTTCTTCATATTGAAGTGGCGAGCTGGTAGGACCATTCTTTCTTTTTGGAATCGGGAAATGAGCTATTATTTACCCCATGAAAAACGAAGCGGCAGCGGGCTGCTGGAGGTGCCCTGCTAGTAAGATCCCGTTTAAACTGAAAACTGCCATAAAATAAAAACTATAATAGCTAGAGCGTTCTTTTTTTAGCTGAAAGTTGAGACTCTCGCCTTTCAGCACATCTGTACTGTACAAGTCGATGATGCCATCATGTTGCGTTAAGTGTGTCTATTTCAGTAGAACTTTGACAAGTGGTGAGAAGGTGGCCAGGAGCTGGATGTTGTATTCAGTCAGCAAACGTTGTTATATATAATACACTCCACGCAATTTGAAATAAAGTTGTAGGTGTAATGTTTTTTCTTGTGTGTGTGTGGGGGGGGGGGGGGTGTCACAGGGGGATCTCGCACAGGGCGCCATTTAGGCCAGCTCCGCCTCTGTTGAGGAGTTATTTGGACAATAGGAAGCAATATGTAGATATCAATAATACAAACTCAAAATTTAGGAAGGTTACATGTGGTGTTCCCCAGGGATCTGTTCTTGGACCAAAACTTTTTTTTTTACTTTACATTAATGTTATTTGTAAGGTCACAAATTTATTGAAATTTGTAATTTTTGCGGATGATACAAATTTATGTTGTTCAGGTAATAATTTTCAGAAACTTTTGCCCCAAATAGAAAAAGAATTGGGAATCCTTAAGACTTTGTTTGATATTAATAAACTATTACTAAATTAAAAAAAGACAAAATGTATGATATTTGGTAATCAAAAGGAACTTGACAGGGAAATTAACTTAAAAATATGGAATGTTGGAATTGAAAGGGTGACAGAAATGAATTTTTTGGGGATGGTTATTGATCATAAAATGAAATGGAGACAGCATGTTTATTACATTGAAGGACAACTTTCTAAGATTATAGCAATACTGTAAAAATCAAGACATATGCTGAATTATGCAGCGTTACATATCATTTATTGTTCACTCGTACTACCTTACATTTCATACTGTGTGGAAGTCTGGGGACTGAGTAATCAAACGTTGGTTAGTGCAATAGTTCTCTTACAAAAACGTGCAGTACGTATTATTAATAGGGCAGATTCTTTGGCACATCCGTTGTTTTTAAAATCACATGTTGTGAAATTTAATGATTTAGTTTACTATAAAATAATGGAAATAATGTATGAAGCTAAATTAAAGTTACTTCCGCAAAGTATACAAACGTTTATTTCTTGTGTAGAAACTAAGTATGATTTTAGAGATATTAATACATTAATTGTTCCTTTGGCAAAAAAAGAAGTTAAAAAGAAGTGTACATCTGTGGTGGGGGTTAAATTATGGAATAATGCCAGTGTAAATGTAAGAACTTGTGGTACATTTTTGTTGTTTAAAAGGATGGTTTTGAAGATCATTGTTGACAGTTAACAGTTTATAAGTTGTTTTGTAAATGTAAGAGTATTGTGAACTTATTTGACTAAATGGTGTACATTTCTCTTCTTCTTTTCTATTTTGCTTAAATTCTACAGATTTGTGTTAAAGGGGTAGAATAATTAGTTTAATTTGTTAAAAAGGTCAGGCATGAATATAAGCATGTTGCTTCGGCCTGAGCCTTTTCAGTCACTTTAAATGTAATGTAATGTGTCATTGATTACATTATTATTATGTTTTGATTGAATAAATTCTAATTCAATTCAACTAAAAAAAACAAGTTACAGCCCTTTGAATGTTTTGACAATCTGCTTGCTCATCTGAACCCCCCCCCCCCCCCATCAGCTGATTACCTTAACTTTTACCTAAAATGAACAAAGGGACAATCGTCTTCTTAAAACATAAAAGGACACTTTCATGCTTAAACTCATACATTGTTGAAAACAGAGAAAGTAAAAAAAAAAAATGAAAGAACATAACGTCAAAACACCAATCAAATTCATACTTTTCAGTGAACACTAAGCTTCAAAACATCATTAAAGAGGCTGACTTGATCACCAAGAATATCTCTGGGAAACGGGCCGTTTCTTTCATGCAGCGTAACGATGGAAGCCAACATAATGATGCTCCAACTATAGAACGCTTGTTCTTTTATGCCGGGTGCAGTCGCGTTTTATCCCGTCTGTCACGACGTCGCGGTGTGAGTCATTCAAGGATGCCTGCTTGTTTATATGGACGACTGACATAACAGCTTAGATAGATAGCTAAACACACACTTAAAATAAGGTATGGGTGGCAAGAAATCAAGCAATTACTCTAATGTTTTAACAAGCACAAAGCATAATAGTGAAAGGAAGCCAACCTGCACTTTTGCAATGGCACCTGGTCCTCAATAGGCATTGTTTGGCAACCTTTTGTGCCCATAGAGTGTGACATATTGCCCTCAAGCAATGACCATCTGACCAGGGAGAGGGCTTAAACACCAGGCTAATAATAGGAGAACATAGCCAGACAAAGGATTCTAGTAATTATGCCCCACTGTGGGACACGATGGGTGAAAAGAAGAGAGACAATGGGATCTGTTTATTTGGTTTTACACACTACAAGTCAAGAAAATAACACTTTAGTCTGCTTGCAAGATGATGACAGACCAAACAATTAGTCATAAGTCAGACTCAGAGGTCAAGGTGGCAAGGACGGTCCGTGTACCTGGACTCAATCAACACACCTCAGATTAATGTGGGGGAGCTGGGACTCCTGGGCAGTTCAGGGTACAGAATAACATGCTAAGACTTTTTCCAGAATCAGAAGCCAAGGTCTTGGCCAGAGTCTGCCTCTCTGGGTTAACACAGACCTGCCCTTGAACTGTGCTCCCAGGGAATATTCTCATTCTCTTGTTCAAAAGTGGAGAACGGGAAGCTATTATCTGACACAGCCTGTGGAGAAGACGTTCGGTGATGATGGAGAACTCAGGCAGGAAAATGAGGCTGAAGAAGACCACCAGACCGAAGTTTGTTTGCACAGTGACTTTCATATTGTTTGTGTTTGTGTGTGTGCTCTGCTGCAAATCCATGCACACTTGTGTGTGTGTGTGTGTGTGTGTGTGTGTGTGTGTGTGTGTGTGTGTGTGTGTGTGTGTGTGTGTGTGTGTGTGTGTGTGTGTGTGTGTGTGTGTTTGTGTGCTTAATTTGCAGTATCATAGGATATGTGAGCCCCTCACTGTGAGCAAAGGAAGGATGCAATTTACATTTTTGTGCACTTGTACAGGAGCAGCAACAAATAAAAAAACCCATGCCTAAAAATAAAATGACTTGAGAATTAATTAAAGTCTGTGGGTGTGCAGCAACAAACAGATGTGTCCTATTTAGGGCTAATATCAACTTCAGCTAACTAGTGTAGGGAACTTGTGATTGATGGCGTCTGTCACTGCTACAGCTCCAACAAGCCTTAATCCCATCCAGCGGTTGCTGAGCACCCAGATACACAATGCCTAATCTTTTATTCCTTTATTCAAATCCCATCGATTGAATGGAGTGATCAGAGGCATTGCCCTCTCTGGAAGAGCTTAATCTCTCACTGACACATGGAAGACTTGCTGGACTTTGATGATGCAGCCGCATATCCTTTTGGGCTTTCAAACAACTCTGTGTGCGCTGCTACCTCCGTCAGTTGTCTGGAGAACAATCATTCAGTACAAAGCACTGTCAAGACTTCAGCAAGCACCCAACCACCATCTAATTCACCCCCTCAAACACCCCCACCTCTTGCTCCTACCCTGGCTGCGATGCACCCTGGGATTGGATAAGCAAATCCCAGATGCAATTAGTGTGCTTTCAGAGGCCTTGGCTTAAGCAATATGCTGGGATACTCCATTGTGCCCCCTGCGCACTGGTTACTGGCAAATCGGAGTTTCGTCAGATGGGTTGTACTTAAGACATTTACAAAGAACTAAAATCATGGCAGACAGTTCACTTTGTTGCACTCGTGGCACTAAACAAGAGCAGTCCTGAGTACGTTTAAATTGATGGTGCTATTGTGTCTTAGCTCGCTGAAGATAATTACCCTGTTTATTATCCCTCTGTGAATATGCTAAAGAGGCTGTTATCTGAGCCTATGCGAGTGCTTCTACTGCCTCATCCGCCTGTTCTCCTGTTGTTTTTATTGTACAGGGCCTGCTGAGTCGATTTGTCCTTTGTGATATCTAGCAGCTTCATCATGAAAGAGTTAGTCTGGCTTCGCTGCGACACTCGATCGATACCGAATGAGCAGGCGATGATATATTTATGCCTCAAATAATCCTCAGGTCTGACGACTTCTCCATTAAAATGATAGATTTGACTTGAATAACACCCACACGGGCGACGGATGTCAGAGCAGAAAAATGAGTATGTGTTGTCACAGCAGGGACGGACTGTCATGTGTATCAAATGTGATCATCTTCATGGGCTTGTGACGTCTGTGGAGCCATATGTACCGTTTGGTAATGTCTTGTGACAGCCACACTGTACCGATCCCTCACAATGTACTTGGATCTACCTGGGAAATGACCAATCTGAAGATCCGGAGCCTGTCGCCCGCTATGGCACATGTCAGGGGAAGTCTTGTGTAGCTAGGCAGGCCGGATGTGTAAACAAAAAATACACAGCAGCTCTGACAGCATGTCAGTAGGCTTTATTTTTATATTTTAAAGTACTGAAGACATTCTCAGAATAACATTTTTAAAAAGGTGTTTTGTCCAAATTCTTAATATTAAAAAAAAAAATCTGCATTAGAATCTGTATTTTTTAACTTTTTAAATTTTTACCATAACCCTTTGATGCATGAATGATAAAATCTTCAACCATGATTTATTTTTAACAATTTTTTTCATTCATCTTTAGGTGTGAATGAAACAAATTTCAACAAATATTTTTAGTAACATTTAAAAATTTACAAATAATTTTTCACATGTTCACCTCAGGACAGCGTGCATTCTGAACATGAAATATGTTGGCTTGACATACTGAAGTCCAAATGGAGGGGCTCAAATGCAACACAGTATTCAAACAGCCATGCTTAATAGCAATAAATAAATAAATAAATAAATGAATAAATAAATAAAACTTTAGAGGACCTGTCCACTGTATTGACCATTATGCATCAAAGGGTTAACATACTTTGTCGTAAATAACCAGCTGTTCAAGGCTAAACCGGCACTCACAGTAGTAACCAAAAGTAGAAATTTATGTTTGTAGAAATTAATTCATGAGATAAGTTATTTTAAAATTATTTATTCACAACATTTCAACCATTTCACTCATTTTTACTTGAGTCAGTTTTAAAAAGCACTAATTGGTCAAGTGATTGAGTGTGATTTGCAGTGCTCATTAAATGTTAAACAATACAAAGAAATAAATAATCATTTAAAATTAGAATGTTTTTTGTGGTCTTACGTTCTGAAATTGACTATTTTAAAATATTTTTCCTACAGACAAAAAGATCACAAAGGTTGTCATAATTTAACAGAACACATAACGTCAGATTCACCCAAAAAATACAACTAAAGCAGGAGACATGAATTTGCACTCAAAAAAATATTTTTGGCTCTAGTCAACACCAGCTAAAATAATTTGCTAGAGGGCAGCAAATCTCCAGTGCATCATTTGTGCTTCATTTGGGCTGAAGAACAAAAAAGGACTCTATGCACGCACCCCGAGATTCTTGACTCTAGATGTCACCCAAAAAATCTTAAGATTTACGTAAGATTTAACTAAAATAGAAAAATTACAATTTATTAAAATAGTTAAAAAGACAAGTCAAATAAACATAAAAAAAGTTACTGTAACAAAATAACTAATAAAGTTACACAGAAAGTTTATGTGTAAATAATTTACTCAAGGTCTACTTTTTGGCTAACTCTTTTTTCAGTGTGTACGATTAGCTTGAATTTGTGCTTCTTTACTTTTTATTGATAATGAATGCTTGGAAAATATAATCTTTTTATTTATTTACTAAATAATGTCTGTTTTGCTTTTCTTCACATCACAAACAGCATAAAGTTGCAAAAGCTGGAATGCTTGTTTGCATTTTGAAATGCTTAATCAGAACTTTGAACAATTTGCACTTTTACTCATCTTCTAACTTTTCGTGCATTGTGTCTGATCGTACGAAACTAAACCCACCCTCCTCCTCCTCCTCCTCCTCCTGATTGTGTGCTGTCTACTTGAGCAGAGAGGCTTTACAAAATAGACGGGCTCTTTTTGGCAGCATTAGAAGACAGAGACTGTGCTGACGTGAACACTTTCTGAAGAGAATCCTACATTTGTATGGCTGAATCGATACAATTAAAATTGCCTTTTTTTCCGTTAAGCAGTTTGCCTTCAGGCTCAAAGTGGGGACCTCAGCAAAGTTGTTGTTTTCTCAGTCTACACCATTTAACTCAATTCTATCATCACTGACAACCTGCTGGCAAACATCAAGGCCAAGTGTGCATAAAACAAATCATTTCAGGGTGTCAGCAGATAATGTGGGGTAGTGATGCAAATCTGTTTTCCACTTTTCTTCCAATACATTAAAGGTGCTTTTGTGTTGCACGCTTTGACGGCACGTCACAGAGCAAAGAAAATGTGTGTGTGTGTGTGTGTGTGTGTGTGTGTGTGTGTGTGTGTGTGTGTGTGTGTGTGTGTGTGTGTGTGTGTGTGTGTGTGTGTGTGTGTGTGTGTGTGTGTGTAAAACAGACTGAAAGGCTCAGAGGAAGTGATTAAGAGTGCTTGTTTGTGATTAAAGCAAACATAGAAACAAGCAGAAAGGTGACCTGTAAGGGCTTTTAACATTTAAGACTATATCGTGAATAACAAAATTAATTATGATAAGTAATCGTTAATTGTATCAATGAATAACAGTATTTCTATAAACTTTTTATTTCTATATCTCAATAGAATGACTTCACATTAATCATCTGATGTTTTGTCTTTTCTGCAAGTTTAACATGCCTTCTAATTCAGATGCTCTTTCGCAAAAATTGCCAGAACGGACGGTCGTCCTTTGAATTTTCATTTCTTTATTTAGCATTCTGATTTAAGTTCAGGAAAAACTTGGCAGACTTGTTGTGCTGCATCTCTTGCTGACGCTGCCTCTCTTTCGCAGCTTCACATTTAGCAGCTTGCTCTTTAATTATGATTAGGCTGTTCACACTTCTCACCCTCCTCATCGCTCAATTACAGCACAATATTGATTTGTTCCTGTAGAGCTCCTATCAAGGATGCACAAGCAGGAAATCACTGATGTGCTCTCTAATATGATAAATGTCTTTTAATCCAGCATTGCATTAAAACACCATCTTACACTGCTATTAGTCACTAAATTGATGATCAGAATTAACCGCTTTGGCAGTTGGAACGAGACCGGCCCCGTGATTCTCCATTGTTGGTCACTTTACTCCCAAACTTTGTCCTCGTATCTTGAACCCAGTTTTTTAAAAGGAACTTTTGATAAAACAACTATTTATCATTGCCAATAGCAAAGTTTGTTTGGGATCTTTTGTTCCTGTAAGTTCAAATCTAGTCTCCAAGGTGCACTCATGTATAAATAGACTCTGCAGGGTGTGCTACATCTAATAGCCGTCATTTGGTTAGAGATAGTATCCGCAGTGGCACTTTATCGTAACTTGAGCGCATCATGAGAGAGAGCACACAGAGGCTTACGGGCTCGCCTGGCCACAGGAAAGAAAAATTAAAAAAGGAGAGCATGTGGCAGTGTCAGCAGCCTACTGCGGCGTGGCCAGGTTTCCTGGGGCGAAGGCTGTGCTGCGCTCCATACGGAGGGCCTGTGCTGGGAGCCCGGGGGCCATGCAGTCCCAGGTCAGCAGATGGGCCTGTGATTATTATTTCCAGGCCTGTCTTACCTGACCACTTCCTCACTCCGTGAACAGCTGTTTCACTCGCTTCACTGAGACGCTACATGAGCAGCCATTTTTCTTCCGTTCTTTACTTTGTACATAGTATAAATCTTTACTGTGACCCTGCTCTGGGCGCCATCCACCTGTGTCTTACCTCAGGCAAAAGCTCCCCTGGAGGATTGTTTGTCTTTTTTTTTTTTTCACCGGTCTTTACCAAGCCAGGAGAAATGACTATCAGGATTGTTTTCCAGACAATGAAAGTGAAGGGTAAACTTATCTTAATTCCTCAGTAAAAGCCCTCTGTAAGGTTGTTTTGGCCAAATTTTAGAAAAGAAAGATGCCTTTTAAAGATGCGCAATCACCCACACATGCATCTATGTCTCATTTATGATATTTTTTTAGAAACAGGTGTGGCAAGAGAGGAATGATGCCATTTAAAAAAATATGAACTGTGTTCACAATAAAAATTTTAACTGATATCAGGATCAAGTAAATGTATCAAAAATTGTAGGAAAACACAGTTTCTCTTTGATTTTGGCAGCTTAAGGCATCATATTGCCAAGTGTGGTGTTTTTGGATGAATACCCTCTTTAGTCAACCAATTCATCACACTGCAGGGAATATTGTTCTACAACACCTGGTGTTCAGACTATTTCTGTGTTCTAAACACTGTTGGTACAAACCATTTGTTCTGCATCCAACAATACTCACAACAGCCTCATTACTGTTTCATTATTCCTGGAAGATTCTTCATGCATCTTAAATGTCATTGTTATAAAACAAATTATAGTTATTAGTTTTTTATTTTTGCCAGTTTGTATTCCATGGGATAGCTGGGAAATGTCACTCACTGTAGTTCGTGTACAAAGAGCTCAGTTCAAACGCTTGAAAACTTCTTTTTAAGAAAAAAATGTAGCTTTTTTCAGCAGAGTGTATTATTGGACATCTTAGGCTGCTGGTTCAATAAACCAGCAGACACAAGCAGCCTCTTTGTTCTTAGAAAACAACATCAAAAGTAATAGCTTCATTGTACTGCTGTCCAAAAGAGACTTATAGTTTTTCTATAGAACAAATGATTTTTGTAAGTAGTTTTTTTAAAGCAACAAGGAATAAAAAAACTGCACAGAAACATTTAACCAGGAGCACAAAGAGAACTGCTGCAGCCATTTTAAGCCCCTCACATCATTCAACATAGATTCAAGCGCTGAATGGAAAAGCAGAATCTGGCTTATTTATTGATGAAAATGGAATGGCTTAGAAAAGGGATTTCTTTGACATGTGCAACATAAAATAATAGATTTTCTCGACTGTGTGAAGAAAGGGTGAGGGAGGAGTGCGCTAACCTTCTCTGGTCTATAGGTTTAAAAAAAGAGAGAGGGAAAAACTAGCTGGGAAGATAGCGAGAACACCTGTAAGGTCGCGTGCTGGTTTCAGATTTTCACTCAGGGCTCCAGCCACTGAGCTGTTGATCAGACACCTTCTTTTCACACAGCTGGTACATTTAGATTCCCAACCCCTCCCTCAAATCCCACAGTGTGCTCTCAAGGAAATGTGTGGAAATGAATTATGGAAATTTCTGATGGGAAACTTGGTGCATTAGCGTTTCATTTAGCTCGCCCGTGTCCTGAAGCGCTGCTCCAGCCTACGAGGGACAGAGCTGGAAAAATAACTCTCAACGGCAGGGAAGCCCAGGGGGGTGCATCTCCCAGTCAGGGCACGGGCAAGTCGATTTATCTGCCAGTGGCCTGGGCCTGTCTGATACAAGCTCTCTCTCTCACAGGTGGATTTATCACCGCTGCCTGGAGCTGCAGGCCCACAAACTCAACACAGGTCTTCATTTTTTTTAAAGTGGATAAGTACAACAACCTCTGCCTCAACCTCTGAAACTCCTAATGTACTCGTCTAGACGGTATTCTGACAATGTAAAAAAAATAATTTTTGTTTGTTTGTTGGTATTATTAAAGGTGTGGAACAAACATTTGCAGTGGTCTCTAGTAATGAATGCTTTGTAAGTCATACTCAGGGTGGGAGCAGAAGCACATGTATCAGAAAAAAAATCAGAAAAAGCTTTATTGCCAGCGCTCCAGCGAACCAGAGCATAGGAACTTGACTCCGCAGCACAGCCTGACCAAGGTTAACCGATACAGGCAGACCACGAGAGCAGCCATAACGGTGCAGAGGTGTCTGCTGGAGCAGAGAGTGGCAGAACACAGCAGGATTTGGAGTCTTATTTCCTGATATTTCGACATGTCACTTCTGACTGGCTAACAGCAACATTACTTTACCATTGACTCTGCTTTGGAACGTTGATGTTTTATCTCCACAAATAACACAAGCCTGAAGGAGCTTCTGCCATGTGGTGGAGTTGCCATTTCTAACGGCTAGCTTCTATAGCTGAGACGTTCTCTGCTGTTTCCAGGATGCTAAACTAACAACAGCCTTCCCTGTTGCAAGTGAAGTTGGCTGAGCCCAAAAACGTTAAGT
Organism: Nothobranchius furzeri; assembly: GCF_043380555.1. Lineage (NCBI taxonomy): Eukaryota > Metazoa > Chordata > Actinopteri > Cyprinodontiformes > Nothobranchiidae > Nothobranchius > Nothobranchius furzeri. Next base: position 68,087,364 of record NC_091744.1, on the reverse strand, counting down.
GACAGTGTGATGTAGATCTGTCAGGCTTTTCAAATCGCAGCGTTTCTATTTTCTATCAGAAGCTAGTGCAGTAGATAGGTGTAGGAGACTGTTTTCACATTCTGCCTGCATGAAAAACCCAGAGTCCCCCTGGGATTAATAAAGTATCATTGAATTTGAATTTATAATCAGAAATAATTATTTTAAATGGTTTATTTTTTCAGTGATCCACACCTTTAAGACATTTGATGTGCAAACTGTGTAAGTTGTGAGAACTTGTTAGAAGAGAGATGCCATGCAACTCCCTGAATGAATGCAACAGAAAGGTTATAGTTTATATTTCTATTACATGGCTTCTATTTTTGCACATTGAAATTTTATGGATTTTGGTTTATGTATTTTTTAATTCTGATGGTTGTTTTTGGATTGTCTTGATTCTCACACACACTACATCGTTTTTATTTTTCACTCATTTATTCCCTTGGTGTTTATCCGGTGCCCGGTTTTCAATTTGTCTTTGTCAGATCCATGTGTTTGCTGCGTCACCCTTGTTGTCACCGTTCCTCCCATTTCTGTCTTTGAGGTTATTGTCCACCTTTTTAAAGTTGAATTAGTCTTAAAATAGGCTGCCCTCTTCTCACTCTGCATTATAAGGTCTCCATTTTTATTCACAGCAAATTTTATTTGTTTTTTAGATTTCCTGAAATATTCCAGATGTTTTGATACAAATTGCACTGATTATAATGTAACTGCAATTATTATGACAGAGAAAGCTATACCACCGTGTTTGAGTGAATAATTTCACAAAATATTTACTATGTGGTTTCATAGGAATCAGGATTAGATTAGGTGTGAGATTTGACACAATTTTGCACATCATCTATTTGCAGTTTGTTTGATTTGAATCACTCTAAATGGTCATTCATTTTTTGCGTAAAAACACAAAGTCATGTTGATTTCATACAAAATGTTTAATTTAAACAACAATAATAATAAATAGCAATAACAGTCTGGTTGAATTGTAGGAATATATCAAATGACCAGTGTTGCTCTCATTTCATCACACCAGAGTTATGACCCCTCACAGTAAATTGTGCAACAAACCCTCCAAAATGACATAAACATGACTTGTTTCATTATCTGTGTGTTACTTTATCAGATCAGACTGTTATTAATTTACAATACTAATGTACAGCCTAAACAGTGGAAGGATAGGGGGGGGGTCCAGACGGAGGGATTTCTTTTTTGATCATGTGGTTATGACTTTTGAACATATAGTGGTTTTCACGACTTTTTGTTGCTTACAGGTACGATATTATATCTTGCACAGTACTAGAAATTATTATTTTCAATAGATAAAAAATGTGTGGGATTATTTTATGAAGCTTTACATATCAAACCCATAGCAGCCTTACAGAGGCTTCAAATGGTAAATGGCCTGTATTTGTATAGTGCCTTCTTGGGGTTCTACAACCCCCCAAGGCGCTTCACAACACAATCAGTCATCCACCTGTTCACACAAGGGTGATGATAAGCTAGCCTGGCCTGCCAGACTCCTCCTCTGTTCAATTCTGCACAGAGAAAGGGTCTGGGAACTCTCCTATTCAAATAACCCCACCCCGTGAGAATTCTAACCGAGCCAATCAGTGCTGAGTAGCGTATGTCACACACCACAACGCCGAGTTTGTCATAAACAAGGCGACTGAAACAGAGTTCGCTGCGGCTCTTCTAAATAACTTGAACATGTCTTTAAAACAACAACAACAACAAGTAGAAGCGCTAAAAACCTTTCTTCTAAAGAAAGATGTTTGCGCTATTGCCAGACGCCATTTTTGACTAGAGCTAAAAAACTACAGCGTGGCGGACGTCACACACAGTTTCTCATAAACAACGAAGACAGTGGCGGAGTTCACTGCCGCCCTTTCCTCTGTTCTAAATGACATCAATGTCTTTAAAGCCACAACAAATAGAAGCACTAAAAGCCTTTCTTCTAAAAAACAAAAGATGTTTGCGCTGTTGCCAGACGCCATTTTTGACTATAGCTAAAAAAAACTATAGTGTCACGTGGTACAGTCGGCATTTTGGTCTTTTTCTGGTTGGTTATTTTTGAGCTGGCTGGTCCCGCCCCTTACGTGCCTCTCTGCCTGTGAGTAACCAGACTCTTTCTCTGTGCAGAATTAAGCAGAGGACAAGTCTGGCATGTCAGGCTAATGATAAGCTGCATTGTAGCCACTGCTGCCTTGGGGGATGCTGACAGCAGTGAGACTGCAGAATACTGGCACCACCGGTTCCTCTAAACACCACCTACAGGCAAGGTGGGTTGAGTGTCTTTCCCAAGAACACAACAGCAGCATTCTCTGGTCGGAGCTGGGATTGAACCTACAACCTACTGAATACTGGGTAACCTCCTCTATCTTCTGCTGCCCTAAAGGCACATACAAAGAAGAATTAAGTATCACATTGGATGACAGAAGTTACAGTGTCTGTATAAACCAAATCATGTCAGATTCTACCGATCTGTTTTGTGGCATACCCCAAGGCTCTGTCTTGGGTCCACTGTTTCTACTATACATACACCCTCTTGGACATTGATTCATTTCATAATGTCTGTTATCACCTACATGCAGATGACATTCAGCTGTACTGCTTCTTTAAAGATTCTGAGTTCTATAAACTGTCTGAATTACTAGAGTGTCTATCAGCGATCACCAGCTGGCTAGAAGAAAACGTCCTTCAGTTAAAGTCTGAAAAGACTCAATGTCTGATCATTGCCACTGAGAGCATAGTTCCACTGATTAGTCATAAACTTGGTCATTTTTTTTCGGCTGTCAAGGCAAACAAGGAATTTAGTTGTTGTTTTTGACCAATCAATGTCTCTTGATGGCAACTCAAAAACATTGGTCCGAAACAGTTTTTATCACTTAAGAAATATCTCCAAATATCTCAATTCTTATTCCCTGTGCCATTTAACTTTATTTATTTTCACTATACTTGAATGTTCTGATTTCTATGTATCTGAAATATTTGGCTTGATGGCAACATCTGGTGCAAATATTGTGTCAAAAGCCCAATGAGAATCCTTAAGGACACGTGGTGACACTGGTGTCACGGTCATTTTCAAGCATCTACAAAATTGCTTCATGAGTCATGTATTCAACTTTGACAACACCAAGTGTCATCATATCCATGCATGTATCAACAATAATTTCATTTTTATGTATTTCTCCTGTTTTCTATTTTAAAAGGGCTTGGGCTTTTAAGCATTACAGAATACTTATCCTCTCCATTACATACTTAAACACATTACTTTAGCAATATTTTTAGTATTTTACATGAAGACATGATGTTCTAAGTGAAGGAAGCAGCAAGTTTGAAGTGAATATTACTCACCACTTTTTTTACAGCCACTTTTGCCTCACAGTCTCGCAGCGCTCCTTAGAGGAGAGAATAAATTTACCACAGGTGTGAGTTTTCCCAGAGAGCTTTGAGAGCGTAAGGGCACAAAGACAATGTGTTCACAAAAATATAAATAAAAATGACACCTTGCAATGCACACTGTGAGGCACTGCTAATTTTATTTCATTTTATTTTGTTTTATTTTCAGCAAAGTTGAAAAGAGGTCTGTGTGCTTTTGTGATATCACGTCTTTTCAGTTTAAACAGTAATGTGAATAAATGAGAACTGGGACACACCTTTTTAATTCTTTTATAGTGTTTTTGTCAAACATATCTGCTTTTTAACAGGCTGTAATATATGAAAGATAACAAACAAAAGCACTATTGTCACTTTTTCCATCTTTGCCTCTGAGTAAATACATTTCCCTTTCTGTTTTGTTTCTTTTCAGCTTTGCCATGTTTGACATCAGACACTTGTCAGAGAAAAGTGAGTAAAAAACAGAGAGCAGCATGAAAGGCCAATGACAAAAGTTCTTTTATGTAGTTTGGTTTGGATGTTGACAGTGTTTTGCCCCATAGTATTCACCACAGTGTTTGTTTTGTTGTTTACATTTCTCCAGGGCCAGATCCTGAAACTGCAGAGGTGTATGAAGCCATCATCAGCATTCACACCTCAAAACATCCAGGTGATCGTTTTATTGTTTAGAAATATTTAGACATTATTAGTTATATATATATATATATATATATATATATATATATATATATATATATATATATATATATATATATATATATATTACAATTTGTTTGTTTCACTCATCAGAGTACTCATATCTCAAAATTATTTAATTACTGCTTTATTTTAGCCCGTTTTTGTAATAGTGACACAACATGTCAATAAAGAATTTATTATTATTAATAATAATAATAATAATAATAATAATAATGATAATAATAATAATAATATCCATCCATTTTCTATACCCGCTTGTCCATGCAGTGTAGCAGGTGGGCTAGTGCCTACCTCCATCAGTCTCTGGGCAAACATTGTCGTCATCGTCGTCATCGTCGTCTTCCTCTGCTTATCTGGGTCTGGGTCGCGGGGGCAGCATCCCAACTAGGGAGCTCCAGACCGTCCTCTCCCCGGCCTTCTACACCAGCTCCTCGGCAGGACCCCAAGACGTTCCCGGACCAAATTGGAGGTGTAACCTCTCCAACGTGTCCTGGGTCGACCCGGGGGCCTCCTGCTGGCAGGACATGCCCGAAACACCTCCCCAGGGAGGCGTCCAGGAGGCATCCTGACCAGATGCCCAAACCACCTCAACTGACTCCTTTCGATCCGGAGAAGAAGTGGTTCAACTCCAAGTCCCTCCCGAATGTCCGAGCTCCTCACCCTATCTCTAAGGCTGAGCCCGGCCACCCTACGGAGGAAACTCATTTCGGCCGCTTGTATCCGCGATCTTGTTCGTTCGGTCATTACCCAAACTCATGACCATAGGTGAGGATTGGGACGTAGATCGACCGGTAAATCGAGAGCCTGGCTTTCTGGCTCAGCTCCCTCTTCACCACGACAGATCGGCTCAGCGTCCGCATCACTGCAGATGCTAAACCAATCTGCCTGTCGATCTCCTGATCCCTCCTACCCTCACTCGTGAGCAAGACCCCGAGATACTTAAACTCCTCCACTTGAGGTAGGACCTCTCTCCCAACCCAGAGTTGGCAAGCCACCCTTTTCCAGTCGAGAACCATGGTCTCAGATTTGGAGGTGCTGATCCTCATCCCAGCCACTTCACACTCGGCCGCGAACCTACCCAGCAAGAGCTGAAGGTCAGAGCTGGATGAAGCTAGGAGGACCACATCATCCACAAAAAGCAGAGACAAGATTCTCCTGCCACCAAACTCGACACACTCCACACCACGGCTGTGCCTAGAAATTCTGTCCATAAAGGTAATGGACAGAACCGGTGACAAAGGGCAGCCCTGGAGGAGTCCAACCCTCACCGGGAACAGGCCCAACTTACTACTGGCTATGCGGACCAAACTCACGCTCCTCTGGTAAAGGGACTGAATGGCCCTCAACAGAAAGTCACCCCATACTCCTGGAGCGTCCCCCACAGGGAGCCCCTGGGGACAGGGTCATAAGCCTTCTCCAAATCCACAAAACACATGTGGACTGGTTGGGCAAACTCCCATGCCCCCTCCATCACCCTTGCAAGGGTATAGAGCTGGTCCACAGTTCCACGGCCAAGACAAAAACCACATTGCTCCTCCTCAATCTGAGATTCAACTATTGATCGGACCCTCATCTCCAGTACCTTGGAGTAGACCTTTCCAGGGAGGCTGAGGAGTGTAAATCCCCTATAGTTAGAACACACCCTCAGGTCACCCTTTTTAAAGATGGGGACCACCAGACCGGTCTGCCACTCCACAGGAACTGCCCCCAATGACCACGCAATGTTGCAGAGACGTGTCAACCACGACAGCCCTACAACATCCACAGCCTTGAGATACCCAGGACGAACCTCATCCGTCCCCGGGACTCCGCCGCTGTGTAGTTGTTTGACTACCTCAGCAACTTCTGCCCCCGAGATTGGACAGTCCATCCCCAGGTGTCTCGGCTCTGGTTCCTCCTCGGAATGTGCATAGGTGGGATTGAGGAGCTCCTCAAAGTATTCCTTCCACCGTCCGACTATAGCCCCAGTTGACATCAGCAGCTCCCCATCCCCACTGTAAACAGTGTGATCGAGTTGCTGCCTCCCTCTCCTGAGGCGCCAGACAGATTGCCAGAACCTCTTTGGAGCCGATCGATAGTCTTTCTCCATGGCCTCACCAAACTCCTCCCACGCCTGAGATTTTGCCTCGGCAACTGCCACAGCTGCACCCCACTTGGCTATCCGGTACCTGTCTGCTGCCTCCGGAGACCCACAGACCAGCCACGCCCTGTAGGCCTCCTTCTTCAGCCTGACGGCTCCCCGAACCTCTGGTGTCCACCAGCGGGTACGGGGGTTGCCACCACAGCTAGCAACAGCCGCCTCAACAATTGCAGAGTGGAACAAGGCCCACTCGGAGACAATGTCCTCCACTGCTCTCAGGATGCGGTCAAAGCTCTGCCGGAGGTGGGAGTTGAAGACCGTCTTGACAGGTTCTTCTGCTAGGCGTTCCCAGCAGACGCTCACTATGCGTTTGGGTCTGCCAGGTCTACGCGGCATCTTCCCCTGCCATCTGATCCAACTCACCACCAGGTGGTGATCAGTTGACAGCTCCAGTCCTCTCTTCACTCAGGTGTCCAAAACATACGGCCACAGGTCAGATGATACGACTACAAAGTCTATCATCGACCTGCGACCTAGGCTGCCCTGGTACCAAGTGTACCAATGGGCATACTTATGTTCGAACTTAGTGTTCGTTATGGCCAAACTGAGGCTTGCACAGAAGTCCAATAACAAAACACCACTCGAGTTCAGATCAGGCGGGCCGTTCCTCCCAATCACACCCCTCCAGGTCAAGCTGTCATTGCCCACGTGAGCACTGAAGTCCCCCAGCAGGACAATGGAGTCCCCTGATGGAGCACTATCTAGCACTCGTCCCTTGGACTCCAAAAAGGGTGGGTACTCTGTAGGGATGAGTGAGTACACCACTATCTGTATCTGTATCTGTTCAACCATCTAAATTATATCTGTATCTGCACTCGAAGTGGGTGTAGTTTAACCGGAAGTGGGTGTAGTTTAACCGGAAGTGGGTGTGGTTTACATCAATACGTTATTTTAAGTCTGATCAGAAGTTGCTATGCGTATTGTTTATTTGAAAACTATTTACAGAGCAGCCTCAGAGTTGAAATTAAATGTTTTTGATCACAATAGTAAAGGAACTATTACAGAACAAGTTTTTCAATAAAATCAGAACATTAATATTTAAGTGCATGAATTAAGAGAGAGAGAGAAGAAAAGATCTTTTCCATAGCGCCTCTCAAGATAAAAATCACAGGGCGCTTCACGAAAACAAAACATGTAAAATAGAAAAAAGAATTTAGGAAATGATTAAAATATATTTTAAATGAGCAAAAAATAGACAATTGTGATTAAAATGTGTAAAGAAAGAGAGAGAGTGATAAGGAAAGAGGGAGTGGATCCTGAGGAAGTGGAGAGAGAGAGAGGAAAAAAAACCCCGACCGGAGCGGAGGCAGTGAGTGACTGACGCAGCACGAGCCGTTTTCAGCTCTGTCTTGTCAAATGCACCACGTACGTTACGAAAAAAGTTACTTTATATAACTTTAAAGTAACTTTAAAAGAACCAAACCGAAGAAAACATAGGGAGTACTGAAGAAACGTGAACAGCGAAGCAAGCACAGAGAGATCTGTTACTGTCTGTGTGTGTACGTGGATGGACCGGATGCGGACTGAGCTGTGAGCTCCTGCTGCAGTTTTGTGTGTAGGGAGGGGCGGGCGCTCTATTTGACTGGCCAATCACAGAGCGGGTAGACAGTCAGTTACCCAATGAGGATTTTCCTTCATCACGAGTACAGATATTTACGAGTTTTACTCGTTTCATGCTCGTTCTCGTCAAAAATGCTTTATCCGTACCGGATACTCGCCTGAAACGAGTGCTCATCCCTGGTACTCTGTACTGATATTTGGCCCATAAGCACAAACAACAGTCAGGACTCATTCCCCGACCTGAAGGCGCAGGGAAGCTACCCTCTCGTCCCCTGGGGTAAACCCCAACACACAGGCAGAGTCTTCCCAGCTAACAGGGAACGTTCCCATAACTTTCGCTAACATTCTTTAAAAGTTTTTTTAATGTTAGTACATAACGTTGTTAAAGTAATGTTTTCAAAATGTTCTTTGAACGTTATTAATGTTGCTGTAACGTTGACAGAAAATGTTCTTAGAAGATTGTTATAAGAACGTTGTAACAACATTATTTCTGCATGATGAAAGTTCTCATAACGGTGATAGGAAACGTTTTTATAACAACGTTCTTTGAACGTGTATATAATGTTTTTGTGATTGATCAAAGTTCTCAAAATGCTGAAAGAAAACATTCCTAGAACCATGTTCTTGTAACGTCTTTACAATGTTATTTATGGTTGATGAAAGTTCTAACAATGTTTGTAAGACAACATTCTTTGAACCACATTATTGGAACGTCGTAACAACGTTATTCATGACTGATGAAAGTTCTCATTATGTTGTTTGAAAACATTCATAGAACCTTATACTCGGAACGTTTTCACAACATTATCTGTGATAGATGAAAGTTCTCACAATGTTGCTGGAAAACATTCTTAGAACCACGTTCTTATAATGTATTTACAACGTTATTCATGATTGATGAAAGTTCTCATAATGTTGATAGAGAACATTTTTAGAACCACATTCTCGGAACATGGTAACAACGTTATTTATGACTGCTTAAAGTTCTCTTAGTGTTGTTAGAAAACATTCTTAGAACCACGTTCTTATAATGTCTTTACAACGTTATTCATGATTGACGAAAGTTCTAATAATGTTGATAGAGAACATTTTTAGAACCAGGTTCTCGGAACATGGTAAAAACGTTATTTATGATTGATTAAAGTTCTCTTAGTGTTGTTAGAAAACATTCTTAGAACCACGTTCTTATAATGTCTGTACAATGTTATTCATGATTGATGAAAGTTCTCATAACTTTGTTAGAGAACATTTTTAGAACAAGATTCTCGGAACATGGTAACAACGTTATTTATGATTGATGAAAGTTCTCTTAGTGTTGTTAGAAAACATTCTTAGAACCACGTTCTTATAATGTATTTACAACGTTATTCATGATTGACGAAAGTTCTAATAATGTTGATAGAGAACATTTTTAGAACCACATTCTCGGAACATGGTAACAACGTTATTTATGATTGATTAAAGTTCTCTTAGTGTTGTTAGAAAACATTCTTAGAACCACGTTCTTATAATGTCTGTACAACGTTATTCATGATTGATGAAAGTTCTCATAACGTTGTTAGAGAACATTTTTAGAACAAGATTCTCGGAACATGGTAACAACGTTATTTATGATTGATGAAAGTTCTCTTAGTGTTGTTAGAAAACATTCTTAGAACCACGTTCTTATAATGTATTTACAACATTATTCATCATTGACGAAAGTTCTAATAATGTTGATAGAGAACAATTTTAGAACCACATTCTCGGAACATGGTAACAACGTTATTTATGATTGATTAAAGTTCTCTTAGTGTTTTAGAAAACATTCTTAGAACCACGTTCTTATAATGTCTGTACAACGTTATTCATGATTGATGAAAGTTCTCATAATGTTGATAGAGAACATTTTTAGAACCACATTCTCGGAACATGGTAAAAACGTTATTTATGATTGATTAAAGTTCTCTTAGTGTTGTTAGAAAACATTCTTAGAACCACGTTCTTATAATGTCTGTACAACGTTATTCATGATTGATGAAAGTTCTCATAACGTTGTTAGAGAACATTTTTAGAACAAGATTCTCGGAACATGGTAACAACGTTATTTATGATTGATGAAAGTTCTCTTAGTGTTGTTAGAAAACATTCTTAGAACCACGTTCTTATAATGTATTTACAACGTTATTCATGATTGACGAAAGTTCTAATAATGTTGATAGAGAACATTTTTAGAACCACATTCTCGGAACATGGTAACAACGTTATTTATGATTGATTAAAGTTCTCTTAGTGTTGTTAGAAAACATTCTTAGAACCACATTCTTATAATGTCTGTACAACGTTATTCATGATTGATGAAAGTTCTCATAACGTTTTTAGAGAACATTTTTAGAACAAGATTCTCGGAACATGGTAACAACGTTATTTATGATTGCTAAAAGTTCTCTTAGTGTTGTTAGAAAACATTCTTAGAACCACGTTCTTATAATGTATTTACAACGTTATTCATGATTGACGAAAGTTCTAATAATGTTGATAGAGAACAATTTTAGAACCACATTCTCGGAACATGGTAACAACGTTATTTATGATTGATTAAAGTTCTCTTAGTGTTGTTAGAAAACATTCTTAGAACCACGTTCTTATAATGTCTGTACAACGTTATTCATGATTGATGAAAATTCTCATAATGTTGATAGAGAACATTTTTAGAACCACATTTTCGGAACATGGTAACAACGTTATTTATGACTGATTAAAGTTCTCTTAGTGTTGTTAGAAAACATTCTTAGAACCACGTTCTTATAATGTCTTTACAACGTTATTCATGATTGACGAAAGTTCTAATAATGTTGATAGAGAACATTTTTAGAACCACATTCTCGGAACATGGTAACAACGTTATTTATGATTGATTAAAGTTCTCTTAGTGTTGTTAGAAAACATTCTTAGAACCACGTTCTTATAATGTCTGTACAACGTTATTCATGACTGATGAAAGTTCTCATAACGTTGTAAGAGAACATTTTTAGAACCAGACTCTCGGAACATGGTAACAACGTTATTTATGAATGATTAAAGTTCTCTTAGTGTTGTTAGAAAACATTCTTAGAACCACGTTCTTATAATGTCTGTACAACGTTATTCATGATTGACGAAAGTTCTCATAACGTTGTTAGAGAACATTTTTAGAACCAGATCCTCGGAACATGGTAACAACGTTATTTATGATTGATTAAAGTTCTCTTAGTGTTGTTAGAAAACATTCTTAGAACCACGTTCTTATAATGTCTGTACAACATCATTCATGACTGATGAAAGTTCTCATAACGTTGTTAGAGAACATTTTAAGAACCAGATTCTCGGAACATGGTAACAACGTTATTTATGATTGATGAAAGTTCTCTTAGTGTTGTTAGAAAACATTCTTAGAACCACGTTCTTATAATGTATTTACAACGTTATTCATGATTGACAAAAGTTCTAATAATGTTGATAGAGAACATTTTTAGAACCACATTCTCGGAACATGGTAACAACGTTATTTATGATAGATTAAAGTTCTCTTAGTGTTGTTAGAAAACATTCTTAGAACCACGTTCTTATAATGTCTGTACAACGTTATTCATGATTGATGAAAGTTCTCATAACGTTGTTAGAGGACATTTTTAGAACCAGATTCTCGGAACATGGTCACAACGTTATTTATGATTGATGAAAGTTCTCTTAGTGTTGTTAGAAAACATTCTTAGAACCACGTTCTTATAATGTATTTGCAACGTTATTCATGATTGACGAAAGTTCTAATAATGTTGATAGACAACATTTTTAGAACCACATTCTCGGAACATAGTAACAACGTTATTTATGATATATTAAAGTTCTCTTAGTGTTGTTAGAAAACATTCTTAGAACCACGTTCTTATAATGTCTGTACAACGTTATTCATGATTGATGAAAGTTCTCATAACGTTGTTAGAGAACATTTTAAGAACCACTTTCTCGGAACATGGGAACAACGTTATTTATGACTGATGAAAGTTCTCTTAGTGTTGCTAGAAAACATTCTTAGAACCACGTTCTTATAATGTCTGTACAACGTTATTCATGATTGATGAAAGTTCTCATAACGTTGTTAGAGAACATTTTAAGAACCACTTTCTCGGAACATGGGAACAACGCTATTTATGACTGATGAAAGTTCTCTTAGTGTTGCTAGAAAACATTCTTAGAACCACGTTCTTATAATGTCTTTATAACGTTTTTCATGATTGATGAAAGTTCTCATAACGTTGTTAGAGAACATATTTAGAACCAGATTCTCGGAACATGGTAACAACGTTATTTATGATTGATTAAAGTTCTCTTAGTGTTGTTAGAAAACATTCTTAGAACCACATTCTTATAATGTCTGTACAACGTTATTCATGATTGATGAAAGTTGTCATAACGTTGTTAGAGAACATTTGTAGAACCAGACTCTTGAAACCTGGTAACAACGTTATTTATGACTGATGAAAGTTCTCTTAGTGTTGTTAGAAAACATTTTTAGAACCACATTCTTATAATGTCTTTACAACGTTATTCATGATTGATGAAAGTTCTCATAACGTTGTTAGAGAACATATTTAGAACCAGATTCTCAGAAGATGGTAACAACGTTATTTATGATTGATTAAAGTTCTCTTAGTGTTGTTAGAAAACATTCTTAGAACCACATACTTATAATGTCTGTACAACCTTATTATTGATTGATGAAAGTTCTCATTACGTTGTTAGAGAACATTTTTAGAACCAGATTCTCGGAACATGGTAACAACGTTATTTATGACTGAGGAAAGTTCTCTTAGTGTTGTTAGAAAACATTTTTAGAACCACGTTCTTATAATGTCTTTACAACGTTATTCATGATTGACGAAAGTTCTAATAATGTTGATAGAGAACATTTTTAGAACCAGATTCTCGGAACATGGTAAAAACGTTATTTATGATTGATTAAAGTTCTCTTAGTGTTGTTAGAAAACATTCTTAGAACCACGTTCTTATAATGTCTGTACAACGTTATTCATGATTGATGAAAGTTCTCATAACGTTGTTAGAGAACATTTTTAGAACCAGATTCTCGGAACATGGTAAGAACGTTATTTATGATTGATTAAAGTTCTCTTAGTGTTGTTAGAAAACATTCTTAGAACCACATTCTTATAATGTCTGTACAACGTTATTATTGATTGATGAAAGTTCTCATTACATTGTTAGAGAACATTTTTAGAACCAGATTCTCGGAACATGGTAACAACGTTATTTATGATTGATTAAACTTCTCTTAGTGTTGTTAGAAAACATTTTTTGAACCACGTTCTTATAATGTCTTTACAACGTTATTCATGATTGACGAAAGTTCTAATAATATTGATAGAGAACATTTTTAGAAACACATTCTCGGAACATGGTAACAACGTTATTTATGATTGATTAAATTTCTCTTAGTGTTGTTCGAAAACATTCTTAGAACCATGTTCTTATAATGTCTTTACAACTTTATTCATGATTGATGAAAGTTCTCATTACGTTGTTAGAGAACATTTTAAGAACCATATTCTCGGAACATGGTAACAACGTTATTTATGATTGATGAAAATTCTCATAACGTTGATAGAGAACATTTTTAGAACCAGATCCTCGGAACATGGTAACAACGTTATTTATGATTGATTAAAGTTCTCTTAGTGTTGTTAGAAAACATTCTTAGAACCACGTTCTTATAATGTCTGTACAACATTATTCATGATTGATGAAAGTTCTCATTACGTTGTTAAAAAACATTTTAAGAACCACATTCTCGGAACATGGTAACAACGTTATTTATGATTAATTAAAGTTCTCTTAGTGTTGTTAGAAAACATTCTTAGAACCACGTTCTTATAATGTCTGTACAATGTTATTCATGATTGATGAAAGTTCTCATAACGTTGTTATAGAACATTTTTAGAACCAGATTATCGGAACATGGTAACAACGTTGTTTATGATTGATTAAAGTTATCTTAGTGTTGTTAGAAAACATTCTTAGAACCATGTTCTTATAATGTCTGTACAACGTTATTCATGATTGATGAAAGTTCTCATAACGTTGATAGAAAACATTTTTAGAACCAGAATCTCGGAACATGGTCACAACGTTATTTATGATTGATGAAAGTTCTCTTAGTGTTGTTAGAAAACATTCTTAGAACCACAATCTTATAATGTCTGTGCAACGTTATTCATGATTGATGAAAGTTCTCATAACGTTGTTAGAGAACATTTTTAGAACCACATTCTCGGAACATGGTAACAACGTTATTTATAATTGATTAAAGTTATCTTAGTGTTGTTAGAAAACATTCTTAGAACCACTTTCTTATAATGTCTGTACAACGTTAATCATGATTGATGAAAGTTCTCATAACGTTGTTAGAGAACATTTTTAGAACCACATTCTCGGAACATGGCAACAACGTTATTTATGATTGATTAAAGTTCTCTTAGTGTTGTTATATATATATATATATATATACATATACATATATATATATATATATATATATATATATATATATATATATATATATATATATATATAATATATTATAATATATTATATATATATATCTATATCTATATCTATATATATATATATATATATATATATATTTGGAACTTTTTATTTTTGAATTAGAACGACAACATTTACATGGAGATGCATTTGAGTTTCTTCTTCCCCTCTCCAGGGCAGTGTTTCCCTGAACAAAGTTCGAATTTCCTTGTGGCCATAAGATCTATCCAACTTAACCAAATCACCAATCAGTACATATAGTTCTGACAAGCTTTCTCTGTATTCATCTTATCTGCTCTCTAATACATTCTACATTTTACTTTGATCTAGCTAAATAACTCACCCAAAAGACAAAAATACATTAAAAAATTTATAATAATAATTTTCACATGAGAGTACTATCTTTCTAACATTTGTTTTATTGGTTCCCACATTTTTTCTAATTTCACTAGTCCCAGTCATAGTCTTGCATTAATTTGTTCCATTTTGTAGACCTGTCTAACTCTGTCTCTCCACTGTGCCACCCTTGGGGGTTCTGTGTCCAGCCATAAAACCTTAATTTACTTCTTGGCAGTCATAAGCAGAATTCTGATTATGTATGTCTCCATTATGTGTGTAAGAATTTTGGTATAGCATTCCCAGTACAAACCATTTTAACTTAAATTGTA
Source organism: Nothobranchius furzeri (assembly GCF_043380555.1). Taxonomy (NCBI): domain Eukaryota; kingdom Metazoa; phylum Chordata; class Actinopteri; order Cyprinodontiformes; family Nothobranchiidae; genus Nothobranchius; species Nothobranchius furzeri. The sequence goes on along the minus strand of NC_091744.1, from coordinate 68,072,307 downwards.
ATTTCACCTTCAAGGTTCTTTCAATTTCTCCCTAACACCTTCCCAGAATGGTATGTATTTAGGGCAGAACAAAAGTATATGTGAAAAGTCTCCCACTAGCCCGCATTTTCTCCAGCATAAATTTTAAACGTCGTCGTCGTCGTCTTCCTCCGCTTATCCGGGTCCGGGTCGCGGGGGCAGCATCCCAACTAGGGAGCTCCAGGCCGTCCTCTCCCCGGCCTTGTCCACCAGCTCCTCCGGCAGGACCCCAAGGCGTTCCCGGACCAGATTGGAGATGTAACCTCTCCAACGTGTCCTGGGTCGACCCGGGGGCCTTCTGCCGGCAGGACATGCCCGAAACACCTCCCCGGGGAGGCGTCCAGGAGGCATCCTGACCAGATGCCCAAACCACCTCAACTGGCTCCTTTCGATCCGGAGGAGCAGCGGTTCTACTCCGAGTCCCTCCCGAATGTCCGAGCTCCTCACCCTATCTCTAAGGCTGAGCCCGGCCACCCTACGGAGGAAACTCATTTCGGCCGCTTGTATCCGCGATCTTGTTCTTTCGGTCATTACCCAAAGCTCATGACCATAGGTGAGGATTGGGACGTAGATCGACCGGTAAATCGAGAGCCTGGCTTTCTGGCTCAGCTACCTCTTCCCCACGACAGATCGGCTCAGCGTCCGCATCACTGCAGACGCCGAACCAATCCGCCTGTCGATCTCCCGATCCCTCCTACCCTCACTCGTGAACAAGACCCCGAGATACTTAAACTCCTCCACTTGAGGTAGGACCTCTCCCCCGACCCGGAGTTGGCAAGCCACCCTTTCCCGGTCGAGAACCATGGTCTCAGATTTGGAGGTGCTGATCCTCATCCCAGCCGCTTCACACTCGGCCGCGAACCTACCCAGCAAGAGCTGAAGGTCAGAGCTGGATGAAGCTAGGAGGACCACATCATCCGCAAAAAGCAGAGACGAGATTCTCCTGCCACCAAACTCGACACACTCCACACCACGGCTGCGTCTAGAAATTCTGTCCATAAAAGTGATGAACAGAACCGGTGACAAAGGGCAGCCCTGGCGGAGTCCAACCCTCACTGGGAACAGGTCCGACTTACTACCGGCTATGCGGACCAAACTCACGCTCCTCTGGTAAAGGGACTGAATGGCCCTTAACAGAAAGCCACCCACCCCATACTCCTGGAGCGTTCCCCACAGGGTGCCCCTGGTGACACGGTCATAAGCCTTCTCCAAATCCACAAAACACATGTGGATTGGTTGGGCAAACTCCCATGCCCCCTCCATCACCCTTGCAAGGGTATAGAGCTGGTCCACAGTTCCACGGCCAGGACGAAAACCACATTGCTCCTCCTCTATCTGAGATTCAACTATCGATCGGACCCTCCTCTCCAGTACCTTGGAGTAGACTTTTCCAGGGAGGCTGAGGAGTGTGATCCCCCTATAGTTGGAACACACCCTCAGGTCACCCTTCTTAAAGATGGGGACCACCACCCCGGTCTGCCACTCCCTAGGAACTGCCCCCGATGACCACGCAATGTTGTAGAGACGTGTCAACCATGACAGCCCTACAACATCCATTGCCTTGAGATACCCAGGACGAACCTCATCCGCCCCCGGGGCTCCGCCGCTGTGTAGTTGTTTGACTACCTCAGCAACTTCTGCCCCCGAGATCGGACAGTCCATCCCCAGGCCTCGCCTTAAATTTTAAACGTTACTATTTAAATCAAATCACTTTTTTTGTCACGTCACATGTGCAGGTACACTGGTACAGTACATGTGCTTCACAGCAACAGAGTTATGCAAAAATACAGTAATGTAAAAACAAGTAAAATATAAAAATGGCTAATCTAAGTAATAATATGTATAAGTTGTAATGTATATACATTACTAAATGTTTATGCAAGTATATTATTATTATTTTTTTAATATATTGTTCTACGTGTGTGCGTGTGAGTGTGTGTATAGTGTGTATATACGTGTTTTACAAACGAATAAAGTAAACAATAAGATAAGAGATATAAAATATACAGAGGTTGGTATGTGCAAAACAGTGGCATTAATGTACAGTATGGAGTGTGTAATGTTGGAGTTTCAGTAGTGAGGGTGAGGTGTCTGCGCCGTGTTCAGCAGTCTGATGGCCTGATGGAAAAAGCTGTCTCTCAGTCTGCTGGTTCTGGACCGGATGCTGCAGAACCTCCTTCCTGATGGAAGTAGTCTGAACAGTTTATGGCTGGGGTGACTTGAGTCCTTGATGATCCTCCCCGCTTTCCTCAGGCACCGCTTCCTGTAGATGTCCTGGAGGGAGGGAAGCTCACCTCCAATAATCCTTTCTGCACACCGCACTACTCTCTGGAGAGCTTTGCGGTTGTAAGCGGTGCTGTTGCCATACCAGGTGGAGATGCATCCAGTGAGGATGCTCTCAATGGCACAGCGATAGAAGGTCCTGAGGATGCGGCGGCTCATGTCAAATCTTTTCAGTCTCCTGAGAAAGAAGAGGCACTGCTGTGCACTCTTCACCGTATTTTCCATGTGCACTGACCACGTAAGATCCTCTGCCAGATGCACTCCAAGGAAACGGAAGCTGCTCACCCTCTCCACAGCGTCGCCGTTGATGGTGATGGGGGTGTGTACTCCTCTGCTCCTCCGGAAGTCCATTATCAACTCCTTTGTCTTTGTGACGTTGAGGGTGAGACGGTTGTCCTGACACCAGTGGGTCAGGGCGCTGATCTCCTCCCTGTAGGCCGTCTCATCGTCGTTGGTGATGAGACCTACCACTGTGGTGTCGTCCGCATACTTCACAATGATGTTGGAGTTTCTCGTGGCCGTGCAGTCGTAGGTGTAGAGTGAGTACAGGAGAGGGCTCAGCACACACCCCTGCGGAGCACCAGTGTTCAGTGTGACGGGGGATGAGGTGGTGCCGTCCAGTCTGACCACCTGGCATCTGTCAGACAGAAAGTTAAGGATCCAGCTGCAGAGGGAGCTGCTCAGTCCTAGATCCTGCAGTTTCCTGTCCAGCTTAAAGGGAACAATGGTGTTGAATGCTGAGCTGTAATCTACAAACAGCATTCTCACATTCGTGACATGATAAGTGGAGTTTTAAAGTATGCGCCTTCACCTTCCATTCAAATTCCCTCCAAGACAGACTATTAGTTAGTTTATGGCCTGCTTCAAGTGTTTCCTCCCATTCCTCATCTGTCATCATTATGTTCACTTCCAGTTCCCATTTTTCTTTAATATCTGTATTCTTAACAGTCAAATCCTGTTGTAAAGCTTTATATATTTTGAAATCAGTCCTTTTTTTGACATGTCCTTTCTGTTTAACATAATCACTTCCTCCATATTAAGTTTATCCTTGCTTGAATCTTTGCCTTATTTCAAAATAACTAGTCAATTAAGTGTGAGTATTGAGTGGTACTGGACTTCTGTAAAAATAATTTTCATAGGGATGAAGAAAGTACTCTGTCTGTCTGTCCTAAATAACATATTAAGCACGAAATTACGAATTATTGTGAAATTACACGCACAGGAAGTGCTTTTATTTTGTAGCATTTGCTCAGTCGGCTCTCGAAGCTTCTGGGCAGACCGAGAAGAAGAGCAGGGTCGGAGGTGCATTAACCGTCGGAGGTCACGCTTCTGTTCTGCACTTGACAGTCGCTGCTTCTGCACAACTGAGCTAAATGTAAGTAGCCACCATAAAAGTTGCTTAAATGTTTTTAAGACGGACATGGTGAGTAATGTTGGCCACGTAGCAAGCTAATATGCTAAGTCATCGTGTAAGTTAGCTGTGTTATTAACGTTGTGTGCGACTAAAGTCCGTTTATTAAATGAAACGAGCAGCGCTTTCTCATTATTGAAGGTTAGCATTACTTTAGATACTTTTTTATTAGACTTCTAGAGACTTATTCCCTCCATTTTTGTCCCCTCCATTGTATTTTTTTTTAAACGTGACGTTCTGAGAAAAAAATGAAAGCGGGAGCTCAGCACCACCAAGTCAAACTTAAACGTCCATTTATTAAAAGTAAATGAGCAGTGGTCTCTTGTACAGCGATGAAAAATCAGTCTGTGTTGTAAACTATTTTCCCCGTAGCACCTGTGCCATAGCTTTGCAAGCAGCCTGCTTTTTTAACCGTAGAAGAGGATTGAGACCGCAAGAGACGAAGCGGTGCTGTATCTCGATGCTATGTTCCCTCCTTCCCTCCATTTTTGTCCCCTCCATAGTTTTTTTAAAACGTGATGTTCTGAGGACAAAAAAAAAACAGGAAGTTCAGTTCGCTCGCGGGAGTTTGTCAGTTTTTGTGAAAAGTTTTATTTAATACACACATATACATCGAAATTTTGTTAATGTTTTTATCATCAAATTAACTAGTGCTCAGTTGCACATATCTTGAACCGCAGAACGCTGTTTCTGTTAATTTCACAGTATTTTTGTGTTGTAATTTTGTCCTTACTGTACGCTGTTGCTCCAGATTCTTTTCTTTAAATGTTATGTTTTAGCTTTGTGTGGATAAGTCAAATTACACTTGAATCTCCTCACATAGCTTCATATATAGTGGAGGACTGCCTAAATTTTGCTGACTAACACAGATCTACCTTGTGATTTCCAAAGTTTTTTTTCTCTACTGATTATGCTTCCTGGTGTAGATGTGTAAATGTAGAGTATCTGCGTTCCTATGAGCTGTCGGCCACACCGGGAAGCCTGTCTATGAATCTGCAGTCAGACTTCAATGATCCAACCCCACTCTCTGCACACAAGATTGATGGCATGCTGCTGTTGACCCCCAAGAGGTTCATACAAGTGAGACAGAAGTAAGAACACTGGTGAGTAATTCTCACAATCTGTATTTTTGATGGCACATTCTAAATAACATGACTATATATGTATGTATGTATATATGTATACAGATTTGTCTTTTAAAACTGTCGCTTTGGCACAGAGGTTGTTATTCATGATTGTTAACATTCAAAAAACTTATGAAAGCCCTATGTTTTCTGTATTAAGGTGCTTTTAACTTAAATATCTCTTCATTTCTTTATTACAGTGATGGCGGCTGAAGCCCCACGAAACATGATCCTACTTGCTGTCGAATGTAATTAAATTAAAACTTGACTCCCGTCCGGCCTCTTTTGATGAACTGATTAAGATTTTGAAAGAAAAACTGGAACTTGACTGTGATTTCAATTTGAAATACGAAGATCCAGACTTTGATGGAAGGCTCACTTGCCTTGTTGACATAGAGGAGTTACCACAAAAATCCTGTGTTCATATTTCCCTTACACAGGATTCCCGTTCTGTTGCATCAACTGATACCTTTTCAGATGTGTCATCCCCAGAGCGTCTAAGCAGATGGCCCCCAGGTCCTTTTCAGATTCCCAAATTTCCATTTGACATTGAGCTGACACTTAGAGATGGGAATACTGAATTTGAAAAGAATGAAAGACTTCAGTTGTCAAGAGACCAAAAACATGGTATTTTAGAGAATCTGGCATCTACCATATATACAGTAGGTTCAAGGCTTACCCTAGTGACAAAGAAATAGCAATGGTCTTGTGAGCAAACATCATGTTTAAAAGAAGCAGGATCTGACAGTGGTTGGAATGGATGGAAAAACAGCATCAAGTTCAAAAAGGAAAATTACAGGACTAAGAAGAGAAGAGCTGGATGTCAGGAGGTCTCCATAAATGCTGGGAAAAGAAGCCAAAGAAACCCAGAGAATGAACCTTCCCATTCAAACATCCAAGCGTGCAGAACTTCCTGCCTAACTTTCCTCAAGGAGAAGACCCCTCTAGTCTGGGCTGTATGAGGCAGGCTGTTGTTGAGGAAGTAAAGAAGACTGAGAGAAACATATGTGTTATTAGCCGGATGATGCAGACAACATTTGCCTTGAGACGACAGACGAGTCATGTCCTGCCCTCCTGTGAAAGAGCTGATGGACCTCTGGCCTGCTCTTCATATGCCAGCTGAGGTAATGTGGATCAGCTCTTTCATCTGGTTTTATCTTTGACCATGCTATTTCACATTGCGTGTAGCGTTGCTGTATTTCATTCATCATAAATTAATAATTGTTTTTATTGTACTGTTCTTTCATTAATGCAGGTGTATGCAGAGTTTCAACGAATCACAAACCAGAACCGTCCTAACACCTTTTATGCGCAGCTAGATCAACACACTCCTCATTTGATGGCCTTATTCATACAGAAAGCTTCCAAAACTGGAAAGACTGCAAATGCTTTGGCTGACATTGTCAAAGCCCATGATGCACAGGTGAATATACAATTTACAGGCAATGTCTTTATGCTATGAGTATTGGAGCCACTGAAGAAAAAAAATAGAATTCTGAGAAAATAAGTCATAAATCTGAGTTTAATCTCAGAGTTCTGACTGGTACCTAAAACAAAAAAAAAAAAAAAGGAAATTGGGGAAGATTATGAGGGGGGATCAGAATTCTGACTTAAATCTTAAAATTCAGGCTTTTATTTTTTTGTTTGTTTTGATTTGGGTTTTTTTAACAAAAAATTCCTAAATAGTTTTTTGTTTGTTTTGTTTTAGGTTTATGAAAAAAGTCAGAATTCTGACTTAAATCCCAGAATTTTGAAAATATCTGAATCTTTTTCTCAATTCTTTTTTTCTTCTTCAGTGACTCTAATACTCTTAGGCAATAAGGCAGTATTAGGGCCACTGAAGGAAACAATTGAATACTGAGATAAATGTCAGAATTCTGACTTTATTAATTTTATTTATTTTCAGAATTTTTTCTTCTTCAGTGGCCCTAATACCCCTCCGTATTATGTAATGTTAAACACTTCAAATTAACTTTTGAATTCAGCAGTTTATCATTGGATTTAGATGCAGATAATACTGTCTTGGAAAATTGGTCAGAGCAGTTTGGCATTAAGTTTGATTAGTAAACTTGACAGTATTTACACTCTTAATCTTCTTAGGAATTACATGATGTCCACACAAGGCGTACCACTGTTCTCCATGCCCTTCCTGTCTATCTACGTGAGGAATCCTCTGGATTTTTGAGGACATGTGTGGTAAGTCCCAGTATTGTAAATTTGAACAATTCATTCTATTTATTTATGCATAAGGACAACACAAGGACAACGCACATGAACATTTTGGAAAATGTGCCATTGTTTCAACTACAAACCTTTGGCAAGATGTTTAAGCCTGCCACACACGAGAGCAATCAGCTGAGCAAACGGCCTCGAATGACTGTTTGCTCAGCAGATTGCTCGCTGTGTGCGCCTGATTTTCACTGAGTTTTCTGCCTCACGAGACGTTGAGGTGAATATCTGACCAGTTAGATATTTTCCGCCTCACAGGGGTAAAAACTCGCTGTGTGTGCATTACTGAGCTGCTGGCTGAGCTGAAATATTCTAGTGGACAACCAAAGCACGTTTTCCACTCACATGACCCCAAGATGTATTCAGATGCAGCCCCTTACCCTGTCTGCGTGTCTGAAAAATAAACAAAACGGTACCTTGCGGATCGATGGGCCCACTGTTTCCATTACCCTTTCGGAAGGATTCTGGGTCTTCCAGGTGTGTCTTGGAGTAAATTGGCATAAACTCCTTGCCTGGTCCATCTTTCCAGCTACTGTACCCATATTTTCCTAACCTTGAAATGCCGGTGGCAGCGACGTTTCGTCAACAAAAAAAGGATAGGCATTTCCTCTGTTTCCAGCTCTTGTCTGTTTTGTTTCTTTTCTGACATGCAGACAGGGGGCTGCCATCTTGGGGTCATGTGAGCGGAGAACGTGCTTTGGTTGGCCACTAGAATATTTCAGCTCAACCAGCAGCTCGGTAATGCGCACACGGCAAGTTTTTACCCCTGTGAGGCGGAAAATATCTTAACTGGTCAGATATTCACCTCAGCGTCTCATGAGGCAGAAAACTCAGTGAAAATCAGGCGCACATGGCGAGGTATCTGCTGAGCAAGCGGTCATTCGAGGCTGTTTGCTCAGCAGATGGCCCTCATGTGTGGCAGGCTTTAAGGCACTGAGAAAAATCAACAATCACTGCAAAGAATTCAAGCAGCTTTCATTAGCATAACGCTGGCACACACGGAAGCCATCTCACTTTATTCATAAATGAGAGCACAAAGCAACAGTATGAACAGGAGTAGGGCTGGGCGATATGGCCTAAAATCAATATCAACTTATATTGAAGATCTCACCTCGATAACGATAAGTAGGCGATAACTACAGGAATACGTAGCAACAATATTTGTCCACTAGATGGGGCTGTCTCATGTATTACATTGACTAAAATTTTACATGACTCAAGGTGCTACAGCTTCTTAAAGGGACATAAATGTGGCCAACTTACACATCTTTTCATTTTTTTATTATCAAATTTATTGACATGGGAAAAATTATCTGGATGAGAGACAAGAACTTGGATAACGATAAATCTTTGACATGTTGCCCAGCCCTAAACAGGAGTCTATCAGACTGCATTTATTGTTATTTACATGAAAATCTACTGAAATAAAAATGGCCACAGTCAGAGTTTCAGTTCAGATGTGATTAGTGTATGATCTCCCTTTCATTTTTGTAAGGATGATACCAATGAGCCGGACCTCGGATGCAGCAGTTGTCCTCCTGACAACAATCACCGATGATGCCGAGAGTCCAGTTACGTACGACCCAGTGAGAATCTGTTATCCTAGAGCAGTGGTTCCCAAACTTATTTAACCGCGCACCCCCTTCTATGTCCCGACCATGTCCTGGTAATGTTCGGCCTCATCTATGCCTACATTTAGATTATCCGAAGGGACTGACCAACACATTTGAGTCCATGCAGAAAATCTTACTTGGTCTTGATGAGTCTAAACTATCACCCAAGCTGCAGAGTCAAAAATGACCTGATGTTACATGTGTAACTCAAAATCTGAAAGAGTGATGGATTCAGATGGCTCACTCTGTTAGAGCATTGTCCACATCCACAATGTAATTTACTATTTGTCTGCTCTTTAATTGTTGATGTTAAAGTAACACACCACCATTTGGGCAAATATGTTCATTTTCCACTTCTCATTGAGTTAACCCTCCCACTGTCCTAATGGGTAGGACCCCCGCGAGGAAAGTTGACCATTGAGCAGGGTTGATGGTTCATCCCTTGGGTCCATATGGCAGAGGTGAGGAGTGAGCACCACCTCACCCCTGTCACGTGGACCTCAAGGGATAAACCATCAACCCTGCTCAATGGTCAACTTTCCTCGCGGGGTCACCCATAAAGACAGTGGGAGGAACAGTTGAGTTTTACCTTTTCTCTGTTCGTCCAGCCGTTCTGAGTCTGGCAATTCCATTTGTGTCTTTAGTTTAGCATGAATAATTGAATCGGATTAGCCCATTAGCATCTAATGCTAATAGGCTAATCTGATTCAATACTCAACTGGTTTTATGCCAAATGGCATAAAGTACTCACTGACTTACTTGATAGTGGTTAGTGCAATTCATATTTTGTTAATGTTGAATTGATGTGCATCCGGATGTTGCTTTAAACCAGGGATTCCCAAAGTGTGGTGCGCCAGGGTAACCGCGGGTCCTTAAAAAGTCTTAAAATGTCTTAAATTAGCTTTTCCAAATTTAAGGCCTTAAAAATCCTTAAAAATGACAAATAATCCTTAAATACAGTTTCCAAAGGTCTTAAACCTGTTTAGACCCAATAAACAAGATTATTTTATTTCTATGAAATTTTCATGAATTCCTAGTTAGTCTTCAGCATTTTTTGTGTGTGATATTGGCGTAAGTGGAACCGTACACATTCAGTTGCTTGTGAAAGGGGGCTATTTTTAGATGAGCACATTAGCTGGTTAAACTAGTGGGAGCTTGCGCCATGGGGAAGTGCAAGTTCGATGGTAACTGGGTGGCTAATGCCATGTTCGCAACGCGGTTAGCACCGGTTCCAGGCAATAGCTGGAAAATAAAGCTTAAATTTAATTATAAAAATAGCTTAAATTTGGTCTAAGTGGCCTTAAAAAAGGTCTTAAAAAGTCTTAAATTTGGCTCCCTTAAACCTGCAGATACCCTGTGCGCGCACCCCCAGGGGGTGCGCGAGCTGCCGCTAGGGGATGCGCGAGGTGAAAAGTGTAATGGCTGCGGAGCTCAGAGAAGTCTGTCATATGTCACCATTAGCGTAGAAACTCATTTGTGGGTGGGCCAAAGAAAAAGTAAGTGGGCCCAATAAATGTAATTGAAAACAAGTATATGTTTGCGCGCGCGCGTGTCCTCCACATGTGCCCTAGCTTCATAATAACAATGCGCCGAGCTTCAGCACTCTGGCCTGCGCACGCCGATATGTTCCGTATTTGATCATTTTTAACGGTGTTGGAGGAATCTGAAGGTGGCGAGTCATTCTGGCAGATTGTAATTAACACCTGTCTCATGCAGGTGTTCTGACGTTGTAAACCTCACACACAGAACATTGTGGATGTAACAAAATAACAAGAAATGATTCCCATTCAGGCTATTAACTGCGCGCTGAAGATCTGAAGTTCAGAGTGCGTCTGTCAGAGGTCAGACGCGTTCCGGCTGAACCACGGCTCACGGGTGTGTAACCCAGAAGCTAGAACCTTAATGAGGTATTAACTAATTGGCTTACTAATATGATCCATCCTCAATTTAGATAAAATATAAAATATAAATTAAGGAAATTAACAATACTAATTAATAGATATCTAATTAACTAATAGATAATTTCATAATGAATTATTGGAAGGGTGAATAACTAAAATAACGAGTTTAATATTAAACATCGGTTAAAACAAGAATCTTGAACATCCCTAACAGAAACAGAAGAGGAAAGCTGTATACTATTGGTCCAGGTGGGAATCTGAAATTTCATTGGCTGAGAGAAATAAGTCCCGCCTCCGCGAAATAAAACCGTGCGACGCAGCTGAGCGAGAGGAGAGACAAACGGCTGTGCAGCACGCAGATACAGAAAGCAAAGACTGAGCGGTTAGAGAGAGAGAGAGAGAGAGAGAAAAAAAACAACGGTCGAGGCCGTGAAGAACCCTGATTTGGGTGCCGCATAGATAGAGGGAGAGGCGGACTTGACTCCTTCTAATAAGAGCTAGGAACTTGGAACCAACGCGGTGAGTAAAGAAAAAAGAAGAGAAAAAGCTAACGATGCAACTTAAAAAAAAAAAAGGAAACTTAAATAGCTTATTAAATTAATTCCATTCTTATAGATTTGTGTGGAGACGACAGAGTGAACCAATCCTCTGTAGGAGGGAACCGTTGGAGCGCGTTGGTGAGTGAATGAGATTAAATTCAGTAAATTATTAAATTCAAAAAGCTAATTACAGCAACCGAGGTGACAGCAGTGGGCTGCTAGACGTTAGATCCCAGGAGTTAACATCTCAAACTACCAGTTAACGGTGGTAGGGCATATAGGAGTTAACGGCTCAAACCGCCAGTTAACGGCGGTAGGGCATATGGGATTCCCAGGAGTTAACGGCTCAAACCGCCAGTTAATGGTGGTACGGCCTAGATGTACAAGGTCCTCAGGGGCGTTATAGCTAACGCCATAGAATTAGCAATGCGTCCCTTAACCAAACATTTAATAATAAAAAAAATAGATAAATAAAAATAAATAAAAGCTAACTGATTAGGGAGGAATTATTTTACAAAGGTGGACCAAAGGACCAGAATTTATATTTTGTTGAATTTTGTTATAGAACATTTTATTTATTTATTTATTTATTTATTTATTGTGTTACAGATATACAAGGTGTCACAATGCTGTATAGAAACACAACTAAATGTATCCTTGTTGTCATGAATGTATTTCTTGTTGAATAGTGTAGAGTAATAGAATCTAACTGAGCCTATTGAGCTGAACAATTGTTGTCATATGTAATTATATTTCCAGAGCTACTGAGAATTATTTTAATAGACAATCAAATTGATGTTATGTTAGTTGAACTGTGAACCCAAACATGATTGGCTATGCCAATAGAGTGAAGCATTTGTTTAAGTCTGTAAGACTTTATGCTGTGATGTGACGAGAAGGGTCGATGCCAACTCGCTAACAGTCCTGTTGTTTACAGGCTGTTTTTTTTTTTTTCCTTGGGTTTGATCCCGACTCCTATGATCACTCACTTGGAACGAGAACTGGATTTCTTCCTGACGAGGGAGATGGCGAGCCTTAACCACTGAACGAACCAGGACATCTCAAGTAACTGAAGAGCAGACTGCTCTCTTCTGTGAACAATCTCAACGGTGCGGTAGGAAAAAATCGCACCACCGGACTCTGACTTTCACCCCAAGCGTGGGGATTTGACTTGATGCCGGCTGACTTGTGACTCATATGATCAAATCTCATACAGAGCATTTTACTATTGTCGATTGTTTTCATCTGTTTTTGTGTGTTATCTTTATGTGTTATATTTCCCATTATTATTAAAATTTAGTATATAAACCGTTTCATGCTATACCCGTGACTCCAGTCATTCTTAAACAACCTCCAATTCTCCCCGAACCTAATTATTGGCCCATTTGTTTATTTTTTCTTTTAATTATCTTATTGTATCCTATAATCCGGTTACATAAAACTTGGCGAGCCAGCCAGGAGAATTGTAGAGTTGTTACCTTAGCTAACCATTGACTGACATCATAAGAGTGCCTGGAGGTCACAGTGGTTTGCCATTTTGGCATTATTGGTACTTTTGAGTGTTTTAAAATGGAAGTTGTGAAAACAGAAAAGGTCAAAGTTTCAAATGCTGTTTTAATCAGTGGGTTAACTGATACAGACCTTGATAACGAAGTCTTTGGGTTTATGGAAGGATTCGGACCAGTTAACAGGCGCATTAAGTTACCAAACTGTGATCAGATTATTGTGGAGTTTCAACATGAAGCCACTGTTAAGGAATTAAAGAAACAATGTTTACCCTATGACAAACCTTGTACTAGGAACCCAGATGTTTTCTTTCATATTCAAGACCTAGCCAGCGCGTACAGTCTAGAAACTAGCACATCTGCCACTGATGCCTATCTGTCAGAGCTCAGGGACATAGCTGCGTGTAGCAATCAATCATTTAAAGACCTTCTAATGGAGGAACTGGCAAAAATTGGGGAATCTTTAGGAAGGGATACCCATGCATCTGAACCAGTCACTGAACCAGAGCCAATGCTCCATAGTGACCAAGTTACATATTCCCTGCCTTTAACACCAGAAGTTAACTATATGAACAACTCAAAGGACAATTGTCCACCTACAGAGACTGGAAAACAAAACCCTTGCATTCCACCAAATCTTTTAAACACACCTGAGGTTCAGCGAGTTATTGTGGAACACATTGTTAAAAGCAGTGAGGTTATCCCTCCGCCTACTTCACAATACAGACTAAAACCGTTCTCAGGGCGAGTTCCACACCCTTCTTTTGAAACTGACTATGATACTTGGCGTAGTAGTGTAGTGTTATGCATAAATGATCCTTCACTCACCAAGTCCCAAATTGTACGAAGAATCGTGGAGAGTCTGTCAGCCCCAGCAGCGAGCATCGTTAAAGCTCTTAGTCCAAAATCCGACCCGGAAACGTACCTTGAACATCTCGATTCAGCTTACGCAGCTGTCGAAGACGGCGACGAGCTCTTTGCTCGCTTCTTAAACACAAACCAGGACAGTGGTGAAAAACCTTCCGATTACTTTCAGAGGTTATACACCTTGTTAAACCTAGTTATTCAGAGGAATGGAATTTCCTCCAGTGACGCCGACCAGCAGCTGCTCAAGCAGTTTTGCAGAGGCTGTTGGGACAGCTCGCTGATTTCAAACCTGCAACTCGAACAAAAGAAAGACAACCCGCCTCATTTTACAGCACTTCTCCTCAAACTGCGCACTGAAGAAGACAAACAGGCTACTAAAGCAGCACGCATGAAACAACACTTAGGGGCACAACGAACTAGAGTGTATTCAAATGTGCAAACAACATGCTCTCAGAGTAAAAACACTTGTGAACTGGAAATAGATGATAACTGTGATGACTTACGCAAACAAATCGCTGAGCTCAGGAGCCAAATTGCACAGCTTAAGGTTAACAACACAGATAAAAAGGCAAAGAAAACTCAAAAAGAGTCAAAACCCCGTGTGGGGACTAAAATTCCAGATGAGCCCAAACAGATTCAGCAGATAACAGCAGTGGTGCCCAGACCAAAGCCTGGATACTGTTTTAAGTGCGGAGAAGATGGGCACATAGCTTCTAGCTGTAGCAACGAGCCAAATCCAGCACTAGTTGCAACTAAAAGACTTGCTCTTAGACAGAAGCAGCGCGAGTGGGAGATGTCAAAGCCAATTGCTCAGTCTCCTCCTTTAAACCGGTAGAAGCTCCTATCGTGGGACAGATAGGTGCTAAAGTAGAACCAAGTCCCTCTAAGGAAAGGACAGAGAGACTTTTTTGCAAGCCAGTTCATGCTCATTCAGTGCCAAAACTTCCCAAAAGATTAGTGGGTGGGCGATGCACAGCTACAGTCTCAGTTAACAGTGTTGAATGTAATTGTTTACTGGATTCAGGGTCCCAGGTAACCACCATTGCCTATTCTTTTTACCAAGAACACTTACCTGACCTCTCAATTAAACCCATCAGTAATCTGTTAGAAGTCGAGGGCGCAAACGGTCAAGCAGTTCCTTATTTAGGATACATAGAGATAAGTGTCACATTTCCAAAAGAGCTCGATCAGTCTGGACTTGAGTTACCTACCCTTGCGTTAGTGGTTCCGGATATAAGCTCAAACTCTGATACACCACTACTCATTGGCACAAACACACTCGATCCTTTGTATGAGCAATTGTCTGCCAATAACTTACCTGATTCCAAGGCACTCTCTTATGGGTACCAACACGTGCTAAAAGCCTTAGCAGTCAGAAAAAAACAAAGCAAAGATGGACGAGTTGGTGTGGTGAAGCTTCGAGGGAGAACCCAAGAAGTTCTCCCTGCAAATAAAAAACTGTTACTAGAAGGGTTTATGCAACCCAGCCAAAACAAGCATGAGCCTTATGCACTCATTGAACAACCCACCAATGGTTCTCTACCAGGGGGTATAATTGTAGACTGTTGCCTCATTTCCTTACCTTCACATGGTCCATACAAAGTACCTGTTGTACTAAGAAACGAAACTAACCATGACATCACATTACCCACTAACTGTGTGATCGCTGAGTTAGTTAAAGCCGATCGTGTTATGCCATATCCAGAACCTGACAAAAGTGATCAGAAAGTACTTGCGGCGTGTAGTTCGCAGCAACAGACTTCACCTTCAAACCCTCCTCTCAGTTTTGACTTCGGTACTTCGCCCTTGTCCGAAGAATGGAAAGGGAGGATCACCAACAAACTTAACACTTACTCCGATGTGTTTTCGCACCACGATCTTGATTTTGGTCATACACAACAGATAAGACATCACATCAACTTAAAAGACGAGACCCCATTCAAACAGAAATCTCGGCCGATCCATCCACATGATTATGAAGCCGTGAGAAAACATTTGGAAGCCCTCTTGGAAACCGGTATAATAAGAGAGTCGGAGTCTCCATTTGCCTCACCAATAGTGGTAGTTCGGAAAAAGAATGGTGAGGTACGTCTATGTATAGACTATAGAAAGCTTAATCTGCAAACCATTCGCGACGCATATGCCCTGCCTAACTTGGAGGAGTCCTTTTCTGCTCTCGCTGGATCACAGTGGTTTTCTGTGATGGACCTCAAGTCAGGTTACTATCAAATAGAGATGTGTGAAAAGGATAAACCTAAAACTGCTTTTGTTTGCCCGTTTGGGTTTTATGAATTTAACCGTATGCCACAAGGAATAACAAATGCTCCAAGCACTTTCCAACGGGTTATGGAAAAGTGTATGAAGGACATTAATCTGAAGGAAGTGTTAGTTTTCCTAGACGACTTGATCGTCTTTTCCAACTCCTTGGAAGAACACGAAACCAGACTTTCTCACGTTCTTGAACGGCTTAGAGAATACGGACTCAAGCTATCACCAGATAAGTGTCGTTTTTTCCAGACATCTGTGCGTTATCTTGGACATATAGTATCTCGAGATGGCATAAAAACCGATCCAGATAAGGTGGAAGCACTCAAAACATGGCCGAAGCCTCAGACTTTGAAGGAACTCCAATCTTTCTTAGGATTTACCGGTTATTACCGACGCTTCGTTAAAGATTACTCAAATATTGTCAAGCCACTAACATCTCTCACGGCTGGTTATCCACCCAAACGGAAAAACTTTAAAACACCACCATGTAGATCAAAGTACTTGAACCCCAAAGAACCCTTTGGGAATCGTTGGAGCCAAGACTGTGAGAAGTCCTTTCAAACTATTATTGAAAAACTTACCACTTCGCCAGTTCTTGGCTACGCTGACGCAAAACTCCCATATCTAGTACACACAGATGCTAGTACGACCGGACTCGGTGCAGCGCTATACCAAGTGCAAAACGGTGTCACACAGGTAATCGCTTATGCAAGTCGCGGTTTAAGCTCTAGTGAAACTAGGTACCCTGCGCACAAGTTGGAGTTTCTAGCCTTAAAGTGGGCCATAACAGATAAGTTTCATGACTATTTGTATGGGAACACATTCACTGTCATTACTGATAATAATCCGTTAACTTACCTCTTAACAACGGCAAAATTCGATGCAACGAGCTATCGTTGGCTAGCTGCGTTGTCCACCTATAATTTTGACATCAGATACCGTGCAGGTACACAGAACGTTGACGCGGATGGCCTGTCTAGGAGGCTGCATGATAAACCTGAAGACAACTCAAAATTCACCGAGGAATGCCAACGACTAGATGAGTTCCGATCTCATCTTTTATCCTCTGTCAAAGAAGTCGAGCTTCAACTTCAAGCCGAAGCAGTGAAGGCAACATGCCAAAAGCACATGGTCTTGGATGAGACTGATTCTCCTTGTGGTTTAGTTCAGTCACTTGCCATGTCTGCAGCGGCCATTCCAGACCTATTCCAGTTGGAAGACACTAGTGACAGTTTCTTTGCTGTGCCCAAGTATAACCATGCTGACCTTGTCTCCTTGCAGAGGAAAGATCCAACCATTGGCCGAGTCATTCAGCTGCTTATGACTGACAATAAACCGCCAACTGATACTATTGCAGAACCCCCGGTGGTTCTTAACCTTTTGAGAGAGTGGAAACGGTTTGAGTTTCAAAATGATTTACTGTACCGGAGACGCCAATTAGGACCAGAGACATCATTGCAGTTAGTCTTGCCTGATTCATTACGTTCAACAGTCATGCAAAGCCTACATGATGATATGGGGCATCTTGGGGTTGAACGTACGACAGATCTCATTCGGTCCCGTTTTTACTGGCCAAGAATGGCTAGTGATATCGAAATCAAAGTTAAAACTTGCGAAAGATGTATCCGTCGGAAGGCCCTCCCTGACAAAGCTGCTCTAATGGTGAGTATTACCACCACCAGACCTATGGAGTTAGTTTGCATGGATTTTCTCTCCATAGAACCAGACAGTAAGAACACTAAAGATGTCTTAGTGATTACAGACCATTTTACAAAGTATGCAGTGTCCATCCCAACCAAAGATCAGAAAGCCACCACCGTCGCGAAGAACCTGTGGGAACATTTTTTAGTCCACTACGGGTTTCCTGAGCGTCTTCATAGTGATCAGGGACGGGATTTCGAATCACGTACAATCAAGGAACTTTGTTCTTTACTTGGTATCCGTAAAGTCAGAACGAGCCCTTATCACCCTCGTGGCAACCCCGTTGAACGATACAATCGTACATTACTCAGCATGTTGGGAACTTTACAAGCCACTGAGAAACATCACTGGCGCGATTTTGTAAAACCACTTACTCACTCGTACAATTGTACAAAAAATGACGTGACGGGATACTCTCCCTACGAGCTAATGTTCGGTAGGCAGCCTCGGTTGCCTATAGATATTGCCTTTGGGTTACCGCATTTGAACAAGCCCTCTATAACTCATTCTCAGTATGTTAAAGAACTGAAGAGTCATCTGGAACAGAGTTATGACATTGTCATAAAAAACTCTCAAAAAACAGCGAGGAAGAACAAAGAACGGTTCGACAGAAACATTCGTGAGTCCACACTAGGTGTGGGAGATCGTGTTTTAGTCCGAAATCTTCGCTTAAGAGAAAAGCATAAATTAGCAGACAAATGGGAGCAAACAGTGTATATAGTTCTCAAACAGATGGAAAACTTGCCAGTATACACTGTAAAACCAGAGAACGGAGAAGGACCCAACAGAACACTCCACAGAGATCTTTTACTGCCTTGTGGTTTTCTCTCTTCATTAGAAAATGAAACAGAACACGTTACGAAACCTAGCAGACCTCATACAAGACAGAGTTCAGCCTTAGAACCTGACCCAGATGAGCCATTTGACGAAGAGGTAGATGAGTTTTATTACTCTGATCTTCCACAAGTGCTAAACCGACCATCCTATCAAATAGCGGTCACCTTGCCAAATAGGGAACTCATAGCAGATTCAGGACCGGTAAATAATATTCAACAACAAAACACACTATCCTTACACACAGGGGATCGCAAGGAACCAACCTTAGCTGGTAATGAAAATGCTGAATTGTCCTTACTTGACAAAGGCATCAACACCGAAACATTCTTACCTGACAGAATGAGTGAAACTGCGACATTCTTACCTGAAAGAGTGAAAGAAGCAGCAACATACTTACCTGAAAAAACGAAAAAAAACGAAGTATACTTACCTGACGTAGAAACGGGGGATGAAACTAACACAAACCTACCTCAATTGGATGGTGTCCTAAAGTCGCAGCAACGTGATGTAAGTTTTGAACCCATCATACACGATCAGACACATACATCTGAAAAGACCGAAGTCTTAGAGAATAGCTCATCAGCTCTGTCGGAAACAGAGAGCTCACTTCGTCCTGTCTCAGTTGAGAATCAAACCGAAACGGATGAGCATGATACTGTGCAACCAGAGATGTATGTCAGGAGATCTGAACGAAGTAGTCAGCCTCCTCAAAGACTAACTTACTCTCAATTGGGCAATCCACTAGTGACCGTAGTTAGGTCCCTTTTCCAAGGACTTAATAAAGCTTTTATTGACTCTCTTACTCAAGAAGTTGTGTACCCCGTAGAAACAATGCACAGGGACGTGCATGATATTTAATGGGGGAGGATGTAACCCAGAAGCTAGAACCTTAATGAGGTATTAACTAATTGGCTTACTAATATGATCCATCCTCAATTTAGATAAAATATAAAATATAAATTAAGGAAATTAACAATACTAATTAATAGATATCTAATTAACTAATAGATAATTTCATAATGAATTATTGGAAGGGTGAATAACTAAAATAACGAGTTTAATATTAAACATCGGTTAAAACAAGAATCTTGAACATCCCTAACAGAAACAGAAGAGGAAAGCTGTATACTATTGGTCCAGGTGGGAATCTGAAATTTCATTGGCTGAGAGAAATAAGTCCCGCCTCCGCGAAATAAAACCGTGCGACGCAGCTGAGCGAGAGGAGAGACAAACGGCTGTGCAGCACGCAGATACAGAAAGCAAAGACTGAGCGGTTAGAGAGAGAGAGAGAGAGAGAGAAAAAAAACAACGGTCGAGGCCGTGAAGAACCCTGATTTGGGTGCCGCATAGATAGAGGGAGAGGCGGACTTGACTCCTTCTAATAAGAGCTAGGAACTTGGAACCAACGCGGTGAGTAAAGAAAAAAGAAGAGAAAAAGCTAACGATGCAACTTAAAAAAAAAAAGGAAACTTAAATAGCTTATTAAATTAATTCCATTCTTATAGATTTGTGTGGAGACGACAGAGTGAACCAATCCTCTGTAGGAGGGAACCGTTGGAGCGCGTTGGTGAGTGAATGAGATTAAATTCAGTAAATTATTAAATTCAAAAAGCTAATTACAGCAACCGAGGTGACAGCAGTGGGCTGCTAGACGTTAGATCCCAGGAGTTAACATCTCAAACTACCAGTTAACGGTGGTAGGGCATATAGGAGTTAACGGCTCAAACCGCCAGTTAACGGCGGTAGGGCATATGGGATTCCCAGGAGTTAACGGCTCAAACCGCCAGTTAATGGTGGTACGGCCTAGATGTACAAGGTCCTCAGGGGCGTTATAGCTAACGCCATAGAATTAGCAATGCGTCCCTTAACCAAACATTTAATAATAAAAAAAATAGATAAATAAAAATAAATAAAAGCTAACTGATTAGGGAGGAATTATTTTACAAAGGTGGACCAAAGGACCAGAATTTATATTTTGTTGAATTTTGTTATAGAACATTTTATTTATTTATTTATTTATTTATTTATTTATTTATTGTGTTACAGATATACAAGGTGTCACAATGCTGTATAGAAACACAACTAAATGTATCCTTGTTGTCATGAATGTATTTCTTGTTGAATAGTGTAGAGTAATAGAATCTAACTGAGCCTATTGAGCTGAACAATTGTTGTCATATGTAATTATATTTCCAGAGCTACTGAGAATTATTTTAATAGACAATCAAATTGATGTTATGTTAGTTGAACTGTGAACCCAAACATGATTGGCTATGCCAATAGAGTGAAGCATTTGTTTAAGTCTGTAAGACTTTATGCTGTGATGTGACGAGAAGGGTCGATGCCAACTCGCTAACAGTCCTGTTGTTTACAGGCTGGGTTTTTTTTTTTCCTTGGGTTTGATCCCGACTCCTATGATCACTCACTTGGAACGAGAACTGGATTTCTTCCTGACGAGGGAGATGGCGAGCCTTAACCACTGAACGAACCAGGACATCTCAAGTAACTGAAGAGCAGACTGCTCTCTTCTGTGAACAATCTCAACGGTGCGGTAGGAAAAAATCGCACCACCGGACTCTGACTTTCACCCCAAGCGTGGGGATTTGACTTGATGCCGGCTGACTTGTGACTCATATGATCAAATCTCATACCGAGCATTTTACTATTGTCGATTGTTTTCATCTGTTTTTGTGTGTTATCTTTATGTGTTATATTTCCCATTATTATTAAAATTTAGTATATAAACCGTTTCATGCTATACCCGTGACTCCAGTCATTCTTAAACAACCTCCAATTCTCCCCGAACCTAATTATTGGCCCATTTGTTTATTTTTTCTTTTAATTATCTTATTGTATCCTATAATCCGGTTACAGGTGCACAAGTGAGCACATCTGGGCTGGGCAGAAGTCATTTTACAACATTGGTTTAAATAGCGCGAGACGCGGTGACTTGAGCGGCTGTGCCGCACGCGCGCGCACACACACACACACGCACACAGATGCAATAAGCACGCACGCTGCTTTAACTCCGGCGCGCCGTCAGACTGAAGGCAGAAATGAACGCTGCCTCCACCGTGATAAAAACTTTTAAGAGGTTATTTTTCATTCAAGGTCAAATTAAGATCTTAGCTTCTGGGATGAGTCGGGTCCGTTCCAGCCAGTGACTCCGAACCTGACCACAACGCCTGTTACTGCAGCATTTGTTATTCCAGTCCGCGTGGCAGCGGATCGCAGATTCAGCCACACCATAAAACAGCAATAAGTCGGTCTGAGGCAAAAGTGAACATCATGGCTATATCTTGTCCCCTATAGACATGTGATTAATACGCACAAGTAGGTGATCAGTTCAGGTTTACGCAGAGCAGAAGGAAGGAGAGCGCTCTGGCCGCACAGGTTAAACGTTCCTATTTTAAGAAAACCGTTAAATTGCATTCTTTATGTGCTACCTGGGCACTCTAAATATTTATTTAAAATGAAATCAAAGGAAATTGTAATGGTATTGAATGTTTATTAATTACTATTTAAAAAATGAAAGTGATGGGGAATTTTTTTAACCCTGTCTGTTTAGCTTGACATCTGATATATATATACATACATATATATATGTATGGATATATAGAGCCATGCCCCGATGTGGGGGGGGGGGGGGGGGGTGCGTCGACATGGTCGGGACATAGAAGGGGGTGTGCGGCTAAATAAGTTTGGGAACCACTGCTTTAAACCACCTACTCAAAGAAAGACTACACACTGCTGTTGTCCAGTTTTCAAAAGTGTTCGTTTGTAATTGTTTCTTTCAAATTTTGTTTTATTTTCTGTTTGAGTTGGCTTAATCGGTAACTTTAATTTGATTATAATTTGAAAATTTATTTAATATAAACTCCAAATATTTAAGTTTATTTATGTTCTGATATACTCAAATATCTGAGTTTATAAACTCAGAAAATATGAGGCAACTGATTGCCTTACATTTTTTGAGTTCTTCCTACTTATTCGGGTTTACAGTGTATGAACTGTAAAGATTTTGTTGTGTTAGAGTTCACCTAACAGTTCAAGTGTTCATTTATTTGCTTTGTGTGTTCACAGGGCATGCTCAGTTGAAGTTTCCCTCTCTGCGCGTTCAAGATGTAAGAAAAATAATACGAAAGAAATGCAACAATGAAAACTTCAAAAAGGCATCAACAACCAAGCAAGTGGATCCATAAAATGGACTGATTTTTTTAAAGGCATTTTTTAAAAAGTCTTTCAAAATGGACAGAATTAATGTGTTAAAAATGTTCAGAACAGTTTGCGTTCTCATCTTTGATTAATCCTGGTAAACAGGTCTGTTTTTGTTCTGTTCTAATTCTCTCTGTTTAATACATTTAAACAAAATTACTTAGCTACTTTATTAACTTTTTTCTCTGCATAAAGACGAAGTATCAGTAAATAGTGGAAATTAAATGTATTGGTAGTAAGCAAATAGCAGATGTTAAATGTTACTTGCAGTATGTGTTTATAGAGAAAATAGAGATACTAAAATTTACTAAAAGAATATTACGTCAAGTTTACTGTAAAGTGTACTTTCAAAACTGTAAGTATACTCAATTATATAAGAAGTACACTACAAGTAAACATATATTATTACTTTAAGTATAATTTTAAGTATACATTCAAAGAGAAAAGTACTCAATTATTTCAAAAGTACACTGCAAGTAAACGTATAATGTTAAAGTTTATTTTTAAGTATACTTTCAAGGGCAAAAGTACTCAATTTTATTAGAAGTAAACTTATACTGTTACTTTTAAGTATACTTTCAAGGAGAAAAGTATACTCAATTATATCTGAAGTACTCTATAAGTAAACTTATATTATTACTTAAAGTATATTTTAAGTATACATTCAAGAAGAAAAGTATACTCAATTGTATGAAAAGTAAACTTATATTGTTACTTTAAGTATACTTTCAAGGACAAAAGTATACTTAATTATATCAGAAGTACACTCCAAGTACACTTGTGATGTTACTTTAAGTATACTTTCAAAGAGAAAAGTGTACTCAATTATATCAGAAGTACACTACAAATAAACTTAAATTATTACTTTGAAGTATACTTGTAGTATACTTCAAGTATACTTTTAGTGGCCCAATTTAGACCCAAGGAGTATAATTCTAAGTAAACTTTAAGAACAAGTATGCAAATAAACTTATGTACACTTAAGTATACTTGAAATTAGATACTTAAAGTATACTTCTTTTTCGTAAGGGTTTCAGAAACTAAAGTTTTTGCAATGTTATACTAATGTTACTGCAAAGTAATATTAACCTTAAGATAACATTTCAGAAACATTAATCTTCTGTTCCATTATTGTTTTGCTAACCTTAAGATAACGTTCCAGAATCATTATGCTGATGTTCAAGCGTTGTTTTGCTAACCTTAAGATAACGTTCCAAATACATTATACTTGTCATGTTCTGTGTCCCTTTGTTCCCCATCCCCTCCAATTCCCACTCCAGGTTCTCCTTTTGTGTTTCATATCGCCCTCATATGTCCTTTGTCTGCATCTCATTTATGTGTCTCCTGTGTTCCTTTAGTCTTCTCCAGTCACCCCTCTGCAGCCAGTCGTCCCTCTGCAGTGTTTATAGTTTCAGCTTTTCATTTTTATTAGTCTCTTTAATATGTTTTGTCCCACCGGTTTTTGTAGTTCTCCTTCCCTTTAGAATTTTAGTTATATGGTTGCTTTTGTGTTTTTAGGTTCACTCTTAGGTCATGTTAGTTTCTTCCCTGATTAGTCATTGCTTTCACCTGGTCCTCGCCCCACACTCCACTCACCTGCAGCTCATCTGCCTCCCATTATGCCCCAGTGTATTTAAGCCCTGTCTTGTCTCTGTGTCTTGTCGGTCCATTGTTGTTTGTTGTAATTCTGTCAAGTTCTTCTCGTGCCTCTAGTGCTTGGATCTAGTCTTCTCGTGCCTCTTGTATTTTTGGATCTCCAGATCTCTATCTGGATTTTTGGACTGTTGGCTCCCAGCCTTTTGGATTACTTTTGTTTTTTGGTTACTCCTAAAATAAAGGATTTCACTTTACATCTTCCCCAGCCTCGTGTCATCCTGGGTTTCAGCATATTTGGGTCCTAAACATCCCCAGATCGTGACAATACTGATGTTCCAGCGTTGTTTTGCTAACCTTAAGATAATGTTCCAGATACATTATGCCGATGTTCCAGCAATGTTTTGCTAACCTTAAGATAACGTTCCAGATACATTATGCCGATGTTCCAGCAATGTTTTGCTAACCTTAAGATAACGTTCCAGATACATTATGCCGATGTTCCAGCAATGTTTTGCTAACCTTAAGATAATGTTCCAGAAACATTATGCTGATGTTCCAGCAATGTTTTGCTAACCTTAAGATAACGTTCCAGATACATTATGCTGATGTTCCAGCAATGTTTTGCTAACCCTAACCCTAACATTCCAGAAACATTATGCCAATGTTCCAGCAATGTTATGCTAACCTTAAGATAACATTCCAGAAACATTATGCTGATATTCCAGCAATGTTTTGCTAACCTTAACATAACGTTGCAGAAACATTTTTCTAGCCTTTAGATAACGTTCTGGTAATGTCAGGCTAACGTTTTAGCAATGTTTTGCTAATGTTGCAACAATTGTTCCAAACATTAACAAAATGTTCCGGTAACATTGTAGCAGTATTGCAGCCATGTTATGAAAATATTCCGGGAACGTTATGCTAATAATCAAATAACGTTTCAGTAACCGTTCCAGTACTGTTATGCTAATGTTCTGTTAACATCACGCTAACCGTAAAATAACGTTCAAACACCTTTAAGCAAACATTCCAGCAATGTTTTTGTATCGTTAACACACCATTCCAGTAACGTTAAAAAAACTGGACATTTCTACGTTTTTACAACATTCAAAGTAAACATTCCCATAACGTTCTGTTAACATCATGCTAACCGTAAAATAACATCCAAACAACTTTAAGCAAACATTCCAGCAATGTTTTTGTAACATTAACACACCATTCCAGTAACATTAAAAAAACTGGACATTTTTACGTTTTTACAACATTCAAAGTAAACATTCCCATAACGTTCTGTTAACGTCATGCTAACCGTAAAATAACATTCAAACAACTTTAAGCAAACATTCCAGCAATGTTTTTGTAACGTTAACACACCATTCCAGTAACGTTAAAAAAACTGGACATTTCTACGTTTTTAAAACATTCAAAGTAAACATTCCCATAACGTTCTGTTAACGTCATGCTAACCGTAAAATAACATTCAAACAACTTTAAGCAAACATTCTAGCAATGTTTTTGTACCGTTAACACACCATTCCAGTAACGTTAAAAAAACTGGACATTTCTACGTTTTTACAACATTCAAAGTAAACATTCCCATAACGTTCTGTTAATGTCATGCTAACCGTAAAATAACATTCAAACAACTTTAAGCAAACATTCCAGCAATGTTTTTGTAACGTTAACACACCGTTCCAGTAACATTAAAAAAACTGGACATTTCTACGTTTTTACAACATTCAAAATAAACATTCCCATAACGTTCTGTTAACGTCATGCTAACCGTAAAATGACATTCAAACAACTTTAAGCAAACATTCCAGCAATGTTTTTGTAACGTTAACACACCGTTCCAGTAACATTAAAAAAACTGGACATTTCTACGTTTTTACAACATTCAAAATAAACATTCCCATAACGTTCTGTTAACGTCATGCTAACCGTAAAATGACATTCAAACAACTTTAAGCAAACATTCCAGCAATGTTTTTGTAACGTTAACACACCATTCCAGTAACGTTAAAAAAACTGGACATTTCTACGTTTTTAAAACATTCAAAGTAAACATTCCCATAACGTTCTGTTAACGTCATGCTAACCGTAAAATGACATTCAAACAACTTTAAGCAAACATTCCAGCAATGTTTTTGTAACGTTAACACACCGTTCCAGTAACATTAAAAAAACTGGACATTTCTATGTTTTTACAACATTCAAAATAAACATTCCCATAACGTTCTGTTAACGTCATGCTAACCGTAAAATAACATTCAAACAACTTTAAGCAAACATTCCAGCAATGTTTTTGTAACGTTAACACACCATTCCAGTAACGTTAAAAAAACTGGACATTTCTACGTTTTTAAAACTTTCAAAGTAAACATTCCCATAATGTTCTGTTAACGTCATGCTAACCGTAAAATAACATTCAAACAACTTTAAGCAAACATTCCAGCAATGTTTTTGTAACGTTAACACACCGTTCCAGTAACATTAAAAAAACTGGACATTTCTACGTTTTTACAACATTCAAAATAAACATTCCCATAACGTTCTTACAACAAATTTTTGTTAGCTGGGTTGGGGCTTACAAAAAGCCAACCCCAGCCCTCCACCTCTCACCTGGAGCTACTCCAGCAAAGGAGAGTGTCCACCCCCTCTCAAGGACTTGGGTTCCAGACCCAATGCTATGTGTCGAGGTGAGTCCGACTATATCTAGCCAGTACCGCTCAACCTCAGCCACAAGCTCCTGCTCCTTCCCCGCCAGTGAGGTGATGTTCCATGTCCCAAAAACCAGTTTCCTTGTCCGGGAATCGGACCGCCAAGGCTCCCGCCTCGGTCTGCCACCCGATCCACACTGCACCGGACCCTTCATGTTCCTCCTGCGGGTGGTGGGTCCACAGTTGGATGAACCCATATATCCGGTTCGGGCTGGGCACGGCCGGACCCCATGGGCGAAAGCCCGGCCACCAGGCGCTCGCTCACTGGCCCCAACCCCAGGTCTGGCTACAGGTTGGGACCCTGGTAACCCTCTGGGCCGGGTACTCTGACTCTTTGAATTTACATCCATGAA
This sequence comes from Nothobranchius furzeri, assembly GCF_043380555.1. Classification (NCBI taxonomy): domain Eukaryota; kingdom Metazoa; phylum Chordata; class Actinopteri; order Cyprinodontiformes; family Nothobranchiidae; genus Nothobranchius; species Nothobranchius furzeri. Next base: position 68,045,127 of record NC_091744.1, on the reverse strand, counting down.
AGATCCTCTGAACCGTTCTTTCTCTCACCCTTCACCCAAGACCAATTTGTCATGGGAGACCCTACCAGGGGCACAAAGTGCCTGAGACAACATAGCTCCTAGGATCATTAGGGTACTCAAACTCCTCCACCACGATAAGGTGACGGTTCAAGGAGGAGCTGGGCAAACATAATTTAAAAAAAATTAATAATAATAATAATAATAATCTTCATCATCATCATCATCATCAAATTAATAATAATTAACAAATCATTTTAAGTCATTCTGCTCAATCACAAAAATTCTATATAAAATGTATAAAGACATTGATGGGATTAAATGCCAGAAATTGTTCATTATTTTTTGTGGCTATTTAGATTAATTGGGTTTATTGCATTCCTTTTAAATCAAGAAGAAAGCTTGATTGTTTGTGACTTCAAATAAAAAGAAGAGTATAATTTAAACAATACGTTCCTTTAGTAATACATGAACACCAAACTCATCTGTTTTTAAAGTTGCTTGGTTCCTAGGTTGCTCTACCTTTAGTAAATGATTTAAAGGGATACCATGCAACTTTATCATTTTTTAAAATATTTACTTGAGCCAGTATGTGCTATTTGCACGGTTACTGAACATGTGACCCCTGTGGCCAGAAAATTGCACTTGCAACTTCATACTGGCGAGTCGCTACCTGTTGGAGCTCACATGCCTGCACTGCAGTCTGCTTCCAGCACGTTTCCTGGAAGTTTTAGTTTGTGAACACAGCTGGTTTGTTTAATTTAGTTATGAAACGCTCCTGTAGGCACTAAGGCTGAGGAGACTGAAGCCCCCTTCAGACAGGCCATGAAAAACGGAAATGTTCCGGACTCTGTCCGTAAGACCTTTGTGTCTGAATACAAACATCCGGATAACGTGTTCCGGAATTTAACCGGACGAAGCCCCTAATAACAGGTGTGGAATTGTTACGGACAGGGTGGCTGCTTCAGACCGGTGAGGTAAAGTTCCAGACAAGGGGGAGGGGGAGGAGGAGGGGACAGGGGGACGCTGTGCGCACCTAGATAGCTCGCTGCTGTAGCATGCGGCGAACCACGGCAGCTCTCCCCCTACGGTACCGCCTAGACGCGCGACGGAGCGCTTCACACCGCTTCAGTGATTCCTTTAACCATTGAGCTTCATCATCCAGGTCTCTTATGCGTCTTCGTGTGCACAGAATTATGCTTAAGCGCCTCGTGATTTTTATCTTGAGAGGCACTATAGAAATGATATTTTCTTCTTCTTCTTCTTTTTGACATAAGTTCGATTCTCCCCCCCACCCACCCCCGCCGCCGTCAGACATCTGGAACTTTTCCCTGCTGTGTGAACGCAGCCGAAAGGACAAGTTCCGGTACAAAAGTGGTGTGTCTGAAAACACAGTTCCGGTTAAAAACCGGATTGAATTGTCCGCAAATGTTCCAGAATGTCTATCTGAAAAGGGCTTTAGTTAGATTAAGGTGTTAAAAAGAGAAAAGCACAGCGAGGAGATAAGCTTTACTTTTGGTTTGACTAAACGGACACTAGGGGGTGCCAAATGCAAGAAAAAAACGTCCAAGTGTGCTTCGAATATGAAACCAGTTTTTGCTTTTGGAAAACATTTTTTATCAGTAGCCTCCTTTTTTCTAACCATTTTAAGATATATATATATATATATATATATTGTAAATGAAGGGAACATAACATCAATAATTAAAACCAACTCCTGCGGTAAAAAAATTAAAAATAAGAAGTGAATCTATTTTTTTTTGTGGTTTGTCCATCAATAGAAATCGTTTTTTTTACCCTTCAGAACAAAGTTTACTAAAGCTTGTAATGCTTGCTCTCCTAAGCATTTACAATTTCCCCAAACTGTTTGTGTAAATGCTCAGTCAGCTTGTTTCCGATCAGAAATATGTCAGTTTTCAGAATCACATTGTTCCAGCCAAACGCTTCCCTCGTAGGAGGTGAACCCTTCGGCCAGTGGCAAGCTGGACCCAGCCGGCAGCAGCAGCAACAGTGTGCAGGTCTTATGCTCGAGATGTGCCTCCATTCACAGTCCGTTCCGGCAGCCTGCAGGGCATACCTGGCAAACGCTGCTGTGGCGTGCCAAGGAAGATTTATACCTGGTGTTTGACCTACTTGAGTTTGCATCTATATTAGTAAAAGAAAGGGTTTGGTTATGGGGGAGAGAAAGGTCACAGTGATCCAAGGTCCTCCTCTGATGCATCAGGATGATGGAACTGGCTAATTTAACGAGCAACAGTTGTCCTGTTGGCTGCTACAGATGGTGCACTATGGCTCTGCTTAAAGCTGTTTTGAAATTGCACACAACTCCCAGGCAGGCAGGCTCAGACGCTTTAGAAAGTGTTCAGCCTGAACTGTAATCTCCTCAACGGTAGGGCCATAAACCATAGACACCTCAGAATGTGGGTGCTGGGGGATGTTGATCATTAGTTGACAACATGTAAATATGTGAAATGCATCCTTAAATATTTCAGACACTTCTTAAATGAAAGAACAATAAACAATTTGAGCCCCAACAACTCCAAAATCTTAGATTTAGCACATATCCTCACATTTCTTGAAGATGAAAGTGATTCAAATTATGAATATTTGGTAAACGCAGTAGTTCAGGAGGCTGAGCGGGTTGACCAGTAATCAGAAGATCGCAGGGTCAATCCCGGCTCCCACTGGAGAATGCTGCTGTTGTGTCCGTGGGCAAGATACTTTACCCGCCTTGCTGCTGGTGGTGGTCGAAGGGGCCGAGGATGCCAGTGTTCGGCAGGCCTCACCTCTATTAGTGTCCCAGGGTGGCTGTGGCTACATCGTAGTTCATCATCACCAGCATGTGAATAGGTGAATGACTGATTGTTTTGTTAAGCACCTTGGGGGGTTGTAGAACTCTAAGAAGGCGCTATACAAATACAGACCATTTACCATGTTACCAAACTCCCTATGTCCCAACAGTCAGCATCCATGGGAATTATTTGCGCACAGGACCTTAATTAAACTTATTTTTAATAGAAGAACAATGTAAGAGGTTAGTCTTTACCTGTTTTTCCCATTGTGTCATCTAAGAATAAAAGCAGGTGAGGAAACATTCATTTAATCGTGTCAATGATGCCTATAAAGAGAAAGTGAAAGTCGTATTTGACTGTGGCCGTTTACCCGCCTGGTCCCTACATCTCATTGAAGCACTAAATGAATTTAACAATCAAAGAGTTGTTTAACAATGCCCCCTTTCCTGACCTCAAATTAATTCTCCACAACTGTTGTTTTTTTTATGATTCTAAACTTTTTTCCAGTTTAAAAAGTTTTGTGTTTTTACCATTTTTGTCTTCCTTTTTGTGAAATGCCTTTTTTGTGTCATTTTAGACATCTAAACAGGAAACAACTTGTTTTTTTGGAAATTTACTCTTGCACTGTATTGCAGCTAATTTATATTTCCAATTGTTAGTCTGTATGATTTTTCTGAAATTTGATTTCTATTTGAACTGTTTCGAATTGCACTTTGGTCAGCTATTGGTAAAGTGCTTTATAAATAAATGTAACTTGACTTAACTTCACTTATTTTTCCTGCTTTGCACAGGGGTTCAAAGTTGGGGTAGTGATTTTTAAAAAGTTCACATGTATAATATACAGATTATGCAGGTGAATCACTCCCATTAGCAGAAAGCATTTATGCTTGCTAACGATCGTCACAATCAAGCCGACCAAAATTCTTTAGAAGAACAAAGTACTGATACATTTTTTGAGTGAAAAAAAAGAACAAAACAATATAAAGATTTTTTTTTCCAACTTGAACTTTTCAAAGTTTCCCATTTCATTGCAGATGGGTGTTTTAAATGTAAAAAGATCAGACCTTTGTGTTTCTAATAGTTTTAACCAACATGTTATTTTCTAGCTTCCTGTGGCACCGCTGGAAAGTCACCTGGCACCAAACCTAAAATAATTTAACGCCTGTGGAATGAGACTCAGGAGAAATGTGCCAGTGCTTTGGGTAATTTGAATGATAGAATAACTTTTCTTGTTTGTAAGATGAAAAAAAAGAAGCTAATGTATTCAGTGTATTTGTGGTCATGCTCTTCAGTTTTTTATCACCTAGAGATAAGCATTAAATCACCTCACTGGGGGAATGAGTCGCAGGAGCGAGGTGGGGAAAAAAAACGAGGCAGCTTCTGGATCTAATGAATTCCTTGGAGAATAAACACGGCTTTGAATAAAGCCCTAATCACAAATTAAGTGGTTGTTGCCATCGTACCTTTGTAGAACATATACCCACAGACACGGACCTGTGAGTGTGTGTGTGTGTGTGTGTGTGTGTGTATGTGTCTTAAAATTATATGCTCAGCTCTGACAACAATGAATAAAGATAAGACGTAAGCTACCCGGGTCTGATCCAGTCCTGGTTTAAAGATAGGGCAGGGCTCATTTCTATACTAATCCCTTGTTTCAATCCCCTCTTCATTTGCTCTGTGCAGACCGCGGCTTCAAAGGTCAAACTGTAATAACAGGGAAGATGTCTGTTCCTCACCAAGGTCACCTCTCGCCTTCTCTCTTCAATTTCAATCATCCAAATAAACTTTAAAAAGTCACATTAGGATACGTATGAAAAATATGCCAATTTTCTGCAGAATTCTTGTTCATAACTGCTTTCTACACTAACACCGGCCCTCAGACTTGCCGTTTTTTCAACAAGGTATAGAGCAACTGGCAGAACAAAGATGGGGCTAAGTTTTTCTCAGTGAATAATCCCTCTGAGCCTTCTTTGAAGGAGTTCTTACACCAGGAAGGTGGATAGGGCAGATTTTAATCAATACAGGAAAACAAGGAGCTCAGGGGACGTGAGGAGCCTACCAGTCAGGATGAAGATTAAACACCTCTGTCGAAAACACACTCAGCTCATGTCAGAAAGCCCGGGTAACTTCAAATCCATCTATCAAAATGGTATCAAACTGTGTTTTTCTAACAAAGCAATGTTATATGACATGTATTCTCCCTTACAGCTGTAGGTGAGCGTGTGGATCATAAATCATAGCAGAGAAAGCTCAGCTTGACCTCTAAACGGTTGTATATCAGACTATTTTGAATCAGTGAGGATGTCTTCTGGCCTCAATAGGTACACTTACGTTCTGTGAGCTTTGAACAATGCAGACTTAGTCCCAGCGGGCGGATTCTGCATAACAAACAAGGTGGATTTTGTCCGAGGGCTCTCGCTGCACTTCTCTGACAGAAGTGGGAAATAAAGGAATGCTGCAGCATTTCATAACACCTAGTAGGTCTCACAAGTTCAAATATTCCAACTGCTATTTCTTTTGGAGGTTACAAGTAAAAAATTGCAATTTAGCAAACATAGGAGATTTAGATATTTATATATATTTTATCATTTGCAAACACAAACTTAAATACTGAAATGTATCTATTTTTTCATAATTACAAAATGCATCCTTGTGCTTTATTCTACAACTGAATCCAGGTCACAGAATCTTTCAAATTAATCTCAGAGTGAGATCCTTGGTCCAAATGCAAATGAGATATATTCTATTCTGCTTTATTTAGCATAATAACAAATGTCTCTGGGCATTTCTCTGATGACTATTTGTTTGAACAGACAAACTAGAGGTAAGTGCTTAATTTCAATGATAATTATGTTAAAGCTTATTGATGTTACTGTTGTTTAACTGAGCAAATCTTTTAGTTTTATGTATATTTTCTTCCCTTCTTTTTTAAAAGAATGAGATCCGATAAACTTCATCAAACTATGACCTTCAGGTCTTTCTGAGGAGGGTCTCAGTAAGCTGTGCACTGGCTGGGATGAGGATCATCACCTTTAAATCTGTGGCCATGTTTCTCGACTGGAAAAGGGTGGATTACTAACTTTGGGTCAGAGGAGAGACCTTACCTCAGGTGGGTGAGTGAAGGAATTAGAGATTAAGATTGAGAAGTGCCTCCTGAAGAAAGTATTTTAGGTATGTCTTTCCATGATCATATTCAAGGGTTGGCCCCGGACATACCGCTCCCACAACCTGGGCCCTCAGAGGAAAATAAGGGACGATATTTAAATTACAAATGTCATAAAGCAAGTGTTGGAAGTCATTGTTCATGGATACTTTTTTGTACTTGTACCGTTTTTTCTCAGAAAACTGATGATGGCACATCATGTGACTTTTGGATGTGGAAACCGAGGTCTATTATAGGTGCTAATACAGCACAATAAATAATCAGACACTTCTGTAGTCTCATGGTTTGATTTCTGAACAAATATGTCTATTTTCAGCAGTTTCCAAAGGAAAGCACTAAGATGCACTTAGATGAGGAGGAAGTGGCCATTTATTTCTGCTAAATGATATATTAAAGGCAGAATATGTCAGAAAAAGGGAGTCTCTCTCTGGCTGTAACAGTTGTTTTACAACAATAAAATAAATGTGCAATTACATGTCTTGAAATCCACAGGGAGCCTATTGGGCCATTCCCATCTGTACCGGGTCGGCCCGGGCCGGGTAGCGTAGGTTGTTTCCATATCTGGGTGGCCTGGTATTTTTCCGGGCCAACCAAGGCTCATTCTCAGCCCTCTTCTCGAGGGGGTCTGCTTCAGGCCGACCAGGGCCAACACACCCACTGCTGACAGCAAATTCACACCCTCCATTAGAGCAAGCCTCTGATTGGTGGGTAGAATCAGCCCACATGGGCTTAAGGCAAGGATGTGTGGAATCAACCGGGCCAGGCTGGTGCCGACTGGGGCTACCCGGCCCGGGCCGACCCGGTACAGATGGGAATGGCCCATAAGTCTCCATTTCCTTCCAGTGAGGGTCACCGGATGTGTGATTTTGAGTCGTAGGATGTCCAAGGAAGGTTCCGCCTGGCTTATACCAAAGCATACAGGTTTATTTATCAAGCACATTTATAAACAGCATGTGAGCTGACCAAAGCGTCTCACAGGTTACAGTAACTATACTAAGCTGACAAGCATTTACAACAAAGGATAAAACCTTAAAGATAAACAAAGAATATCCAATCAGCCAATTAAAATAGTCAGTGAAAGCAGGTAAAATACCAATAAAACAATAAAAGGCTAAAATGGAGATGCATGAATCAGTAAAACAGATGAAAAGCCCTAAAGTTAGAATGTAAAATAGAATGATTTAAAAGCAAGATCATAAAAGTGGGTTTTAAGCCTGGATTCCTGCATCTGATTAGTTGGAAGGGCTCTCCAACGATTGTCAAACCTTAACAAACTGTCTTCCTCACTAAGCGCAGGTTGTTTTGTGTCTGCAGACAGATCTTGAGGAGTTCCGTGAAGAAAATGTGAACTTAGTGCTATAAGAATAATAATAATCCTTCTGTCCTGTTTTGCTACAAACCAATGTCAGTTTTTTATTTGTATAAAATAGCCTGAAAAACATCAGATGTGAACTTATAATGAATCTTTATCACACTGTTGGACTGACTTATGTCTTCATTTTCATAGGTTTGCAAGTCAGGATTCATCTCTCACCATATGTTTAAATGTTTAGCATTTTATCAAAATTTTATTCAAAGTTATTTATGATTTAGACATTTTTTCAGCCGTTTTGATTATTCTAAAAGAGAAACAGACCTGTTGCACACATCTGGGCAAAAAAGGACAATTTTATTATATTTCATACCCAGTGAAGGCACGCATATTTTCCCACTCTGATTTAGTAAGATAACCTCAATGCTTGAGAGCCAAAGGATATAAATAAAGTAAGCCCAACAGTGTGATGAATGCCAGATTTATTATAAGTTCACATTTTTTTCCGGAACTGCGCTGCTCTGAGCAGTTGCATGTTGGAGTAGCTCTGTTGACTCTATGTAAGTTTAGCCTTTTCTTGGGCATTTTTTCTTCTAGTTTCTCAAGAAAAACTGTATTTTTTTGGACACTTCACTTTTCTGTTTCTGGTGCTGTGAAGCTTGGGGGATTTTTACTGCTATTTCTTTTTAGCTTTTTTCTCTTTTTGAGCATTTGTTATGATGCATAACCATGGCAACCAGCTGATTGACATTGGAAAGGCTGAAATAATACCTCGACTGAAGCCACAAATCCCAAATGAGCTAAAACGCAAGAAGCGTGGGTGCAGAGCGGGAGCAAAACGGAGACAGAGAAAGAGGAAATTCAAACCGTCTCTTCCATCAATCATAATGGCCATTGTTAGATCACTGGCCAACAAGATGGAGGAACTCCAAGCCCTTTCAAGGACTCAGCCAGAGTTTCGGCAGTTTCGGAAACGCTGGAGGAGATAATGCAAAAAAGGATTCTCCAGAGAATCAAGAAAATTATGGACAACCCTGAGCATTCTCTTCACAAGACTGTCCGACAACGGAAGAGTGTCTTCAGTCAGAGGCTTCTTCAGTTTTGCTGCAACACTGACCGCTACTGGAGATCCTTCCTGCCAACAGCCATTGTAATATACAACAACTCTTTGATGACTTGATTATTATTATTATTCTGAGCTACTACAGCAATCAATTTCCCTCTGGGATTAATAAAGTATTTTTGAATTGAATTGAATTTATGTTTTCGGTTTTAATTTTCATAAAAGAAATAGAAAAAATACTATTTTGCAACACAGGACAGAATGGTTATTACAGAGCTAAGCTTGCTTTTTCTTTACAAAACTCCCAAAACAGCTGTTATGTTGGTTTCAGGAAGACAGTCTGCACTTTACAAGGGAAGACGGCTTGCTGCTAAATGAAATAGCCAATCGTAGGAGAGCCCTTCCAGCCAATCAGAGGCGGGAAGGACGGGACCTTCCTTGGCTATCGTATCGCACGTGTTGTACTTCAATTTAAATGAAAAGAAATTATGTGAGTTTTGACTATATGTCTGTCATGTTCTTTGGAATTTGTTAGCTTGTAAAGTTTCAGAATAAACTGACTACAAATCAGTTGTCACATATATGATGTCAGTGCAGAAGCTCCCCCAGCATAGCTGCTACTTACCACATGACCAGATTTATAGTGGGTTTCTCCACATGTAATGCTCCTTCCTAGAAGAAGAATTAAGCCAATCTTCCCCTCTTTGTGTCTGGTTCAATAACGTCAATTTGATGAGACGAACATTTGTAGTCCTAACCCTAACCGACGTGGATCGCAGAAAAGTAAAGCAAGACCCATTTCTAAATTATCCCAGTGGCTCATATATATTGTTTTACATCTCATTACAAAGCCGTTATGTGGTTAATTTAGCAGAAGCATTCTGCCGTTCCTGCAGGAAGTACCCCAGGCTGCATTGGAGATGGTTGCTGTTGCTGCTGCTGATAATCACTATAGAAGTATGTTAAAACTGTGGCTCAACACTGATGGTGATGGGAAAGTTTAATATGCAAGTATTGTTTACATGAAATGCAATTACACTTTTGAAAATGGAGTTGTCACAATTGTAGAACACATTGTTATCTATTTTTACTGTCAGCTAGGCTTTAGTTGAATTTATACCAGAAACCCGCTTTTTATGCACAACTTCCCATTTCCTTAGAGAAAAGCCTTTCAAAGGTGAAAAGCAGCATCGAGGATATGTCAACATATTAAAAAAGAAACAGGAAGTAGGTCATTTTTGAAAATGTGAACTTAGTTGAAAAATGTTATTATGAACTATGAACTGAACTATCCATCCATTTTCTTCCACTAATCCGTGGTTGGGTCGTGGGGGCAGCAACCTAAGCAGGGAGGCCCAGACCTCCCTCTCCCCAGACACTTGGGCCAGCTCCTCTGAGGGAATCCCAAGGGGTTCCCTGGCCAGCCGAGAAACATAGTCCCCTCCAGCGTGTCTTGGGTCTACCTTTAGGTCTCCTCCTAAAGATAGGAGGGTGTGACCGGAAAATCTCACCAGGGAGGCATCCAGGAGGCATCCTAACCATATGCCCGAGCCACCTCAACTGGCTCCTCTTGATGTGGAGGAGCAACAGATCAACTCCAAGCTTCTCCCGGATGACCAAGCTTCTGACCCCATCTCTAAGGGAGAGGCCCCTCCATGGGCTGCCACCTTACCATGGTGGAGGGGTTTGAGTGTTCCAATGACCCTAGGAGCTAAGTTGTCTGAGGCTTTATGTCTCTGGTAGGGTCACCCATGGAAAAGTCAAAGAGAAAGTCCCATAGTCATCACCACACGCTGGTGAAATGCAACTCCGCATTTGACCTGTCTACATGGAGGGGAGCGGTAAGCTGGAGCAGTGGCTGCACTCGGGAACTATTTGGTGGTTTAACCCCCCCCCCCCAATCCAACCCCTTAAAGCTGCGTGTCAAGCAGGGAGGCACTGGGTACCATTGTTTAAAGTCTTTGGTATGACCCGACTGGGAATTGAACCTCGATCTCCTAGTCTCAGGGTGGACACTCTACCAAAATATCACTGAGCTGGTAAACAGGTCCTGGTGATGCTTTAATCTGGACAGATTGCCTCCACTATGACAAAAGTTCCTCTAGCCACCCTTTTAACAGGAGTAAGTTTGGTAGACCTCCTCCTTGAACTGTCACCTTATCGTGGTGGAGGAGTTTGAGTGCCCTAATGATCCTAGGAGCTATGTTGTCTGGGGCACTTAGTGCCCCTGGTAAGGTCTCCCATGACAAATTGGTCTTAGGTGAAGGGTGAGACAAAGAACGGTTCGAAGGATCTTTCATGGCGGTTAAAACGAAGAGTCGGAGTACCCGGCCCGGAGGGTTACCGGGATCCCACCCTGGAGCCAGGCCTGGGGTTGGGGCCCGTGAGCGAGCGCCTGGTGGCCGGGCTTTCGCCCATGGGGCAAGGCCGGGCCCAGCCCAAACCGGATACATGGGCTCGTCCAACTGTGGACCCACCACCCGCAGGAGGAACATGAAGGGTCCGGTGCAATGCGAATCGGGTGGCAGACCAAGGCGGGAGCCTTGGCGGTCCAATCCCCGGACAAGAAAACTAGTTTTTGGGACATGGAACGTCACCTCGCTGGCGGGGAAGGAGCCGGAGCTTGTGGCAGAGGTTGAGCGGTACCGGCTAGATATAGTCGGACTCACCTCGACACATTGCATTGGCTCTGGAACCCGAGACCTGGAGAGGGGTTGGACACTCTACTTTGCTGGAGTTGCTCCGGGTGAGAGGCGGAGGGCTGGGGTTGGCTTTTTGTTAGCCCCGAGACTCTCTGCCTGTGTGTTGGGGTTTACCCCGGGGGACAAGAGGGTAGCTTCCTTGCGCCTTCGGGTCGGGTAACGGGTCCTGACTGTTGTTTGTGCTTATGGGCCAAATATCAGTTCAGAGTACCCACCCTTTCTGGAGTCCCTGGGACGAGTGCTAGATAGTGCTCCATCAGGGGACTCCATTGTCCTGCTGGGGGACTTCAATGCTCACGTGGGCAATGACAGCTTGACCTGGAGGGGTGTGATTGGGAGGAACGGCTCACCTAATCTGAACTCGAGCGGTGTTTTGTTATTGGTCTTCTGTGCAAGCCGCAGTTTGGCCATAACGAACACCATGTTCGAACATAAGGATGCCCACCGGTACACTTGGTACCAGGGCAGCCTACGTCACAGGTCGATGATAGATTTTGTAGTCGTATCATCTGACCTGTGGCTGTATGTTTTGGACACCCGAGTGAAGAGAGGGGCGGAGCTGTCAACTGATCACCACCTGGTGGTGAGTTGGATCAGATGGCAAGGGAACATGCCGCGTAGACCTGGCAGACCCAAACGCATAGTGAGGGTCTGCTGGGAACGCCTGGCAGAAGAACCTGTCAAGACGGTCTTCAACTCCCACCTCCGGCAGAGCTTTGACCACGTCCCGAGAGCAGTGGGGGACATTGAGTCCGAGTGGGCCTTGTTCCACTCTGCGATTGTCGAGGCGGCTGTTGCTAGCTGTGGTCGTAAGGTGGCCGGTGCCAGTCGTGGTGGCAACCCCCGTACCCGCTGGTGGACACCAGAGGTTCGGGGAGCCGTCAGGCTGAAGAAGGAGGCCTACAGGGCGTGGCTGGTCTGTGGGTCTCCGGAGGCAGCAGACAGGTACCGGATAGCCAAGCGGGGTGCAGCAGTGGCAGTTGCCGAGGCAAAATCTCGGGCGTGGGAGGAGTTTGGTGAGGCCATGGAGAAAGACTATCGATCGGCTCCAAAGAGGTTCTAGCAAACTGTCCTGCGCCTCAGGAGAGGAAGGCAGCAACTCGCTCACACTGTTTACAGTGGGGATGGGGAGCTGCTGACGTCAACTGAGGCTATAGTCGGACGGTGGAAGGAATACTTTGAGGAGCTCCTCAATCCCACCAATGCGCATTCCGAGGAGGAACCAGAGCTGGGAGGCCTGGGGATGGACTGTCCGATCTCGGGGGCAGAAGTTGCTGAGGTAGTCAAACAACTACACAGTGGCGGAGCCCCGGGGGCGGATGAGGTTCGTCCTGGGTATCTCAAGGCTATGGATGTTGTAGGGCTGTCATGGTTAACACGTCTCTACAACATTGCGTGGTCATCGGGGGCAGTTCCTAGGGAGTGGCAGACCGGGGTGGTGGTCCCCATCTTTAAGAAGGGTGACCTGAGGGTGTGTTCCAACTATAGGGGGATCACACTCCTCAGCCTCCCGGGAAAGGTCTACGCCAAGGTACTGGAGAGGAGGGTCCGATCGATAGTTGAATCTCAGATAGAGGAGGAGCAATGTGGTTTTCGTCCTGGCCGTGGAACTGTGGACCAGCTCTATACCCTTGCAAGGGTGATGGAGGGGGCATGGGAGTTTGCCCAACCAATCCACATGTGCTTTGTGGATTTGGAGAAGGCTTATGACCGTGTCCCCAGGGGCACCCTGTGGGGGACGCTCCAGGAGTATGGGGTGGGTGGCTTTCTGTTAAGGGCCATTCAGTCCCTTTACCAGAGGAGCGTGAGTTTGGTCCGCATAGCTGGTAGTAAGTCGGACCTGTTCCCAGTGAGGGTTGGACTCCGCCAGGGCTGCCCTTTGTCACCGGTTCTGTTCATCACTTTTATGGACAGAATTTCTAGACGCAGCCGTGGTGTGGAGTGTGTCGAGTTTGGTGGCAGGAAAATCTCGTCTCTGCTTTTTGCGGATGATGTGGTCCTCCTAGCTTCATCCAGCTCTGACCTTCAGCTCTTGCTGGGTAGGTTCGCGGCCGAATGTGAAGCGGCTGGGATGAGGATCAGCACCTCCAAATCTGAGACCATGGTTCTCGACCGGAAAAGGGTGGCTTGCCACCTCCGGGTCGGGGGAGAGGTCCTACCTCAAGTGGAGGAGTTTAAGTATCTCGGGGTCTTGTTCACGAGTGAGGGTAGGAGGGATCGGGAGATCGACAGGCGGATTGGTTCGGCGTCTGCAGTGATGCGGACGCTGAGCCGATCTGTCGTGGGGAAGAGGGAGCTGAGCCAGAAAGCCAGGCTCTCGATTTACCGGTCGATCTACGTCCCAATCCTCACCTATGGTCATGAGCTTTGGGTAATGACCGAAAGAACGAGATCGCGGATACAAGCGGCCGAAATGAGTTTCCTCCGTAGGGTGGCCGGGCTCAGCCTTAGAGATAGGGTGAGGAGCTCGGACTTTCGGGAGGGACTTGGAGTAGAACCGCTGCTCCTCCGGATCGAAAGGAGCCAGTTGAGGTGGTTTGGGCATCTGGTCAGGATGCCTCCTGGACGCCTCCCCGGGGAGGTGTTTCGGGCATGTCCTGCCGGCAGAAGGCCCCCGGGTCGACCCAGGACACGTTGGAGAGGTTACATCTCCAATCTGGTCCGGGAACGCCTTGGGGTCCTGCCGGAGGAGCTGGTGGACAAGGCCGGGGAGAGGACGGCCTGGAGCTCCCTAATTGGGATGCTGCCCCCGCGACCCGGACCCGGATAAGCGGAGGAAGACGAAGACGAAGACGAAGACGAAGTTTGGTAGACACCAAAAGCAATACTACACTGGTATTGGCATATGAGCTAACTGTTTGTTACTGTACATTTTGTGCAATTGAGAAGCCCATTGTTGGGGTAAGGGTCCTTGCAGAACTGTCTGCATGAATAAAAAGCTTTAGACTTAATATACAATAGTAAAAAATTGCAACATGTTCAAGTGTCTGTGTGTGTGTATGTGTGTGTGTGTGTGTGTGTGTGTGTGCGTGCGTGCGTGCGTGTGTGTGTGTGTGTGAGAGAGAGAGAGAGAGAGAGAGAGAGAGAGAGAGAGAGAGAGAGAGAGAGAGAGAGAGAGAGAGAGAGAGAGAGAGAGAGAGAGAGAGAGATGTTGGAGCTTTTTGATTGTGTGCAACACTCCTGAGCCCTGTGTGTACTTTTTTACATGTGTCTTTGACTTTCTGATTGATTCTAGATAATCCAGCTGAGCACAGATCAGTCACTAGTCGTTCATCTGCTGGATCTTTTCTCTTCACTCATTTGCATTAAACCAAGGCTTTAATGTAATATTTATTGTTCTTAGAAAGCTCAGTGTGATGAAGTAACCACAGCAGACACATTCATCAGGCTGGTACATTTTAAAAAAAGAAAAGAAAGAAAAAGCAGCTACCTCGGGTAGTGGAAGGCTATCTCGGATGCAATGATTTTTCCTTCTTTTGAGGGAGTCTGCGCAAGCACATAGTGTTCTTCTTCTTTTGTGTTAATTAGACAGTCCGAGTCATGTTGGCTTCAGGGCCGGTTTTTCTGTGAAATAATCTTTTTGATTAAAAGATCCAGCACTCATGAGAAGGCCTCTGCGATAAAGCCACACTTGATCAGGGTATCCTCCCAGCTCTTGAGCCCCCCCCCCCCCCCCAATCCCCCTTCCTTTCACCTCTTCCCCAGACAAGCAGAGAACAAGGAAAGGAACAGAGTTGCCTGAAGTGGCAACGCTGCTCCTTCCACGAGCTGCCTCGTCTCTTTGACTCATTTAAGATAAAAGACAGTTACAGTAATATCTGAAGCTGTGGCCAGCACAGCTGAGAAACACGGCAGATTTTCAGGGAGAAGTTTGAGCGTGTTTCAGAAGCATGCACGCTGGCTGGAGCATGAAATGAAGCACAATAAGAGAAATTCTGTCACAGATCTGTCTCAGACTTAAGACTCGGGCCTGTTCTCAGAACTGCGGGTCACAGTCAGAGGCCTCGGCTGAATAATTGATCAATGAGTGTGCATCGAAAAACAGAAACACAGCTTAGCACTATATTTCCCCTCACCCCTGTAATGTGCATCAAATCCCACAGATCCATCAGCTACATGCAAAGCTCTGCTGAGCTGAAAGGCCTCCAAGTTCATTTCAATTATTCAGCATCCCTCTAAGACGATGAATTATTGAGATAAAAGTATGTTCCATATACGGGCATGGACTGTAGCTCGCTGCAGACGGTGCCCACTCTTTAGATGAGTGGGAGATCTCAATTTGTGTGAAACAGACAGGAATCATTAAAGGCAGATGACGTGTTAAGTAGCTAATTACAAATTTACTAGCTGACTTAAGGAAAAATTCAATTAAGACGAAGGTTTGCAAACACAAGCATGGCATAAGACAAGTAGCGTGAAAAAGGAAACCCCAGATCTAACTTTTTCTGTGAATAAGCAAACTGCTCATTATTTCCAACATATCCTGGCAAAGTGCTGGACTTGTGTCTGCGTTCTCTTTGTAGCCGGAGAGTGAAAGGTGTTTAGTTTTAGCCACCATCTGCTGACAGCTTACACAGCCAGCTTCAGTCCAATTCACCCTCTCTGATGGTATGAATTGTGCCCAGGCTTCTGATGAAGAGTTGGGGTTTGCTTTTCTTGGCTTGTGTGTGGGAGGAAACAGATGATACAATTAATTATCAATAGGTCCCTCAGTAAATCAAAGCCATTTTGGCAGCCCATGACAAAAAAAAAGATCCACTGAACTGCCTGCAAGTTGTTGCCATCTCTTCATTGCCCATTCTCAACAACTGCTCTCTGGCTGCCTGCCTTTGCTACAATCCACAAGGTGTTTGAATAGATTGTTCAAATATTTTCACTGTTGATTCTTTCTCTGTCTTGTTTTTGAATACAGCGTGAAGCCAGGTTCCTCACTCAAGAGAGGTGGGGGGGGGGGGGGGGGGGGGACCACTTGACTGAGTGCATTCAACTCTTCTGCACATCGCCCGGCTTTAATGAGCGTTGGCTGTGTCCGAGGCAGGAAAGCAGGGAGGCTGATAGTAGCTCATTATTTTCCTGCCCGTGTTGGCCTCTGTGTTCCTGTTCATGGTGAGCTTCTTCTTTTCTTATTGAAGGGTAAACATTTACCCAGCGGAAACAGGCCTTGACCATTAGGCACCGGGGAGCAGCGGTAATGGAAAGGGCCCACAGAAGTTCTACTCTCCACCCTCCTTAATAGAATCACTCACTCATGCTCATTTTGGCATGAACCATTTACTAGAATTTAAAGCTGTCTGGAGAGAATTCCTCAGCCCAGGTTGGACAACTGGTTTGACAAAAGAAAAATGGCCATTTGATGATGTTTTTACATTCAAGGCTATGGATTTTGGAACGTTGTGTTAAGAACAAAGCAATATACACCTTTTCAGTGTGAATATTTCAATAGGCTTCAACGCCACTTCTGTTTTTAAAGCTGTTATAGAAAAATAGGAAAACAACTAGCTTAAAATAGTTTTTCATGCCTCTTATTGTAAAATAACACTTTTCAGATCAAAAACAACTATTGGATAATCCAGTTGTCGGTCTCCCCAAACCGCTGAACTTCTGCACTTTCTTGGGTCTTCTGTTCATTACGCACTTGCGTATTTAGCAATAGAACACCACTATCGGGAGAGGGTCTCCGCTCAGTAATATCAGAGAAGGAAGAGCATCCGACTGCACTTCAACTTTAGGACAAACTACCAGAGTTCCTTTTGAACTCACAAACAAGAGACGCTGGGACTTAGAAAACGGTGACTGGTGTTTAGTGCATTTTTGTATCCTCTGGCAATGCTGGCTTCCGGTTCCAGTGGAAGTGGATCCAGAGCAGATATTGAGGGGCAGCAGTAGCTCATAAGGGGCAGCAGTAGCTCATAAGGTAGAACGGGTTTGTCCTGTAATCAGAAGGTTGAAGGTTTGATCCTGACTCCAACCAGAGAATGCTGCTGTTGTGTACCTGCAGCAAGATGCTTAAGCTGCCTTAACGTGGTCAGAGGAACTGATGGCACCAGTGGTCGGCAGTCTCACTTCCATCAGTGGGCAGGGCAGCTTTGGCCACAATATAGCAAATCACTAGTGTGTGAATGTGTGCGTGTATGAATAGGTGGATGACTGGTTGTGTGGTTAAGTGCCTTGGGGGGTTGTAGAAACTCAAGAAGGCACTAGACAAACACAGACCATTTACCATAAGTAAGAGAAGTGTTGAGTGTTTGCAATCAAAACCTAGCTTGTTCTGTAGATTTGCATTAACAGCTTTAAGACATCTGCAAAATAGTGAGCAATGTGACAATATTTATTACAAACACCATGTTTTCGTGACCCCCCCCCCCCCCCCCCCCCCCCGCCTACTGCACTTCTGGAAAGCAACACATGCTAGTGAAGAAGTGTGTGCAGTCCTTTTTTCCTACATTAGGGGCCCCAGGGGAGAGGACAGTGGTGATGTCCCCTGGGTAAGAGAGGCTCATTAGGCAGACAGAGCCTCCCCATAACCCAGCTGGGTCTGAGTGCCAGCAGGATGGGCATCTATCCCTCTCCTCACCTCTCTGTCTATATATCCATTCAAACTGCAAACAGTGAAGTACTGCTTTGTAACCTTCACAACCTATAGTACAGTTATATGATCAGACTGTGTTGGTCAAAATCATCATTAAACATTACAGTGTGTTACAGTGTAAGCAAAAAGTTCATTTCTAACTGAAGTTCTGTGAAATTCATGGCTGTTGCCAATGCCAGTTATGGATCAGCACCAGAAGGTTGTGGATGACAAGTGAAGATGAGTCATACTCAGTAATTTAATAAGTAGATAAATATATTGTCAAATGTGGTGTTAGCACTCTTGGGTGTTATGCAGTAGGGAGCACTTACTACACTTATTGTTTGGATGTTGTAAAGCATTCAAACTATAGTGATCCTGTTTCTCTTTATAGTTAGTAAGTTCATTTTTTATTCTGCTTCTGTATGTTTTTTGGCATTTAACACAATTCTTCAACTTTTTACACAATTTTGGTATCAAAATGTTAAGCTTGTTCAGCTTATGCTGGCAATTGTATTAAAATATTTTATACTTTTTGAGATATTCAGCTTTTTCTGCGATTTTTGGTCCCATTGAAATGAATGAGATTGCTCAATTTTCAGCTAAATCCTATCACTTTTTTGAACTCTTACTCTTATAGGTTAACTTTAACCTAGAGACTTCATTCAAGTTTCAACAAACTCACAAGACTTTCAGCTGTTACTGGTTCAAAAATCTTTTTGATATCTATTACAGTTTTTTTCTAAAATCACAGGTAAATGGCCTGTATTTTATATAGCGCCTTCTAGAGTTCTTGAAACCCCCCAAGGCGCTTTACAACACAATCAGTCATTCACCCATTCACACACACATTCACACACTGGTGGGGATGAGCTACAATGTAGCCACAGCTGCCCTGGGGCGCACTGACAGAGGCAAGGCTGCCGAGCACTGGCGCCACCGGTCCCTCCGACCACCACCAGCAGGCAACGTGGGTTAAGTGTCTTGCCCAAGGACACAACGACAGTGACAGACTGAGCGGGACTCGAACCTGCAACCTTCCGATTACGGGGCGAGCACTTAACTCCTGTGCCACCGTTGCAGAAGGTAGAAGTTGAGGTATGGCTTGAAATTTTCTGAAAAAATCACAAAAATTATAATGGGGAGAGATAGGAGCGGTGACCCTCCCTTGCTCCATTTCTGGCAGTGTCTCGACCGTAGGTCCAATTGAAATGAGAACACGCTGGCTTACAGCGTACCTTCGTTTTGAGCTATAATTCATGAATGTACTCCAAACATTGTGGTGGTACGGTTCATTTCTTTGAGAATATTTAAATTAAAAATAAATGCTTCCCACCACTCAAACTGAAAATTCTGCACTCTAACTTTTGACCTTCACATTTTCTGGAAACAACTCTTTCCAACACTCAGACTTTTTGGAGTACCGAAACAAATCATCTCAAAAAGTAGGAGTTTTTGTCAGCTTTTCAGAATGGGTTTCATTTTGTCCTTAAGTGTTACATTTCTTTCTCTACAAGCCTCAGAATGAGGAGAGACCCTGATTCTGTCTCACTGAAACCCATGTTAAAGGAACAGAGATTTTCTCTTCCGATCAGCTTCAGACAGCAAAATGTTCTCATCATAGCTTCTAGACAATTCATGGTAGGCACATAAAAATTCACACAGATGACCATGAAAGCCTTCTGCCACTGGCACATTTTGAATTGTTCCAATAGGTGCAGCAGTTTTTGAATGGCAATGAGACGTGTCAGAGGTCTGAAATGACATCTGAGCAGCTGAGCTCTGTTAAATGCATGATTTATGAAATCTTGAAACAAACATTTCCACCGACCACATCTTTTATAGTACATTAATGATTTTCTCAAAATAGACCCTTTTACTGTTTGTAAACAATATGACGTCAGCGAGAATGCGCGCGCAGCTTGGCAACAGAGAATGGCGTTGTGTCAGGCTTTATCAAGCTACGCTGCGGGGTTATCACCGGCAAATCTTGAATTTCATATTATTAAACTCACTTTAACGAATGGCAACAGACTCCCGGATTCCTGTGGCATTACGGAATGGGTGGAAGATGTAGGTGCGTGGCCAGATATCCAGTGGCCCGATATATATACGTTTTTAGAGGAGAGGCCCAGTAAGTACACACGTGAGAAGCTACGGGCATACAAATCGTTAGATGCATACAACTATGTTGTCTGTGGCCACGTACAGAAAGTAAAATATCACGACATAGATTCAGAGTTTTACGTCTTGAAGGCAGAAGTCCTTCCTAGCCAAAGACAAGGACACAAGACTGTTATGTACAAGGCTTGGGTCATAGTAAACAAACCAGAGAACTACGTCTTCACAGCCAACTGTACCTGCATGGCAGGGTGAGTATAGCATAGGTTTCTTTTTTTAGCGTGCTCAGAGTACAATCGTGTTAATTTTAGAGAAATACAGTTTATACTAATATCCAGTGGGAAAATACAGATGAATTAGAATGAAATGTTAATTTGAAGCATGAAATAAAGCGTATACATTTATATGTAACCTTAGTATATAATTACCTTACCTGATATAAAATGGGCGCTACAAACTCGAGCATTTCGGATCGTGTTTTCCGTCCAGTTTTCATCAACCCTTTTGATGGCCTGCAGCCACAGACGCCTCCGATTTTGTTGAAATGGATGTGCTCCCTTCGGAATTCTGTAAAGTTTCTGTCCACTGCTTGAAGAGAAGCGATTCTGGCATCCATACACGCAACAACCCGACATTTTTATGTGCTTAGAACTTCAAAACAAAGGGTTTAAAGTGCTGTTTTAGTATCGAGTGTGAATAAGGAAGCCTTCACTCTCGTTGCCAGGCTGCGCGCGCAACTTTTGATGACGTAGGTAGTAAAAGGGTCTATTAGTAGGTTTTTTGGTCAGCTTCAAAGTCTTGACTTCGGTTTTGCTGTTGGTATTACATTTTTGTGCTACAAGCCCCAGAAGGAGGACTGTGCCAGTTTTCCTCCATTTAAACCCCTTTAAAAAAAGGCACCTGTGGCCGACAGACAGCTGAAATGTTCTCCTCATATTTTCTAGAACATTCGTGGTAGGCACACAAGACTTCACACACATGACCACCAAAGCCTTCTGCCACCCACGCGTTTTGATTTTTTCAAATCGGTGCAGTACTTTTCAAATGGTGATGAGAAGTTTGACAGGTCCAATTTCAATTCTGAAGGACAGATTTAAAGGCTTCTCTCATTAACAGGAGTACAGCTACAGGGCTCCAACAGCGGGGGAAAAGGCGGGAAAACAGTGCTGCTCTCTGATTGGTTGAGAGTGTTCAACCATTTTCTGTCCAAGCAGGATCGAGCGCCCACACATATGATACATCAAATCGACCAGCTTAGTCTCAGGAATCTTGTATTACATTTCACATGCGTTATCTGTTACCATGGTAACCTAGTGCATAAGGATATCCTTAAACATGTCTCACTGAAATGAATGTGAAAAGCCTAATATTGAGCCTATAACATACTGCTGTTTCTTATCTTTCTGAGCTCTATACACTTAAAACTAGCAGCGTAGCTGACATTTTAACACTAGTCAGAATGCAGGAACCACCCCCTCCTCTTTCGCTGCTCTCTCATTGGCTGAGATTTTCCAATCGTCTTCTGCCTAAAAGGAAACATGCACCCACACATATGATACATATATTCAACCTGCTTGGTCCCAGGAGTCTTGTATTAACTTGATATTGTGTTCTGCGTCACCATGGCAATGTACTTATCAACAACATTTAAAAACATTTTAGACACAACTGTATCAACATACTTTAATATAGAAATGTTATTCAAAGTTTAAAAGAGTCATGTGACATTGTGCATAGCTTTATTAAAGCAGACTCAAGTCATCTGTTACCATGGCAAAACAAGGAACTACAAATGACTTTAACCAAGTCTCATAGGAATGAATATAAAAAGCTGAATATTGAGCCAATAACAGACTTCTGTTTTTGACCTTTTTGAACTATCTGTACTTAAAACTAGAAACAAGTTCAATTTGATTGACCGTCAGAAGGTGGGAAAGTGCCCCGCTCCTTCCCAGATCCCTGATTGGTTGAGAGAGGTCAATCATCTTCTGGCTAAATGGACTTACACACCCACACATGTGAGACATCAAATCAATCGGCTTGGCCTATGGAATCCATCCATCCATCCATCCATCCATCCAATAAACCATCTAACATCCAACAGTTTCGGGGCAGTAGTAGCTCAACATGTTAAGCGGTTGTCCAGTAATCGGAAGGTTCCAGGTTCGATCCCGGCTCCGGACAGAGAATTCTGCTGTTGTGTCCCTGGGCAAGACACTTAACCCACCTTGCCTGCAGGTGGTGGTCGGAGGGACCGGTAACCCACCTTGCCTCTCTCACTTCTGTCAGTGCGCCCCAGGGCAGCTGTGGCTACATTGTAGCTCATCACCACCAGTGTGTGAATGTGTGTGTGAATGGATGAATGATACACTGTAAAGCGCTTTGGAGTCCTTACTCTGAGAGGCAAAGCTGCCCTCCTGGTGGGAGGGTAGCTGTGAAGTGCCTTTTTCCCTCCTCCCGAATCAATTCCTCATGTTACCCTCTTATCTCTATTAAGGTAGCGCAACTCGGGGTTGCGAATGGCCACAGTCACCAATTCTTGTTATGTGTCTTGACCATGTATGTCTGATCTCTGAATTGTGTGTACTGAAACTCTAATTTCCCTCTGGCATCAATAAAGTATCTTTGTTTGTTGTTTGTATACAATTGCAGGTACTTTATTACTATCATTTATCATCCATCATTTCATTCATCCAACCATTCATCAATTCCATACCAAGTCTAAACATATGTTAATCTATCAGTTTCAGATATCAGTAAATGTTTCTAAATTCACAGTTCAGCCAATTGTAAAAATGTACCTATTAAACTATTATCATTCAAATGCCAGCTGTTTAAACATTGAAACTTTTGAGTTTTTAATCAATGTTAAAGATGTAATTGTTTTGCTGTTTAGATTTTTTTTGTCCATTCACCACCTATATTCTGAGCTTTATTACACTTGTTGGTGATTTTTGCTTCTAAATCTTTAAATACATTAAGCTCATTTTGACAATTTAGCTTAGTTTCAGCTTCACTTCAGCTATTCAGCAGATTCAGCAATCAGTTTCCAAATTTAGCATGTGCTGCTAATTTCACAGTTCAGCTAAATGTAAAGATTAAATTGTTAAACGTGTCCTACTGAAATAACATGTGTTTAGACATTTTAGCTGTCCAGATTTTTATACAATATTCACAGATTTCAGTTTTCTGCTGTTTAGGATAAATTTTCTCTATTATTCACTTACTTTTTGTGCGTTACAAGCGGCCAAAATGAGTTTCCTCCGTAGAGTTGCCGGGCTCAGCCTTAGAGATAGGGTTAGAAGCTCGGACATTCGGGAGGGACTTGGCGTAGAACCGCTGCTCCTCCGGATCTAAAGGAGACAGTTGAGGTGGTTTGGGCATCTGGTCAGGATGCCTCCTGGACTCCTCCCTGGGGAGGTGTTTCAGGCATGTCCTGCTGGCAGGAGGCCCCCTGGTCCACCCAGGACACGTTGGAGAGGTTACATCTCCAATCTGGTCCGGGAATGCCTTGGGGTCCTGCCGGAGGAACTGGTGGAGGTGGCTGGGGAGAGGAAGGTCTGGAGCTCCCTAGTTGGGATGCTGCCCCCGTGACCCAGACCCAGATAAGCGGAGGAAGACGACGACGATGAATGCAATTTATGTAGTTACCGTAACATTTCTCTGGCACTACAGGAAGTGTGGCTGTTGCTTGGTTCTTGCTGTTAGTTTGATGTTGTAGTTCAGAACGACTCATTATAGGAAGTAAAGCACCTCAATTGCCTCATTATTCACTTCACACATACATTTCACTGTAATGTTGTTGTTGGTGATTGAAAAAGTAGCTTGAGAGATTTTTAGAGCTGACTATTTCATTCTGATTCACTGTTAGCATCATTAGCTCAACGTTAGCCTCTATCCTGCTTCACTTGATGTTAAAGTAAAACAAAAAGATGCCATGGCTTTTCAAGGGTACAACAAATAACTTCTGGGTCACTCCTGTTTACTGGCTTCGGTTCTTTGAATACCTCTGTATTTGTTTGCCAGTGTGAAATTACAAACATCAGCACTGCAGCATTAGCTCACCAGAAACATGGAAAACTGTGTAAACAGTAACTAAGTCACACTTTTGTTTTATTGAAAGAAGCAAAACTGACAAACCCTGTAGCCGGCTGAGAATAAAATCTGTCCTTTCAACATAGTTGAGACATTAGACAATTTTGTGAATATTTTACTGTATGATTCTACATGTTGCTCCTTTAATATTAGTGTGTACAGTACTAGTAGACCAAAGCACTGCTTGAACTGACTAAGTTAATGCTGAACAGGATATTAAACCTAAATTTGGATTGCTCACTGTTCATCTTTTAGAGATGGGCAATGATGATACTTTTCTAGTTAGAGGTTTTCCCTATTTTTTGGTGGCTCTTGAGTTAACAGTTGCATTTAATGTTACACTTCAGCTGAAACTGCAGTATTTATCTTGACTGTACTGAAACATAATATTGTGTGGCAAGTCATTTCATTATTAATTCATTATTAAATGCTATTTTCTGTATTCTATATTACCTGTTTTGTAAGACACTTCTCTTTGTCTCCTTTAAACTAACCATCAAGGACCAATCATGTACATAGCAAGTCTAAGAAAATCATTTTTTGAAGAGCTCCCCACCAGCCACAAGCCTGTTAGTGCTCTGATGAGCCACTTTACTTCCTTTCATTTACTCGTAATTACACACTCAATTAGCAGCTGGTTTGTGTGTTTGGCCTTAAAGCTATTAATTTAAAGATGCATGCACAACTCCAGCCAGGATGTAAGATCTTATATTAAATCGTTTTGTGCCAACGGATTTAGTGATTAGAAATACACGAAAGTTAGATGTTTAAGGTCCAGATTGTCCTTCTTCCACAAGGTCTGAGTTCAGACCCCTTTGACAGCAAACATCCATCCTTTTGAAGTGTCCTTGGGCAAATCTTCACCAGTCCCGGCCCTGTCTTTCCGCTCCTGACCCTGCACCTTGACCACTCAGAAGGGGGTAGGCTGGTGGACAAATGAACATACCCAGAGATGAGTTGGATATCACAAGACAATATAACACAGTCTCGTTGAATAATGTGCAAACAATAAGAGAACGATGTTTTTTATCTGCAGCCTTCAAAGGAAAAGAAAAGGCTTTAGCAGGTATTATTCATTTTACAGCTGTGATAATGCAGTGGGTGGGGGTGAGGGTGGGGGGGTTTGCTTAAATTACTGCTTTCCTCTTTCCAAGGCTACGAACAGCCTGTCTTCAAATTAAAGCTGCTAAGCGGGAGAGTCAAATTGGAATTCCGATTCTATTAAGAAGTCATGCCCAGCAGCAAAGGAATGCCAAATGGGTCCAGTGCAAAGGGAAAAAAGACCATTATAGAGCAAAAATATTAAAGCGGGGCTGCTATATTTGCTGAAGATAAACTTAGGGTAGGTCTCCCTGCTGCCTGGCAGAAGCCTGCAACAATGAAGACATCGCTTTTGGAAACTGATTAAAAAGGCACATTGAGATCAAAGTCAAACATCTTCCAAGTCCTGCATTTACCGTGGAAATAGAATTGCACACAGAGCAACACAATGCACAGAGTCTCATTCAGCAGTTTTATAATTAATTAGACTCTGCGGAGGAAAAATGCAGAGTTTTATCTAAGTGAGGAGTTTGCTATTTGGATTTATTCTTGGTGTCATGTAGCCTTTTATTGCGTGTTTAAGGGGACACAGAGAAGCCATCACACTGCGTTACCACCTGGAAGGACTGTGCCAGAATCCCACAGGGTCTATTATTACCCTCCCTATATGCAGCTTTTATCTGTTGATTTCTCATTTAAAGCCGTTTGGCTCCCGACAGGTCATCAGGTTCTCATCTTGAGGCCAGGGTTGAACCATCATCAGACCACATCAGGCATGGAAAGACAATCACTGTTTGGCTTTTTACAGTCATGGTTTCTTTTTCGCAATGACAAGGCTGCTGACTGCGAGCAGGTCATGGGTGCGTTTACCTGCTTGGCTTTACGATGAATTCTCTCAGAGGTGCACGGATGGAAGCAGACGAGGGGTCAGACACATCAGGGTCGTTCATCTGGAACAGCGACCGAGCAGCGTATCGCACTGGCCCACCATGCTATCAGCCTGCCCCATGCTGTGAGATATACCTGAGGACTGTCATGCTGTCCGCAAAGCAGCTCAGCATCAGGACCCACAGATGGCTCATTCTGGGGAGAAACAGACTGATCTTTCATTTCCTTGTCAAAGCAAGATGCTACGCTATGGGCCCAGTTTATTGAGCCACATATGTGCTCAGTCATGTAGAGAGCTAAAATAAAAATGGTGCAAGGGCTTCATGATGCCTGCGAATGGGACATAAGTATTGGAACTTAGTTTTCTAGAGTTTGATGCAATTATCACACAAAACTAACTATTACACAGCAAAAATAAATAAATAAAAATGAAAAATAAAACAAATGAATCTATGTGTTTCACAGTGTTTTGATGTAATTACATTGATTTTGAAAGTGTAAGAAGCTCTGAAATTGTAATTGTTGTCCAAACAACTGAAAAACATGGCAATGCTTTTTACAGATTTCATCAGATAAGACTGACGCACTTAAGTGCTAATGTCATATTGCATCAGCTGCTTCATTCAACTACGCACAGGCTGTGAGTCTTTCACTCAATCGATGCTTTCTTCAGGATGGTGCCTTTTATTTTTCATTTCTAATCCTGAGCTGAAGCAATATCAGAGCTTCTGATAGCATTTTAGCTAAATATAAGCTGCCTTCACCAAAGTTATTGCACATAGGTTGCAATTTTTTGAGAGCGCATGTCACACTTTGAGCTTGTTAATCTTAACTTCTTTAAAAAAGCTTCATATCTCTAATCCCAATAGTAATCATAAATGTTGCATGTATCATTACAACAAATGTCTTGAAAAGCAATGTGTCTTACATCACTGCAATGTTTAACTTTTGCGTAAACACTGAGCTTTAAATAAGATCTGACATTTGTTTCTCTGATAGCAAAGATTTATAACCATCAAGGCTGCCCTTTGCAGTCAGAGAGTGAAATCATCAGTTGCACAAACACTAATTGAGCTCTCAGTAAGAACATCCGGCACCAACAAATCCAGTTTCAACCACGGCTTCGAAGAATTACAAGACAGAAAAACTTTAACATTCTTGGTTTGATCACTGAAAAAATCTCACACTATACAGTGGCAAATTTGTAGATGCATGCCACCACACCTAGATCCTGTTCAGGTACATTTGAGTGTTTTTGTCCAAAGCTTTATTTCTGATTATGATTGTCATCATCATCATCATCATCATCATCATCATCATCATCATCGTGGTGTTGGTGTCAGGTTGCCTGCTCATTGGCCTTGGAGGCTACCTGGCTTACCTGAAAATTAACGAGCTGTCGAGGAATATTGGCCTGATCCCGGAGCTCAGAGATGGTTTGCACTGCGCTGTGAATTCACAGACTCAATTGTCAGGATGAATCGCAAGCTTGGGACTTTGGTGGAGATTCATTCTCTGGCACAAAAGATAGATGCCATCAAGGAGAGAGTGGACAAATCAGCACGGATTGGGATAGTTTAACGTCCATTATTGGGATTTTGAGAGGTTGAGGACCAACAAACTGTAAGACAGAGAGGAAATTATCTCTGTCTGACCCCAAAACAATTTCTAATCGGAATCTGGCGCCCTTGAGCCTGCAAGGCTCCAACGAAAACTCCCCCCTCAGAAGATATGTGGAATGTGCCGTCGCTATGGCAACTCAACTCTGTATCCTTTCCCAGCCTGGGCGGGACTGCAGGAAGGCCGCTGAAGCGTCCAGGGTCACTGCAACCCTCCAACCCTCAATGCTCCTCCCCCATCCACACTGCGGTGACATGCACTGCTTATCGTGGCTGCA
Organism: Nothobranchius furzeri; assembly: GCF_043380555.1. NCBI lineage: Eukaryota > Metazoa > Chordata > Actinopteri > Cyprinodontiformes > Nothobranchiidae > Nothobranchius > Nothobranchius furzeri. The sequence goes on along the minus strand of NC_091744.1, from coordinate 68,017,488 downwards.
GGAACTGAAGTAGGGACAGTCACAACCCACCACCCCACCTAGTGGACACTTATGATGTGTTGTCTGAAGTCTGTTGCATATCTGTATGAGGTGTTTTTTTGTAGAGCAAAGCTGCCCTCCTGGTGGGAGGGTAGCTCTGAAGTGTTTTTTTCCCTCCACCTGAACCATTCCTCATGTAACCCTCTTATCTCTATTAAGGTAGCGTGACTCAGGGTTGCGAATGACCACAGTCACCAGTTCTTGTCATGTGTCTTGCCCATGTATGTCCGATCTCTGAATTGTGTGTACTGAAACTCTAATTCCCCTCTGGGATTAATAAAGTATCTTTGAATTGATTGATTTGATTTGATTTCTGTGTTTTGCTTCATAAACCAGATTGGTACACAACAACTTTTAAAGGGTGAGTGGACTGCACAAAACAAAAAACTAAAGGAAACCCACACAAGTATAAAAATGCACACTGTATTATAAATAATTATTATGACAACTTTTAAAATAAAAACACCCAGCTGAATGAAAACCTTCTGAGTTTTGAGTGTCTCAATACCAAATACAAACCAGAACCTGACTCATATGAAATTTTAACCTTTAAAATAAACTGCAAAAACAATCTGAAAGTAAAACAACAATAAAAATGATCAGTTCAAATAATTTTGGCAGGACAGTCAAAATATTTTTCCTCTCAGAGTAACTAATGTCAACACTTTAGATGTCTTGGAGGGTACCAGAAGAAATCATTTGAGAATTCGCATAACTTAAAGACCAAGTTCACTAATTGGCCTCTATATAAATAAGTCTTGTGAGTTGATCTCTGTGGGGGGGAAAGCTCTGGCACTCCTGTTTCCTTAGTTAGCAGAGAGGAGGAGAACATCAGGTTTTGGAGTATTGCTGATATTTAGACATCTCGCCTCTGATTGGCTAACAGCAACGCAACTCTTTCACTGACTACATTTGCTTTGCGACGTTTTATCTCCACAAATAACACAAGCCTGAAGGAGTTCTGCCTTCTTGCCAGAGCTGCCGATTATCCAATGTACAACTTTGGTCAATGAAAAGAAACTGATAGAGAACGAGCAAAAGCACAGGAAAACTACAACTTCCTGGGTTTATACTCCAATATACCAAAATAAAACAAGCTGTTAGTCCCACATTTACACTAACACGGAAGCACCTGTGGCTAACACAGTTTAAAGAAGTTGATAAATATCTGTCTTTAAGTGTAACTGACTTTTAAACTTTTCAATGGAAGCAGAAACGCAGAGAATACAACTTTTATGTGTAAATATTAAAACATTGCTAAAGCAGCTACGCAGATTTATTATTTTTGAAACATCACAATTTCATTTTTATTTTAGTTTGTTGTTTAAAACCAATGTCTGTTTATCATTCCTGTCACTTGTAACATTTTTACTTTTCTTTTCTTTTCTTTTCAAATTTTCGAACATTGTGTTCTTTGAGAATTTATATAGCATATCTAGAGTCCTACAACCCCCCAAGATGCTTTACAACACACCAGTCATTCATCCGTTCACACATACTAGCAGGCATGGGTTAAGTGTCTTGCCCAAGGACACAACAACTGTGACAGAGAACAAGACACAAACCTGCAACTACTGCCATTGTGGCAAATGAAATGTACAATAAATAAAATAAAATAAAAAATACACAAAAGGTAAAGTTAAATTGAGGGAAATGCTCATATTTATTCTTACAAATATTCAGTAAAGATGTTTAAACAAAGCACTGCTGTTTTACAGTAATCAGAGATTAATGCACTTGAACCATTTATTTATTTTTATATTTTATTATTTTCAAAAATTCATATTTTATGCTGTTTCAAATTAATTAAAAAAGAATGCAATCATTAAAATAATCTCCTTGGTTGAGCAACTTTGTTTCTAAAAGTCGTCACACCTTGTGTAAAGAAACAGCTTTCATGGCTAAATTGATTAAAGGTTCTGGCAACACTTGCCTAGGAAAAGCATTCGTGCTTCTCATTTTTTATTCCAAATTATAACAATCATTCATTTGTGCCACCAGGAAGGCATTTATTTCTTAAATAAGAAAGACATCAAGTGGTTAAATTTATAAAGGGGATAATGGCGTTATACGCCAGTGTTAAACACCAGTGGTTTATTTTCTTTCAGATGATTAATTGGATGTTAAAGTGCCCCAGAGCAGCACTTCAATACACCTCATATAGGAGCTCCTTTTTCTCTCTCTTCTTGTCATTTATCAAAAATTTTGAGTTTTATATATTTGTTTTAGAATCATCCTTTAATTAGCCACAACACTTACCAGTTAATAATCATATCCTCACATTTAGATAACGTCTCGGATTCTTGCAAACACACACACAAACAAGAAAACGCAAATAAGCAGAGAGAGAAAGAGAGAGAGAGAGAGAGAGAGAGAGAGAGAGAGAGAGAGAGAGAGAGAGAGAGAGAGAGAGAGAGAGAGAGAGAGAGCATCTTATGGAGTTCTACTTTCAAAAGCCACCCATTACTTGTAGAATGACTTCTTTGTGTAGCTACCTGGGCTCCGGGTTTATTTTTACCCTCCCTATGTCCCTCCTCATTCTTTAGCAGCTTCAGGAGATGGCGTTAGTTTGGCTTCATCTCTGACAAAAGATAAATGAGCTCTGGGTCTGTGGTGATCCACTATGGCTGCCAGGGGGTTCCAAAATAGCAAACTATTTTTCATTTGGGGCGAAGTGATATGGTGTGCGATGCAGCAGGCGCTAGCATTTACCATATTACAGTTCGTGGGAATACATTTCATTCTTAGTTTTTCCTTTTTTATGCCTTTTTTTTACGTTCAACTTTTTTTCTGTTTGGTGAGAGCTGTGGCAATTAAAATTGATCAAGTATGTGCAGAGAGCGAGAGTTCACCCTGGTTTATTTATAGTCTGTGGTTTCAACAAAGGAAATGCACACAACCAATACTGGATAGATGCAACGGATTGTATTTAGTTTTGATAACAAATGCTGTTTTTCCTCCTATGATTTCAACGTTTGTGTTGTTCGTTTTCCTTCAACACACAAAAGTATTAACTAGGGTAGATCTACTGAACTCGCTTTGATAGAATCAGAGAACTGGTCATTAATCACCTTGTCACCATTAGGCACAGAAACATGGCTGATGTGTTTTCTCTGGGAGAACGTCCCGTGTCAACTGGAGATTCAGCCGTGCTTGCCATCAGCTGAAAGAAACTTTCCCATTTAAATGAGGAGCTGTGGAGCCTCTGAGGCTCTTTGAAGAGATGTGCTTGGCACAAACAAGAGCTGCAGACTCTCTCCTGTGTTTTTAACAGCTGAAACATCGCTGACACCTGATGGGTGATCAAACACGAGCCATCTCTCTCTGAATCTGCCGGCTCATCTTTGTACTCCTCTCTTGGCTGGTAATTCTGCAGGACCGAGACACACCTCCTCTCAATATTTACTAATGGCTTAGCAGCCTGACAGGACGCGCTGCGCTTGTAAAGGCAAATACGTTTGCTGGTTCTTGCTGTATTTTAACTTTCCCTACATGCCTGCGTGCATGGAAGCCACTCACTATGTCTCAAATCCCAGCATGGATTCCCTCCCCCCATGATATTCAGAGACGCTGGCTAAATCACCTCTGGGTAGAAACGAGCCGAGATGCCTCGTGGGAACAACGAGGGTTTGTGTGATGAACCCTTGGTGATTCTCACAGAGAGGTCAAACTTATTCCTGCTTCTGGGAGAGAAATTTTCCTTCCTCATCCATGTCCTGATCCCTCTCCTTAATGATCTATCTTTGGTGTGCACATACTCGTTAGAGCTGCATTAGCATGAACGTTACAGGCGCGGGCAATCGGATGAAGTCAGACTGGCCACACTGAGATGCGCTCTGTGAGGACCATTCCCTGTCACTGAGGTGAGATGATTTATGATTTATTTTCCAATAACTCCCAGCCTGCTCGGTGCTTTGGGCCCTCCTGTCAACAATCACTAGCTTCCCTCCCACTTCTACTGAAGAAAGAAGCTTCTATAGCCACTTGATTGTTGAGACAAATTGGGAAAGGATTTCCACAATTATGAATACAGCTCATTTGTGCCAGCATGTCTCTCTTCATTGGAACATGAGAGGGGCAATAGGAAAGAGATGAAAAAGCCATGAATGACAGAGCTCTGGTGGTGTTGGTATTAGTTAGAGGCTGGCACGATCTGCCCACCTGGGCTTCCAGGCAGATGGTGAGGGTTGAGGGTTGTATAACCATAGCCTTAACCGTATGTCTCTACATTGTACAGAATATTCAAGAAGCTCCTAAATGTGAGAGGAAAGGGCACATGTGCTAGGCTTTTTGATTCCAAACCAGGTGCTCAGCTTGTTCCTTTTGTTTTGAACCCCGGCAGCGAGACATCTGATAACTGGATGGTGCAGAAATGTAATGATCACGAGTTGAATGTGTTGTTTGGTCTTGTTCAGAAGGTAATTTAGAAAAAATTGTGTGTGTGTGTGTGTGTGTGTATATATATATATATATATATATATATATATATATATATATATATATATATATATATATATATATATGTATGTATGTATACATATACCTTAAATCCTCTAATACAGGCCTGTATTCAATTAACGGCCGGGTCTCAAATTTTGGCCGGTCTCGGAGTCGGCGGAAGTGAATAATGGCCGGTCTCTTGTGGCCGGGTGGAATGTGGTAACAAGCAAGTACGGGGGGCGGTTGTGTCATTGTTTCACTTTTGATTTGCCAGTGATAGACCGCGAGGGTAACTTTAACCGTGCAGAGACGAAGAGGAGGCGACACTTTGATATCAAGTTCAAAGAGAACGTGCGCTGCAGAACACTGGGGAGCAATAGGGGTTGTATGAACTAGTCGACTTCACTATAGTGACTTTTTATGCCTGTCATCGACTAGTTGCTGTCACGTGATAATGACCGGCAAGATGCAGCCCTCGGAAAAGACAGCAGCCTGCTATCAGCAGGTGATAAGCTCCTGCGCTCGGGGGGGGCAACGCGCTGTGCCAGAGCGTCAGTACTGACACGCGATCGTTCATGTCGGTTCATTTCCTTTAATGTTTTCTGTCTTTTATTCGCACCTGATGTGTTTCGCTGCTGTGGAGCGGGGCACATCACCTTGTCCTCTGGTGACGCACCGATCACTGATGCAACCGCCAAGCAGGGAACACTCTGCTGTTTTTGCGGTCGGTAGATCTGCGTCCTGAGCACGGCCACAGTAACATTATCAAATCAGGTGTCGCCACCTCAAAAACTAATTTCACACGCGATCGTTCATGTCGGTTCATTTCCTTTAATGTTTTCTGTCTTTAATTTGCGTCTGATGCGTTTCGCTGCGGAGCGGTGCGCATCACCTTGTCCTCCGGTGACGCACCGATCACTGATGCAGCCGCCAAGCAGGGAGCACTCCGCTGTTTTTGCGGTCGGTAGATCTGCGTCCTGAGCACGGCCACAGTAACATTATCAAATCAGGTGTCACCACCTCAAAAACTAATTTAACACGCGATTGTTCATGTCCGTTCATTTCCTTTAATGTTTTCTGTCTTTTATTTGCGCCTGATGCGTTTCGCTGTGGAGCGGTGCGCATCACCTTGTCATCCGTTGACGCACTGATCACTGATGCGGCTGGCAAGCAGCGAGCACTCCGCTGTTTTTGCGGTCGGTAGATCTTTTAGAACTGCAGTTCAAAGGTAACTCATAAGGTCAGTGGCGGAGCTTGATATGTGCAACATGTGCGGCCGAACAGGGCGGCAGTCTGCAGGGGGCGGCATTTAATTTCCTTTTTTTTTTTTTTTCTAAAAAAAATTTTTTTTTTTAGCATCAACCAATACATAAACAAAACATAGAAATCGCATGTTCTTAATAATAATAGTGATGATAATAATAATATCTCTGTAATAAAAGCACAACAAAGTGTAACCCATATTAACTACTCCCTGTCACATGACCCACGTCAGCTGTTGTGAGATCCCTCTCCTGATTGGCTCCTTCCACGTCGCGGCAAAGCTGGCTGTGGGGGAATACTTCCGGGCTCGACTCCTGCTGTGGCTGTAAGCATGTTGCTTTAGAACGGCGTTGGAAAACAAAGCGTTTTTCTCCCCTCAATTCATTTATACTCTCATTTTACCTCAGCGGTAAGTGTTCTTAACATCTACCAATAACACCCTTTTACTTGTCAGTGACCAGTCGATGGTTTTCGCTATTAAAAATGACCTTGTTCGGCGGAGTTCCCACCGCGAGCAGAACTCCGGTTCAAAAACGCTGTTTTTGAAAAACTTTTATTTACTTAAGCACTTTAATGGGCTTAACTTGAAACCAAGAGCAATCGAATGTTTATTGTTATGTGTTGCCTTGAATTCAGCTATGCTGTCTGTCAGACAGTTGTTTTCCTTTATTGTTGTTTTTGTATTTGTTTGTAGCAAACGCTACTGGAATGTATAGATTGAGCTACGTAGCCAAGATGATTAATAATTGACCTGTTGTACATTCGTGATATGTTTACCGGTAAACTGAATCGAACTTGATGTGCTAATGAACGTTTCTCTGGCCTACAGGTCAAGTTTTTTTCCCCATGTTGAACTGATCTTCTTCATATTGAAGTGGCGAGCTGGTAGGGGGGCGTCGGTGGGGGGGGGGGGGGGGGGGGGGCGTCACAGGGGGATCTTGCACAGGGCGCCATTTAGGCCAGCTCCGCCTCTGCATAAGGTGAATATATATGAACCCAGGTAGCAGTTTCTCTTTAGGATTGAGAGGAGATGCAGGAAGATAATAAACAGGCAGGACAGAAAAATAGACAAATAAAAACAAGTTAGTTTTTGTACCTGGTGGTTGCAACAAACAGACACCATTGAAGGTAATCAGAAGTGAGGAACAGAAAATGAAATAATTATTTTAATGTTTAGAGCAGCAGGAACTCAGAGAGGCTGCAGGCGCATCAGTGAGTTTGTGGCCGCTGCGCTGGGAGAAGGCTGAAGCAGAAACTACCGTTGTTAAAAGAAATGTGTTTAACTTTGAAAATGTGGGCACAATTTAAATTGTCAAAAACTCCAGCGAACCATTAGTTCATTTTGCTCAAATAGAAATAGAGGCCTGCCTCTAATTCTGGCCCTCCTTCCAATAAAGGCCTGGAGCTTGACGAGCTTGAGTCAAATACAGGCCCGGGCCTGTATTAGAGGATTTACGGTATATATATTCTGAGTTTATTTAACAAAATCAATCAATAGGGCAAACTTACAGATAAAGAGCATTTCCATTAGACAGAAGGAAGCGTCCCTGCATTGGGCCTCCCAGAGAGCCAGGTGCTGTGGTGAAAATCTGCCCGCCGCCAGCCCACGGCCCTCGGGCCGTGTCCAGAAGCCTGTTCGGGGCCCTGAAGGTGGTGGCTGTACTGCCCCGAGGATCCCCGAGGCGGTGCCAGACCTGCCCCCGAGCGTCTCCAAGTCCCTGCGGCGGCTGCGGCCGTGGTTTGCTGGGTGGCCTGCAAGGGGGCGGCCGGACGAAACTGGCGCCGAGGGTACCGTGCCCCTCGTGGCCTGGACTGTGGCATGGGGAGGACCCCTGCCCCGCTACGCCTACTCCAGGCCTTTGCGGCCTGTCTGGACTGCCGCCGACGTTCCAACACCCTCTCAGTCTCGGGCCCAAACAACTGGCCCGGCACCACGGGCAGTCCGCGCAGGCTCTGTCGGCAGTCATCCGACACCAGGGCCTGCGCCAACCAGACCTGACGGTGAGCCACTACCAGTGTGGCCAACAGCCGACCAAGCTCCCTGGACATCAGCCCAAACGCTTGCAGGGCTGCATCGTTTGTATTGCCCAGTGCCATCCCCGCTGTGCCCGACTGCTGGGCTAGCAACAGCACCGACATCGAATTGCTGGTGCGCGCCATCCTTGCCCCGATGTCGTAAGCCCGGCACAGTAAGCTGTCGGTCACCCGACACTGGGTGCTTGGATAGCGGACCCTGTCTCTCAATGCCTCATCCAGGGAGAGCACCAAAGAAGCAACGCAGTGGTCCACTGGGGGCATGCGGTCCAACATGTAGGTTCCTGCCTCCCGCATCGATGCCAGGGTCCTGGCATCCCTACCGTGGTGGGAGAGCTGCCTCGGGTCCCCCCAGCACCGCTGCAGCTCCTCCACAAAGGCCAGCGATGGTGGGACCTGAAAGGTGGGTGCCGCTGGAGTCCGGTGGAAGAAGGGATTCCCCGCCGGCACGTCGTCCAGTCCAATCCTGGCCAGTGCCGCTCGCAAAATCGCCCGCAACTGACAGGGGTCCTCCGCCATCTCCGAGCTTGCTGAGCTATGGGGAGACATCCCCGAGTCCCCGTGACCTCCCAGGCCTGGGATCTCCACTACCAGCCCCTGACTATGACCCAGAGAGGGTCCCTCCTCCCCGGGAGACTGAAACTCAGAATTTGAGGCCCTCATAGAGATCAGGTCGTCAAAGCCCCCCTCGTCCGGGGCTCTAGTCAGCAGCGCTTTGAGCTGTTCCACCTCCGCCCGCAAAGTGTCCACTTCCTGGCGAGAGGGGTGCACCACACGCCACTTCTCGCACCTTGGGCTGCTGCGTTCCTCAGCCGGTCCATCCCTCTGTCTCCTGGAACACGGATGAGGGATACCAGAGGGCGGCAGGTCTGACTCAAACAGGAGGCACTCTACTTGACATAGCCTGTCCTCCCGCACCGCCAGAGGCAAAATGCTGCAGTTCATGCATGGGTCAGTCAGCGCCTCTCTGAGGTGACCGACGCCCAGACACTTTGGACACAAGTCTTGGCCGTCCTCCACCTGGAGGAGAGCCCCGCATGCCGTACACGCCAACATCCCTACCGATGTGGGAGATGCCAGCGACTACACAGGAACTGAGCGAGGACTTCAATGAAAACTGAGGAACGCGATTCAGTCCTGGAGTTGTTAAACAACACACAATGTGTGTATTGGCTGGGTAATCTGAGCGTGACACCTCCACAGTGAGAACATCCAGCCCCACTTACCTGTAGCGCTCGCCGGCTGCACCCCCCTCCCCTCTCCACAGGGGAAAATAGCGACCGCCAGCAAGCCCTATTTGAGCCAGCAGCGGCAGTCCGAAAGGCGCTGGCCACACCGCCCACTCTCGGTAACAATCAACAGATAACCGTGTCAATCCACCGCCCCAGAGGGCTCTCCTGAGCACTACGACCACCCGGTCTCGGGCAAGATGACGCCAAGTAGTAAGTGTTCTCACCTCTAGACCGACAAGATCTGAATCACGGACTTACGGAGCGATTGACCCGTGAAGCACGCCAAGTCAACAGCGAGAAGATCAAAGAGAGACCCGAACATAGCTATTTGCGCGTAATTTATAGACTCGCGACCAGGTGCATTACGTGTCACGTGCGTGACTTTGTTTAAATTAGTACTCGACCTGCGCAGAGCGCGAGGAGATACATCCACTCTGTTTACTGCCACTGGCAGTCAGGAGGGAACGAAACAGAACCTTTGTTTTGGTTTTAACCCTGTTTCAGCACACCTGATTTCAATCAGCAGGTGATTAACAGACTTCTGCAGAGCTTGATGAGCTGCTGCACAGGGGATGGAACCACTGAATCTAGTGTGCTGGACCAGAGAAACCATTAAAACGTGCTGGATACCAGCCCTCCAGGCCCAGATTGAATAGCCCTGCTTTACAGGGTTAATAAAATGTCACTCAGACCCCCACCGCCCTCTGTAGTCAGAATACTGCATTTGCAACTTCAGAGTGCCGGTCTGGTCCCTGTTACACTTTGAAATAAGTCATTTTATACCTGGCACTGCAGTCTGCCTCCAGCATATTTCCTGCTTGTTTTAGATGATGAATACAACTGATTTGTTTCATTTAGTGATGAATCTCTCCTGTAGACCCTAATGAAGGCTGAGGAGACATTTCAGGAGTTAGATTAAGATGTTGAAAACACAAACGCATAGCGAAGAGATAAGTTTCATGTTTGCTTTGAACACAGATATTTAGTAATGGACACTAGGGGGTGCTAAAAGCTAGCAAACCTGCCAAGTGTGCCTTTAAAACCTACTTCAAAACTGCTACATAGCAAAGCAACCTCAGGTGTTGTGTACAAACAGCCACATTTTAATAGAGCATACACAGAACTGCTGTGGGAAACACATGATCCCCCAACTTACCGAGCCCAACAACATCCCGGTGTTAAACTCAACAAGACACCTCCCAGATTTCCGTGTCTGCATCCTGGAAGCTCAGAGCTGTTGTGTTAGGATAAATAAGAGTCACACTAAGGCAGGTACTTTTTATGCCGTGGACAATCGTTATACAATAGCTCAACTGATTCCGTATTTGTTTTCATATAAAACAAACATTCATGTGAGTTTATCTGGGCTGCATTTCTCTTAGTGTAAGTGCCTTTTGAGCCGTCACTGCTGTTGTTGCTGTACAAAACAAAAAAGGCTTAAAAGGTCTGTTTGGGGGAAACGGGAGGGGAATTGAACAATCTTTTGGCTTCTCCTTACCTTATTCTCAGCAAATTATTCACGGTAGATTTTCTCTTTGTGCTACAAATGCTTAAAATGCAAGGCTTAAACATACAAACACAAAAGCAAAGCACACCAGCACATAAATAGGCACTTTCACCGAGAAATGGGAGACATTTTGTGAGAGTTTTAATGCACAGATGAAGCATCCAGAAGAGATTAGAGAGCTAAATGGGAAACAACAGAGACTGCAGCAGGACAGGGGAGGAAATAATTCTTCCTTGTGTTAATCACAGCGGAACAGCCCTGTCGTCTTCACCAAAACAATGCCATGGTGATGCTAATGGCACTGCCAGCCATGACAGAGTGCACTCCAAATGATTGATAGCCAGAATTATATCAAGGTGACTTTCAGTCAGTTCCATCAGGTTGTTGGGTTTGATCGATAATAACCAATGCATCTTAACATAGACATGCCTGCCACACAAACTCATTCATCAGGTTGTTGTCATTATCTTCCTTTTTAATTTTAGTGCAGTGAGATATTTCATCCTTATCTGCCAGATATGGCAGATTTACAGACAGAGAGCTGCTTTTTCCATTTATTGTTTGACTTTTTATTTTTTAATAGCTTTTTAAGAAAACAGCAGACTACATCTGATGTCTGAGCTGATCTACTCTTAATGTGGATGTAGGAGCAGGTCAGTCCTGCCGCAGAGCCAAGAGCAGTGCCTCTTTCTCACTTGGCCTGCTGCCCCCATCTGCACACACAGCACACTGCGCCCGTAGGCCGCGGCAACATCATACAAAGACTGCCGCATGTGCTAGATCATAAACGAGAGATCAGACATCGATGGTCACTGTAGGCCCTCAAAGCAAGCTATTAATCACAGCAAATTATGTGTTTCCGTCAAGAGATCACACAGCAAGAGCTGAAAATAAGAATATCTCCACGTTGAATTTTACTCCCACATCACCACCGCACCACAGAGGATTCAAACAGTACATAAGGGCTTTCGTTTTTGTCACTCTTCACTTATATGTCATAAAACATAAAGTTAAGCTGTTTAGCAGCTTCTCTACAGCTAAATCCATTGACTTCAGAAATGTCTGGGCTGTCTTAATTCAGATGCTTTATTTGCATCAAGCCGAAACTTTGCCAAAATGCTCACAGCCGTGAGTTCAGTTATCAAATTTGAAAAGACAGGGCAAATCCCACAACGTGGCAACAAATAGCCCAATCGCAGTGACTCACCTCTTTGAGAGGCTTATGCAAACCCAGGGGGAAGGTGATGGATTTTTTCCCTTACCTACAGTGAGCCGAGCAGATGCTGGAGAAAGATTCTGGGAGTCACGAGAAGTAAAATATGATTGCACGTGTGTGTGTGTGTGTGTGTGTGTGTGTGTGTGTGTGTGTGTGTGTGTGTGTGTGTGTGTGTGTGTGTGTGTGTGTGTGTGAAACACTAGTTCGCAGAGTTCCCAGGTTTCAATAACTTCTAACATACTTGGAGGGTCAAAAAGGATAAAAAGAGGAGATTACACATCATCGTGGGGTGAAGATCCCCACAGGAACTAATTTATTGGTACCTTGGAGGGAAATAAATAACATGAAAAAGACATGAGTAGTGAAACATTACACGGTGTTTAAAGTTTTTATTATTTACATAAGAATTTATGTTTTGTAAAACTTCATGAAAAAGTTCAAATGCTCTGAAATGGAAAATTTGCTACTGATGATCTTGGACACCCAAACTAAAATTCATTACTGAATCTGAGATCTACAAAACTAATTAATGATTCATTGGTAACAAATAGGAATCAACGTCATACAAAAATCCTTTAAACAAATCAATATTTCTGGACAATCAAAGTTCTACTTGTATTATTTTTTTTACTTACTTCCCCTTGCTTTTCTTTTGGTGTTATTTATTTATTTATTTGTCTCTTTGCATGTCCACTTTGTTGCCAGGGCCAGATACCATAAGCTCAGTTAACTACACAACAGGACTCCATCCAGCGGAGTAAATCTGTTCAGGTGTCGTGCTAGCTGCCTAAACCACCAGAAAAGACAGGCGTGCAAAAGAAGAAGAAGCTGACATTATGAATGCAAGTAAACTGAAAATAAATTAACCAAGTTCAAAGAAATGGAAAATAGAATGAATACAATTTGGTAAATAGTAAATGTTCTATATTTGATATAGTCCATTTTATGGTCCAAAACCCCCCCAAGGTGCTTTATGACACAAACACTCATTCACCCATTCACACACACACACACACACACACACACACACACACACACACACCTGGTGGTAATGAGCTACAGTGTAGCCACAGCTGCCCTGGGACACACTGATGGAGGCAAGGCTGCCGGTTACGGGGCAAGCACTTAACTCCCTCTCAACTCCTAAATTGAAGGCAATATATACACATATATTGCCTTCAATACATATATATATATATATATATATATATATATATATATATATATATATATATATATATATATATATATATATATATACACACACACACATACATACCTGCACAACATTTACGCCAATTTTGCAACTTTTTTTCTGATGAAAATTAATATTGTAACTACGGATTCAGTGTGATCCAAAAAAAAAGTGTGATCCAAACAGTAAATGCCCCCCCCCCAACCCCCCAACCCGTCACCCCCCCCCCCCACCACCACCACCACCAGTCATATTGGAAAACTGGCATAGGAAGGATAAAATAAAGCAAAGAATGCTTCCAGCTCCTTTTTTAAAATTGATAAAAATATCTTTTCACAATAAAACTGTCTGGTCAATTCATAGCATTCAATCATCACCCCGGCCCACCCCAAAACCTTTACACCTGAAAGCCCCCGCCTGGACGAAAAGCACTTTTTCAAAAGTTACCTTTGCACACAAGTGAAACTTGACTAATGCAATACGTTCATTTTTTTGCAGAACATTTAACTTTCCTATTTGTGTTGAGCAAATTTTTCAGCCAAATTAATGCAGGCATTGTTTATTTTGAAAAGGTCATTAGAGTTGTGATGAGAAGCGGGCTGTGTGCAGTGATTTGATTGAGGTGGTGGAGGGAACTCTGGCACGGTGAGTTATGGACATCCAGCAGAGAGGAGCCTCTTCATTAGTGAAGTGATTAAAATTGATGGGAACCTATGGAGCTCCAGCTCCCCTGAACTCCCTGGAGCATAGCTCTCATTCTGCACTCATTTATTTGGGACTTTGTGTTGATCAATAAAAGGTGCCTGCTTCTCTCCATGGGGTCTGGGGAGGAAGAAAGGGGAAAAAACCCACTTAGGAAAAAGAGAAGATACTTGTTTTTTGTTGAAGACAAACATTCCTGTCAGCAATTCAGGCTTTGGAAAACCTTGGGGAAAACAACAGCTTTGGCTGATTTTCTCTATGTAATTTTCTTTATAGGCTGTCTATTTTAGTCACTTTGAATTTTAGACTGTTGTTTAGCAGCCCACACACTTTCAAAAAAGGTAGTTTCAAGCTCGGTAACTTAAAGAAAAAACGTGTTTCAAAGAGAATAGAAACAACGTGATTCAAGCACGAAGCCTCAGCATTATCCAGTCGATGCATTTAGATTTTAAATATGGCAATTTTTAAAAAAAATTGTCCCAAAGTGGTGATGATTATGTCCTTGTGATCATTCTGATCAAAATCATCATTATGGGTGTGCTTCATCTGTTCTCTGTTACACTGAAAATTCTGACTTCACTGTAAATGACTTCTTATGCAGACTGATTGTTGCAACTCAGTCTTTGATTAAGTAGATGATAAGAACGGGAAATCTGAGCACAAGTTCTTTTATGAGTAATTACACGTTTGGTCATATGTGAAATGGATTTATTAAAACAAATCAGAGTTGAATCAGGATTACAAAGAATCCACACAGAAGTTGTCATATTTATTTGGAGCATGTTAATTAAAGTTCATGCAGCCTTCGTGGACCCGGGTACGACACATGAAAACAGTCGGTGAAAGGAGCAAGAATTAATCTCTGTGTATTGGACTGGAGCCAGATAATGGGTAAATATGCTGAACAGAGTCCAGACCGTCTTTGTCTGCGTCCAGCTCTGCTCATTAGAGTGGTGCTGTGCAGCTCATGGCCCATTGCTCCCCACCGCTCTGCAGGGCCTTGCCTAAACAAACGCAGATGATGTGCATCACATGCTGGATGATTGCAGGAGACAAAATAACAAATATCAGCAGCATTTTGTGTAACAATGCAACACACTCAGCAGGGCTACTATAAACGTATTAAAAGTTTGAGTTGAATGATAAACACTGAAAGTATAATCTTATGAATGGATGATCATTCAAATGTTCCATTACAGTAAGTGCGTTTCCTTTACCAGAACTTCAGGGTAGATTTACAGGAACCTCCCACATGCGTGTGCCTCCACTTGACCGGGCCGGCCGAATGCCCGTTTTGCGGAACCTTCTGAGTACCTGCTCAGGGGTAGGTACTCCGAACGGCCCGGTGGAGTAGCTGAGGGGAACCTTTGGTTAGTTCACGCTGATTGTTTTTTTCGCAGCAGGAAATTACATCAGCAGATGTTGTCCAAAACAACCAGCAGGTTGCTGGTGAAGCAGAATGGAAACAAAACAAAATAAGCATCACTCACGCTTAAAATCCAACTCCCGACACTGGAAAACACGGTGGAATTCCCCCACAGCTGCTACTAAACTCCCAACACTGGAAAAAACTGGGAAATTCCCCCTACAAAGGCTTAATTAACACAGAGTACTGTAACAAATGCAACACTTCTTCTGGTCATTGAACACCACACTTTACATCACACAGCTGCTCTCCTCCTCTTAATGGATCAAAGACTTTGCTAGAATAAATGCTTTTAATGTTAATGTTACTGTGGATGATTTTTGGCACTGAACAGTGACATCGCTCACCGCCAAAGCAGTCGCCATATCCTGACGTCTGTGCAAAGTTCAGAAGGCTGAATATAAATGGAGACAGAGAAGCTGAGAGGACTGGGACATCATATCTCCCGGTCAATTACCCTGTCCCAGACTTTACTCTGAAGTTCCAGCAATGGAAACACAGATATTGGCTCCAATGATGCACACAGTGATGCAGATTCTTATTTATATTGTTTATTTTAATGTATATTTTTCAATATTTGGCCTTCGGGGTGTCTTTAAACATCTTAGGATCTGGATTAGACAAAGATATGTTTGTTAATTGAGAAAAGTGTTTAGCTTAACATAACAGTTCTCCATTTTTAGCTTTTAGAGTATATCTAATGAGACTCCAGATATTATAAAAGATATTATAGTAAATTATGGCAGGTTTAAGTCTGCCCTCAAAACACACTACTTTAGCCTGGCTTTTCCCACATGACTGTCTTCATACGTCAGTGTGATACTTCTCTGTTAGCGGCAGCTTGTGACATTCCTCTGAGCTTTATAGCTCATTAATGTTTCTCAGTTTTTACTTGTTTCTCTTTTATTTCTTATCTGAGTGCTTTTACTTGTTTTATGGTTAGTTAACTTTTAATGTAATTTTATGCCTTGCTTTTATGTGTGTTTTATGTTTTAGCTTTGTATTTTACTCCTATGCTGTCTTTGTTGTTGTTGTGTGAGTCTTTCGCTCTCCTGTACAGCACTTTGGTTAGCTGCCATGCTATTTTAAAATGTGCTTTATAAATAAACTGGTATGGTATGGTATGATATTGTTGCCATGTTTACTTTTGTTTGGTTTTATTTCCTTCATTGTAGATGGGCTTGATTATTTAGCATCACTTCCTGTCTTTCATTCTGTTTTGGTTTGATGTCTCTTCAAGAAGTCCTCTTCTTCACTGTCACCTACAGGTCGGTTTAAGCCTGAGGTGAAGCAAATGCAACACTTTTCTCTTTTAAATAGCATTTTATAAAACTTAATCAGCGATGAATAGAATTACACTATAACTGTGTCATTTCAGACTGTACAGCAACACAATAAGTCGGACTGAAAGATGTTTTGACGAGGCAATAAACTGGCAATATTTGTATGGATTTGGTTTAGAGTATTGCTGTAATATTTTGAAAATGTAATAATAAATGTTACAACCCCTCAGGTGGAGGGGGGGGGGGGGGGTAGCTGTCTCATATCTCCAAATAACTAAACACTATTCTTACTACTCTAGCCAAATGTTTGACAACACCTTACATGAGTTGCACCAACCTGTCTTCCTAGTGTGTCTAACATACACCTCTGTGTGACCTCTGATTGGCCTGGTGGCAAGAAGGCCACTTCATTGTTTAACCCGTCACTCAGCACTCCCCCTAGTTTGTGCTCTGCACCTGTAGATGAGAGAGCGCATTAATAAAAAACAAAAGCAGAGAAACACATGTTAAGCAGACATGTATAACAAGAAAGACACAATAATCATTGGACCAGAATATATACATACAATATATTTGATATTTTCCATAGCACAAGAATGTATTCACTTACTTCTTCATGTGGCATTCTGTTGATGCTGTGATCAGTACCAGACACTATATAGTGTCTCAAAGCATTTTATAAAGTAAACATTCCAATTGAACCTACTTATTAGTGTATTGAGTTCAGTTCATTATTCCAATTAGTAAATAGCTTTCTATGTAAGGAGCCAAGCCGATTCCATCGAGTCACCAACTTTTTGTGTTATTGACTTTACAGCAATCCTCATTCTAGGCAAGCATGTAGTGACAGTGGAGAGGAAAACTGCCTTTTAACAGGAAGAAACCTCCAGAGGATCCTGGCTCAGTACAAGCAGCCATCTGCCGTAGCTAACGGGTTTGAGAAGACAGAGCAGACACACACAATTTAAATAAATAAAGTAGTACTTTCAATGTTTAAGGAATATTTTACCAATATGTAAAATTAAATCAGTTGTTTTAAAAGTCCTACTTCATCTATCGTGTACTCTGCCATTTTTTTTGTGCAAACAGACACACACAGACCAATATTTATTATGGACTTCAGAGCACCCTACCATACACAAAATGTCAGTAATCAGAACATTATATCACTGAGCAAACGTGGTAACAGAACAAAGAGACCGTAAGCAAGACGACAAACACATACAACACTCTTTAAAGTCCTGCGGATACCCGACATGGGCAATAAACAAAGAAAAACAACAAACAACAACAGAAAGAAAAGAACAACCTAAGCAAAGAACCAGAAACCCAGAAAGACAAGAACCAAAACCAGTGATAACCCTACCATACATCAAAGGCATAACAGAAAAAGTAAGAGCAACAATGAAAAAACACAACATAAGCACACCAACAAAACCATACACGACAGCTAGAAACAGACTAGTACACCCAAAAGACAAGATACCAGCTGGACTTAAATGTGGAGTCGTTTACGAAGCCCCCTGCAAACTCTGCAATAAAACATACATAGGAGAAACCGGACGCCAACTCAACACACGAACAATAGAACATAGAAAGGAGTGCGAGAAAGAAACAAGTCGAAAACACACAAGAGCAGCAAAACAAGAAGCAGAACGTACAATAATGAAGTCAGCCGTAACAGATCACTGCACAAGAGAAAACCATATAATGGACTGGGACAACACAAGGATCATAAACACCGAACAACAGAAATACAAAAGATGGATAAAGGAAGCTATAGAGATAAGGAGACGTAGATGTGGGACCATGAACAGAGACGATGGGGTCTACACATTGGATCGTGCATGGGACTGCATCATCAGAGAGGGGAGAGCAGGCAGCAGAGGGCGACGACGTCTTCTGCTGCCCGCGGATAAACGGAGTAGGAAGTGACGCCACCATCAGTGTCAGCTCTGAGGATGTTTGAAGCAAGGTAAAGAAAAACCTTATCTGTGTTTAAAAAAGAACCAAAAATGGAAACAGAAAACCCAGTTTCTTGAGAATCCTTGTCATTGTGTGTGGAGTAAAGAGTAAGAATAAAAGAAAACGACGTGTGTTGACGCAGAAATGCCTGTGGAGCCGGTAACTTTGCATAGTATTCTAATTTTTCCTGCTTCACATAAGTGTGTGTTTTTAGTAGCATTTCTGTTGCTGCTGATCTAGTAATGGTTAAATAAACACAGAAGAGCTGAAGCTGGGTGGTAAAGACACACAGGTAGTTCTAATAACACCTGAGCGCCCATGACGTTTCAGACTGATGCATCAGTGTTACAGCGGGACTAAAGAAAAGATCAGAAACAGGTTACAGGTTGATGATCTAGGAAGGCAGAAGATCGTGACGTCTGAGTGGTGAACAGGTGACCTTTGGGACGTCCCGCTGCTACGCCAAGAAGGGCACGGCTGCAGATTCACGCCTGCAGCAGCGAATATGAAGGTCTGCAGCTGTAGAATATTCCTCACGTCTTTCTCGTTCTTCACGGGCCGTGACGCACTTGGATGAAAACATCCACTATCTGGCTCCCAATCAGCTAATGACAGCTTCAACACACCGTGCTGCTGAGTTATCAACGCACGCATTTACTTATTAGTAACGGAAACAGCGTTATGATAATAGAAGACGGTAATTAATCAGCTCACTCGTTACAGAAAAACTACTTTTTTTAGCAACACCGTTATTTTAAATGGCGTTATTCCCATTACTGCTCGTAACCCACTGCATACTAAACGAGGCACCATGCAAAACTCGCCCCGATCTCAAAGATTCTCGCATGAGAAGGAAAAAAAGTCAAAAAGTCGCTCAGTGACCTCCCAGCTTCCTCACAGCTTTATCTAACCCTGGGGAATATATGAACATACTCATTTTATTTAGAGGTCAAATGTCTTTTTAAAGGAAGTAAATGGTTAATATCAGTAGGGGGAGAATGCTCAGTGGTGGGCAGTAGTGTACCAGCCGATGGCCCCTGCAGGAAGGCGTTGCTGCTCAGGTTGTGTAGGAAACTGCCAATCTTTTCAAAATACTTCAAACTTGAGTTAAAATTAGTTTTTTTTCCTACCATAATCTTTCCTGCACTTTTAAGTCTTTAACCAAAGAGAAAATTGAGACCTATATTTGTGCACATTTTCATCCTCGCAGAAGATTTGCATTTGAACTTCAGTCATGTCAAAAATGTGAACTTTAAATTTGTAAACACTTTCAGATGTGATGGCAAATGATGAATAAACATTTGCGCCCTCAAAAACTCACAACATCATCAGTGTGAAAACTGAAATAAATGCCTCTCGTTCACTTTCCTTTGCACGGACATTTCACCTTTCCTTGCCCCACGAATCCAGCGGAAGCTTTGAGGAATGTCTTTTTGTGTTAAAGCCTTTGACTATGTATTCTTTATGATCTCTATTCCCTCTGCTGGAGTTCAGAGTCTGCGTGAACAGAGGAAGGGGAAGGGTGGGATCATAACACGGATGATGAGATGACACCGAACATACTTTGGAGAGCATTTTTTGGTTCTTTACACATTTTCCTAAACTCAGACAAATATATCCACAAGCTAACACGGTGTTCCTTTCGCCAGTTCGATGAGTAATGGTTGTTATGACAAGGAGCGGTGTCAATCACACATGATAGCTCGGAGAAGTAAAACAAACATGAAACAGGGCAAAGGAAAAGCGAGTTATATAAAGCTCTCCTTGATGTTCAGCATCGTACCTCTTTACCCCCGGTGTGTCTGTTCTATAATGGCACAAAGTAGGGACGGGTTGTCGCTGTCTTCTTTATCTCGTTGCCTTTTGTTGGTGCGTGTTGTGAAAAAGGCAAATAGAGAGGAGAAAAGTGAGGAAGGAGGAAGAAGACAAGGAGGTTTGCTGGGGATTGGACCAAGTCCCTGCACACCCAATTAAAGGAATCTTCTACTCAAAGACACAGTCTGCCAACATGTGCTCTGACATTTGTCTTCCTACGTGTTGTGATTTACGGTAGCATGCAGCTAAAGGCTACATTTGCAACCGCCCAACTTCAGAGACCTCACAGTGATGTTGGACTGGCAAATAAGACCCTCAGAAAGGACCGAGCTACTGTGGCACTTTCATCCCCCCCCCCCCCCCCCCCCTTGTGTTGCAGAGTTGGTGAGCCTGGTGGTTCACTCATAAATGAGCTGTAGATGTTTCTAAAATGTTTAAAACGTTTAGGATTTACGGGTTTGGATTATGGGCATTAATTGGTGTGCGTGTAAACAACAACAAGACAAGAGTTTAAACATGGCTCACGGCCGCCGTTGTTTACTAACTGAAACAAAACACCACTGACTTCTCTTCATCGTGGTCGTGTTTTCTGAACATCACATTTTTCCTGGAACTCACTGTCATCACGACAACTTTCAATTTCTTAAATCACCTGTTCGAAAAACATATTTTGCACTTATATCAGTGTGGAATTAGTCATGCTAGACCAGTTGTGTCAAACTCCAGTGCTCAAGAGCCACAGTCAGCATGTTTTAGCTGTTTCCCTGCTCCAGCACCCTTGATCAAATCACCTGTTCAGAGTCAGACCCAATACTTCCACACTTGTGTCTCTCAATTTCGCATACCCATGCAATGTCGTGAGTGCACAGGGTTTATAGATCCTCGAGTGAGGACCTGGGCTTTTGTAGCCTGGCAAGCCAGACTAAATAAATGTATTATTTAGTGGCCATGCTCCATTGATGGCTCTCGGTTGTGGGGCGGGTTCTACCGTTGTCTTTCAAATGATCTCCGCATTCCACTGGACAATGAATGTGACATACTCTTGTTTCACTCTGTTGCATCATCCCACTCACCAGGCATATAGAGTGCCCTGATTGGCCCACAAAGCGGATAAAGCTCTGTGATTTGTTCACTAAGCAGATAGATCACTATGATTGGCCCACCATTATGGACCAATCACAGCTCTTTATGTGTTTGAAACCATCTAGAGAGCTGTGATTGGCTAGCCAGAGTCCTGGTAGGAGCTGCTGAGGTTCCAATGGAGCATGCCTAGACCATTCTTTGCAAAGCAAGAATTTGGTCTAGTTCACTAGGCTAGGGCTTTTGCATCTTCAATCCACACTTCTCGGAAGCCTGCATCGGTGTGGAGTTCGGTGAAGTGCGGTTCAAAAAATCTAAATCAAAATTTCAAAAATCCAAATGCTTAAACTCTTGATTGTCTTTGTAGCTTTAAAGCAATTCAACTAGACTTCCATGTTTTCTTGAAAGCATTTAACTGTTGTACATAAAGGTACAAAGTACCAAACAGTGGAAGTGTACTGAAAGCTTGGGTACTGTGACCCAGCTATACAGAAGGGATCAAAACATCTTGATGTGGACCGAGACACCAAACACAGTGTTGTGATGGAGGAAAAAAATCAAGGGTTACCTTTAGGTCACACGACATAAAATCCACATGCCAGTCAAAAATACCCACTGTTCATGGCACTTTATAAAGGATTTATTAACGCTTTACAAATAAAATTTGTATTAATCTGCCAACAATTAATAAAATTTACAAATGTTTATGAAGTGGTTATGGAACATTGCTCACACCCTAAAAGAGTCACACATGAGGTTTCTATGGCTCAAAAAAGTGTTTCTAATTTAACAACAGAATTATTAACTATACTTAGTTATATATTAGAGTAGTTCTAGTGTAAAGGTTTAGAAAAATTGTTGAAAAGCATCTTCTTTTTTATCAATAAAGACTATTTTAATTTACAGATTTACACGAGTCTTGTTTTAAAACAATGCAAAACAGGAATAATGAGACAAGTTGGATGTTATCACCATTTTTTAAAGTGTAGAACGGTGAGAATGAAGAATCACAGCAACTCCTCATGTTGTCAGTGTTTGTGCACATTTATGAACTCATATTGCAACATACTTGTTTTTATTTTTTTGTCCAATGAACTTGAAAACACGGCCCATCTAACTGAAAACTCCTTCCCCTGACACTCCTTTGATCTGCTCCTGTGGGACTTGTTTTTTTTCCACGCTGGATTTTGTGATACGCCTCCAAACCATACAGCTTTCACACTGCTGTGTAATTACACAAAAAGCCTTGACCTTGCTCTCATTGTACCTGCCTCTGTTTTCGCCTCAGAATTCTTCTTTCGTAACACGTCTTAAACACACAGATAAAAGAAAAAAATAACACAGGGATGTTTGATATTCAGTTGAAATGACAATAATAAAAAATAAATCATGGATATTTGCCATCGCCACAACCCGAGTAGACAAGTGATCCCACAAGGTGAGCGGACGCTGGATGAGGAGGAGACTGCTGTACGGTCAGCTGGGAGGTGGCGGGCCTCAGGGAGAAACTCTTAACTTCTGTCAGGTACAAATAACCACGCCATTTTTCACCTCCTGACTTTTAACTGAGACAATCTTTCCAGTCCCTCGTCGCATAAACTCTATATACATGCCCTGAGTCAAAGCCGACTCTTTCAGGAAGGAGTCCACTTTAACGTGCCGATGTGTATTGTTGTCCATTATGAGACAAATCATTAACTCTGGAGTGTTTTGGAGCATTTAACTCTATAGAATACTATCAGATTGCAGCATGATCTTGTTACAAGAGCAGAAACCTAAGCAGGGAATTAGAATTTTTCCCACATATGAACATTTATTATGCTTGCATTTCATAAAAAAGGGACAAATGCGTGCTGTCCTCTAGTTTCTTGCAAAAATATGAATGAATGTATTTCAGTTTACAAACTGGAATTAAACTAGCATCTGCACAATTCAAAGTGACTGACAGAAAAACAGACACAAGATTGGAATATACGTTCCTTCAGACCTGACAAGCTGGATTAGGAGAAACTTTTATAGCCCATGAATAACAGAAGTTGTTTTATAATTAATATTCTTCTGAAAACTTTAACTCACAAAACTGAAACAATAATAATTCACGTTGATTCTCTTTTATTCTACTATAAACAAATCTTATAATGTCCACGCAAACAAAATAAAAAAAGTGTTAAAAAATCATGATTTAAGATAATACTTGTAAAATATTATTATTGTGATGATACAGAAATGATTTTCAAACTGTAAGTCAGACTTCCCAGTATTTATTTTTCAGTGCATGTGTCAGTAAGATACAGAAACAAAAAGGTGCACAAAGAAGTGACTGACCTGGTCTAAAGGATGAAAAGTTAATGGAGCTTTTAAGTTATTTAGATTTTTAAAGAATCAAAATGTCTGTAAAATGTATAAACCTGAAGCAAACAAACACATTACCAGCTCTTTTTTAACAAAAAATATTAGATCTACATCTGTTTTGTTTGCATTTTCCACATAAAACTCCGCTAGTTTCTTTTAATATTTATCATCCACCAATTCTCCAAATTTATTTTTATTCTGCATGTCCCCCCAGATCTTTGAAAACTGGAGATTCCAGGTGTGTAATGTCAATCATGCACTTGTTCTCTGGACATATCTGTAGACTTGTACAGAGCATTCCAACCTGATCCTGAGTGTGGTCAAGTTGCTGCTAGATGGTGCTAGTGGTGCTTTCTCTGAGGGAAATGCTCCGAGTAATGCAAAGCATTCACACATGCACGCATTTGTTTGAGTGTATCAGCACAGCTGTAGTTTGGAGAATGCAGGAGAATTTGTATATTGATGCGTGATCATAATGTTATTGAATGTGTCTTCTATTTTTGACTAAATAACAACAAAGACTTTTGATTTGCCTCCCAGGCCTCCAGTAGAAACATTGACTCCTAGTGTGAGAGTGTATAGGAAGGGGAGCCCCTGTGCTCGTGTATATCGCCATACTTCACATCATTTACCACTTTGAACCATCAGAAATGTGTCACTCAGTCTCCCTCTTGATACCTTCATCTGTCACGCTGAAATCATGAATACAATCATATCCCCCAATGTTGGCTCTTTATTCTGTCAACCATTTCAAAATGTGGCTAAGCCTCTCCATTTCTGACACATGAATAAGTGAAAGGCCATTAATATGTCTCTTTCATTACACTCTGCTGCTCTGCACTGCACATGAGCCTGCAAAGAGCTGTGTGTGTTTGCTGGGCCCGGGGCTTTGATGTTCAATTTGTAAAGCAACAAAGATATGCTATCAAGTCTATGTGACGAAAAAAACCTTTCAGAGAATTACTAGTTTGCTCCTATATGATAAATTACAGACTTTACCCTTCCTCCAACCTTGATTTTGAGTTGAGTTTTGAAAAATCTTCAAAAAACAAACTACAGAGAGTAAAGAAGTTGTACTTTTCTGAAGGAAAACCTAACCATTTGACCAAAAATCTTTTTTTTTTCTATCTTCACATCCAAGACAAGATTAGAGTGGAACTTCATCTGCCTCCTTGGCTGTTTGTCTGACAAACTTTTTTATTTGAAGGGTGTCCTGTCTTGTGTCTTTGGTGTCCTCCTCCAGTGCACTCCTGATAAGAAATACAGTCTTACATAATGAGGGAGAAAAATAGAGTGGCGTTGCACCCCTGAGCTAGTGTCAGCTTAATCAATCACGGCGGGCACGCTTACTCCACTTCACACACAACACATCCTCTTCCACCTTCTCAACAATGTGACAGCAGCATAATTCATTTTAATTCAAAAATAAAAGCAGCACTGTTAAACTTGTCCTTGTACTTCGTCTTGCTTCAAACACACTAAGTTACATCATTGCAAAACTCTTATTTTATGAAATTTCTGCACTCTGTGCATGTGAATTATTATGTCCGTCTTGAGATAAAATTTGGATCCTGTTTATTTCTGAAGTTCAGGTTTTGCAGCCTTTTTGCTGACCATGCAACAGGCATTTGAACATGAGCAAAGGGTTCATGCTGTCACATCTCAGTGACTCGAGAGGTCAGGAAAATCTAAAGGAACTAAAGCTGAGCAGAAGGGATGGAACTTGGCCTCTCTGCATAAAAGTCATCCTTCTGCACAGAACAGCTCCAAAAGTAACATCATGCTCTTCTTGATGACTTACATGCAGCACTTTGGTATGGGACCATGAAAACTGATTATTTTTGATGAAACTCCTGCATGAAGTTCATTTTTAAATTGCGACATTTATTTTTTATTTTTTTGCATTTTGTTTGGCCTTTTGTACATGTACTTATTATTAGGGATTAACTGATATGAAATTTTGGGCAGACACCGATATCCAATTTTAGAGTCACTGTTATGGCCGACAACCGATATTTGCCGACATCAATACACACGCTGACATTTATGCTTCTGAAATCAGCAGATTTTTTATTGACTGAAAATTACACAAGCTGAATTTTTGAATGTCTTACTTTATATAAAATGCAAACTAGATTATACTGTATATGTGTATATATACACATATATACAGTATATATATATATATATATATATATATATATATATACATATATACATACATATATTGTCACACACACACACACACACACACACACACACACACACACACACACACACACACACACACACACACTATACATTTATGCTTCTTTTTTCATTTATCAATTAAACTTCCTCGCACCCCTCACCCTCTGAAACAGATACACAAATGAAAATGGTTGTTAACATCAGCCCACTTTTATTTATCAATAACGATTTGTTAAAAATGGACTAACATCGGCCGATATTTGTCTTTGTGCATCCCCATTTATTATGTTTGAAAATTTGCTGCAGATTGACCCGAAAATGGCACCAATTCTAACAATAACTGCAATAAGCCTTCATATAGTGCAGCAGATCAACAGAGTGTATGTCATTTTTGCTTCTTTGCAAACAGAATCATTCTAGCATGATGATTATTTTCAAATGATAAACCTTTAGGACAGTTGCCAGTCGACCAAAGATTAGATGTTCCTGTACAATGCACCTTGAGGTCTGATTGTTCAATGCACAGGGAGCATGGAAAAAGAATAGATCAGTAAGAAAAAAAACAGAAAACAAGTAGTTTACTTGAAAGGGTAAAGAAAATAAAAATGTTAAAGTGGCTAACTGTTGATTCAAAAAGTTTTCTTACAAGCCATCAAATATCTGGATCAAAATGCCTCATTTGGAGGACAACCAAACACATCGGAGCATATCAACACTGTGAGGCACGGAGATGGAAGGGTGTTACAACCAGGTGTCTAGGGGGCCTGGGGTAACATGGAGGACGCGTGACACAAAGGAAAATTAACAAAGGTTTTATTTACTTTCTCTTAATTCAGAAAAGATGACTATTATTCTTTTAACCACCACGGATCTAAATCCACTTTTACCAAAACAGGTTCAAACAGTAAGAGCACAATATCGAAGTTCTAAGTGGGAGACAACAGACCAGAGGAAAGGCAGCTCTGCACTATTGTCCCCCTTGGTGAGGAGCTCCAGCTGGTCCTTTAAACAATTTGCGGCTGATGAAAACCCAGCTCAGCTGGTGCAGGGAGGAGCAAGGGTGAGCCAACATAGTCTGCAGGCAGGCTCCTCAGATGCAACATAAAATGCACAAAAAAATGAAATCACAACACAAAAAGGCTCCAGCCGTAACAAAGGGTTATTATTTTAGGGTTGTGCTGCTGCCATAGAACTTGAACACCTTACAGTAATTAAGCTGACCACCAACATATGATTACCAAAGTATTCTGCAGATAAACATGACACCTACCTGAAATCGCCTGATGTTTGAAGAGCTAAACAAGAAGTACAATTGCAAATTAACTTTGCGCAACTATATTAAACACTTGAGTGGACCAATAAACTGACTGAAGAAACATGGCTTGTTTGAAGTTTTGAAAAGAAGAAAAAAAATTTGCGAACATAGCAACACGACATGAACACATTTGATTCCTAAAGTTGCTCCTGAACAAACTAGACACATGTCTTTTAGCCATAAGAGACACTTATGGCTTTAGACCATAACACAGATCATCCCAGGTGTCAGCATGGTGGTAGGGGCTGATCATTTGGGCTTGTTCTGCAAATAAAACAACAATAGTTCAATTTATTGCTGGTACAGATTCAAGACAACAGCAAAAGGGACTGGGGGCTTTAATGTGGTCGAGGCTTGCAGTGTTGTTGTAAGTTTAATTACCAGGTCCAGAACATTGAATGTACATGGAAGACCTCATGTGTGGTTCCAGTTGCCTTAACATCACATCCCAGGGAACCAGACCACTACAGACCTGTCGCCTTGACCTCCCACCTGATGAAAACTATGAAGGGACTCATCCTCACTCATCTACGTTCAGTGGTGACCCCGGAAATAGATCCACTGCAACTTGCATATAAACCAAACATAGGGTTTGAGGATGCGCTCATCTACCTGCAGCACCGGGCTTTGACTCACTACAAATTTCAAAAAAGCACTGTGAGAATCATGTTCTTCGACTTCTCAAGTGCCTTCAACGCCATCTATCCGTGTCTACTGCAGAAGAAGATGAGGGGTTCAGGAGTGGCCGGACATCTGACTGCATGGACCATCAACTATCTCACCAACAGGCCACAGTATGTAAGGCTGCACAACTGTACATCTGAGGTGGTTGTGTGCAGTACTGGAGCTCCACAGGGTATGGTGCTCTCACCCTTTCTTTTCACCGTCTACACCTGAGACTTCACCTACAACGCCAGCAGCTGTCACATCCAAAAGTTCTCTGATGACTTGACCATTGTCGGCTGTGTGTCTGAAGGGAATGGAGTACAGGTCAGTCATCATGGACTTTGTGGATTGGTGTGAGCATAACCACGTTTGCTTGAACACCAACAAGACAAAGGAAATGGTGACTGACTTCCCGAGAAACACTCCTCCTCACTCACCGGTAAACATTCAGGGAGCAGATATTGAATTGGTAAATACCTTTAAGTACCTGGGTGTTCACCTCAACAGTAAACTGAACTGCTCCCACAACACAGATGCTCTGTAAGAAGGGCCAAAGTCACCTCCACCTCCTGAGGAGGCTGAGGTCCTTCTGAGTTCATTCCCAGCTGCTAAAATCCTTTTATCACTGCTATCCACTCTGCGGTGGTCTGTTGGGGTGCAGGCAGCTCTGACCGAGACAGGAAGAGACTGAACAATCTAGTTCACAAAGCTAGCTCGGTTCTGAGCTGTCCACTAGATACAGTTGAGGAGACATGTGAAAGGAGGATGCTGGGGACGATGACCACTATCTTAAAAAAAACCTCCCACCCACTGCATTCCACTGTGGAGACCACGGACAGCTCCTTCAGAGGCAGACTGAGACATCCCATATGTAAAACAGAATGCTACCGTCGATCTTTCATCCCCTCTGCTGTAAGAGTGTGTAACTCCTCAGTTTAAGTTTTACTGGTATTATCCTGATACACAATTACATCAATGCAATGTTTATTATGTGTTCAATACTCATGCAATACCGGATTTACATTGCATGTCTGTGTCTCTTGCATTATGCTGCATATTGTTTGAATCCAAGTTTTTTCTTTTCTTATTCTTGGTTTTTAGTGGTTGAAGGTTACAATACTAGATTACTGCCTATGTGTAAATACATGTATCTTTGTTATTATTTTTCTTCAAATTATTCTCTTAAATGTTGGTCCTTCTGTAACAAGTGAATTTCCCCACTGTGGAATCATTGAAATCAATTCTATTCTATTCTATATAGAATGGACAGACCCTCTGCGCCGTCACCTGTAGGTTTTTGAATAGCTGAACTGAAGCTCAATGGGCATATGAGAATTTCCGCCCTATATCGAAAGTCCCGTTTATCTCAAAGGTCCTTGAGAAAATAGTTCATGGACAGATTTCTGCTCTTATGGATAGAAACTCATTGTTGGATGTGTTTCAGTCCACCCTCAGACCACACCATAGCACTGAGTCTGCTTTGATTAGTGTGCTAAATGACATTCTGGTGCCATCCGACTCTGGGTCTAGGGTACTTCTGCTCCAGCTGGACCTTTCAGTGGCTTTTGATACGGCCGATCACCATATTTTACTGGACCGGCTTGGGTTGGGGTGATGGGGTGGCACATAAATGGTTCTGCTCCTACCTATCCAACCGATCCATCTCTGTCCAGATTGGTGACTGTGCATCCTCCTGTCTTCCACTGCCTTGGGGGGTGCCACAAGGTTCCGTTCTCGAGCGATTGCTTTTTTTATCTACTTTCTGCCTTTGGGCAAAATCCTGAATCAGCATAGCCTGAGCTATCACATTTACGCTGCTGACTGTCAATTATATGTAGCAATGGATGAGAAGAATATGGGCTCGCGATTGGCTACATGTTTAGATTACGTGAAGAGCTGGCTGGCATCCAACTTCTTAAAGTTAAATGAAAGGAAGACTGAGTCTATTGTTGTTAACCCCCGCAACCACCATGGCTCTTACCCTGATTGTGACCTTTTAACCCTCAACCCCAAACAGTGTGTGACAAGTCTCGGGGTAAAGCTGGATGCTGAACTCACAATGGCCCCACAGATAAACTCTGTTGTGAGGTCTTGCTTTTATCAGCTTCGCCGCCTTACTTGCCTCAGAAAAATCTTGAAACGGAGGCATTTGGAGTCAGTCATCCATGCCTTCATTACCTCTCGCCTGGACTGTACAAATGCCCTCCTAGTTGGTGCTCCGGTCTCTGCACTGAATCGGCTGCAGGTCGTCCAGAAAGCTGCTGCCAGGTTCTTGACAAATATGCACAACGTAGCCACATTACTCCTATCCTGGAACATCTTCACTACCTCCCTGTCATTTGCAGAGTACAATTTAAGCTATCGACTTTTATATTTAAAGCACTCAATGACCTGGCACCTCCTTATCTCTCTGACCTACTCACTCCCTATGTACCCACATGCACGTTGAGGTCGGCTGATCTGCTGCTGTGCACTCCCCGGATGCAATACAAATCGCGGGGTGAATGAGCATTTGTGCATGCTGCCCCAAAGCTGTGGAACTCGTTGCCCATTGGAGTTCGGCAGGCTCCATCACTGGCAGTTTTTAAATCTCGTTTAAAGACCCACTTTTACGATTTGGCTTTTAAACAGTGACTCGTTTTAGTGTTTTGTTGTGTTATTGTTTTAATGTGTTCTTAGCATTCCTCATGTTTTATCAGTGTTTGATCGGTATTTTTATCTTCTGTTTTAGTTCCTTAGATTGGTTGTGTTTTGTTTTAGCCTGTGCAGCACTTTGGGCAGCCCCCATGCTGCGTTTTAAACGTGCTATATAAAAAAAAAACTATGGTATGGTATAGTATTTCTCCATGTCAGCCATCTTGGCCGCATCATGCATCTTGTCACTCCCAGAAAATAAAAAATGGAGCTGAGAGAGAGGCTGTGAGGATGGGGCCAGATGATTGACACCACTCAAACTCTGAGCTCATGTAGCTACAAGCTAACTGAGCTAACAAAAATTAAAAGAGGTTGTCAGGCGCTTTTAGCCAAAAAACAGCAGTTGAGCGTCTCTGCCACCATCTGGCTTCCAGGCTGCAACACTTTTAAAGTGAGGCTGTGGCCCTCTGTAGCCATTTTTACAAAACAATGCCATAAATTTCGCGCAACACCATGCCGGCATGCTTCATTTATAAAACACATCATTGCGGTAATATAACTCAGATTTGCCGGCATGGTGTGTCTGGTAAACAGGGCTTCTGAAGCAAGCAAGGGGAGAACTGCTAGCATTAGACTGCTCATCTGGTACCTGTCAATCATGTAACAGCATCGCCGCCATATTGGATGGGTCTTCTCACTCTCCAAAGTCATTGCAGAGTGGGCAAGTATGCCCATTTTTGTGCAGCCTACAATTGCAACAACAGGTGTACTATTGAAAACAGATTATGTGGGATTACTATAGGCCTTCCTAGCCTACCTGATGAGATTTAACATTTTGATTTATTTTGTTTAATTATATTTATATTTTAATTATTGTGCCATAACATGTGTCTGATTTTGTGAAAAAAAGATTATATAATGTGTTTTTCAGTTGGGTACATCTTACTCAGTAAAAATGAATGCATTGGGGGGAAAGGAGACCCATTTAAGATGGCAGCCGCCGTCTCCAATAGGCAATGCCAGTCCACAGGGCATCTACATATATTTTCTGTGGTAGTTAAGGCTCAATTAGGTATTAGCATAACTTCTGTTTTAGCATAAGTTCTAGTTGTCCAGAGTCTCCATGTCTTTAAACTTCTGTTTTATTATTACTTACATTGTTAGTTTGATATTTGTGATGGAGCCTTTTGATGTTATGTTGTGGCTTTTCTGTGTTTTATAATCTTCCATATTATACAGTCTGTGTGTCCTTCACACTTTGACCATGAATTAAACTAATAACTAATGATATTGTTGTGTCTGGATTTGATTTTATCATTTAAAAATAAACTAAACCAAAAGTGAAGATTTCAGTAATGCAATGGTTGTGAATTTAT
Source organism: Nothobranchius furzeri (assembly GCF_043380555.1). NCBI lineage: Eukaryota > Metazoa > Chordata > Actinopteri > Cyprinodontiformes > Nothobranchiidae > Nothobranchius > Nothobranchius furzeri. Next base: position 67,985,758 of record NC_091744.1, on the reverse strand, counting down.
TTTGCAACCATTTAAATGGAAACGGAGTGCAGCAATAAATGAAAATCAAGTCATTAGTTAAAAATGTAGATAGTATTTTTGATGGCTCTTTCAAATTGTACAAACAAATAAATTCAGTTGTAAGACAACGTTTATTTATTTTAGTTATCACCAAAGTCTAGCTGTATCTTCTCACCAAGGACATGACACAAGTCATTCCAGCTTTGATTAATTCTTGCGTGACCTAATGTAAAATGGTAAATGATAAAGGGCCTGCATTTGTATAGCACCTTCTTAGGGTTCTACAACCCCCACAAGGCACTTCACAACTCAATTAGTCATCCACCCATTCACAAGCTAGTGGTGATGAGCTGCAAAGTAGCCACAGCTACCCTGGGGTGCACTGACATAAGTGAGTCTGCAAAACACAGGTGCCACCGGTGCCTCCGACAGCCAGCAGCAGGCAAGTCGGGTTAGGTCTCATGCCCATAGACACAACAGCAGCATTCTTTGATGTTATCTGGGATCAAACCTACAACCTCCTGATTACTGAACAACCTGCTCTATGCGCTGAGATACTGCTGCCCACAATTATCTCTTCTCACAAGAATCTCGAGGTTCTTCACAAAAACAAAAAAATTCCAATATAAATTATATATACATTTTCATGATTAAAAATATGTTTAAAATGACAAAAAGAAAAATGTGAATAAAAATGTAAGGAGAGAGAGAGTGAAAATTAATAGGGAAGAGGGAAACGGGTGGATCCCGGGAAAGGCAGAATAGGTAGAAAGAGCAGAATAAGGAGAGGGTGCTGATGAAGGTCAGGCAAAAGCCAGCCTGAACAGGCGACTATTCAGATGATTTTTAAAGGAGACCACTGAGTCCACTGATCTCAGGCTCAGGGGGAGAGAGTTCCAGAGTCTGGAGGCCACAGCAACAAATGATCTGTCACCTTTGATCTTTAGCCTGGTGAGCTGCACAACCAGAAGGCTTTGGTTACTGGACCTCAGGGACCTGCTGGGGTGAGCCCATGTATACCCATCCATCCATCCATCCATCCATCAATCCATCCATCTATCCATCCATTTTCTTCCTCTTATCTGGAGTCGAGTCGCGAGGGCAACAGCCTAAGTCGAGCGGCCCAGACTTCCCCCCCCCCCCCCCCCCCCCCCCCCCCCCCCAGGGTAAAGAGCTGGTCCAGTGTTCCACGGCCAGGACCTCCTGAATCAGAGACTCTACAATCCGACAGATCCTCCTCTCCAGAACTCTTGTATAGACTTAACAGGGAAACCCTGTAGTTGGAACACACTCTGCGGTCCCCCTTTTTAAATAGGGGACAACCACCCCAGTCTACCATTCCAGTGGAACTGCCCCCGATTTACTCGTCAGCTAACACAGCTCTACGACATCCAGAGCCTTAAGGAACTCTGGGCGGATCTCATGAGCCCCCATAGCTTTGCCACAGAGGAGCTTCTTGACAAGCTCAGTGACCTCACCCCCAGAGTTTGGAGAGTCCAACCTAATGTCCCCAGGCTCAGCTTCCTCACTGGTAAATATAAGATGTATGCATATGTGTGTGTGTGTGTGTGTGTGTGTGTGTTTTGTTTTGTTTTGTTTTTACTCATAAATATTACTTTATCCATTTTTAACCAAACTGTAAAGCATTTTACTCAAGTTGTTTTAATTTTCAATGGAAATAGACTGTGGGTATAACTGATTGGACTTTTTAAAACAAATATCTCAATGTGTAAAAATAAATAATAAAGTTGCATGGCAAAGAGGAAATGTGAAAACTCAGCAAGTGGACTTAGAACCAAAATAAATAAATAATTCAACATTCAAATAGACTTTAAAAAATTTCAAACATAAAACTTGGAGAATGTGCTGCTTTGTCTCGGACTTTAATAAAGGCAAAAGAATAATAGCCTGAACATAAAAACTTTTGTCAGCCGTTTGCATGAGTGTGCTCTCTTGATCAGTCCAGCTCATAGCTTGAAGGGCAGGACCATGTCAAAGTCCACGTGCTCAGCTGTGAAGAGGGTGGTTCTGTCTGGAGCCTGCTGGTCACTTGCAGGTTTTCTGCCTGCACATCTAGAAGGAGGCTTGTTTGATAAACACACTTTTAAACCAAATAACTCAGACTGAATGGGAAACGTGCATGCTACTGTGAATAAACAAGGAAGTCTTTTTAACATGTTGTCTTCCACACAGTTATGATTATGTCATGCAACCAACTAAGTTTGCAGATATTAATGCATTTTTCATAAAACAACACTTTTATATACTTTTATATAATAGCAAAAACAAACAATTTTACAAGTTATGTCATGTTATTCATGTATATATATATATATATATATATATATATATATATATATATATATATATGTGTGTGTGTGTGTGTGTGTGTGTGTGTGTGTGTGTGTGTGTGTGTGTGTGTGTGTGTGTGTTTGAAGTCAAAACATTGACTTGGATGAAACATTTTTGCAAGAACATGCAGTTATGATGCATTTTTTGAATATTTAATGCAATTTTAAGAATCAAATGTTGCATAAATCTATGAGAAGCATGATCACAGTGTGGCAGACTTGTATAAGATGCAATATTAACAACACAAATGCATACAGGATGGTTTAACAGCGGTTTAAAATGCACGTTCTCATATAAAACTGCACATGGTCGATCAGCCTGGGTTACTTTCAGGCCTCCATCTATTCCTCGGCTATTGACAACCTCTCCCTTCCCAGCCTGTCTGACTGGAGCTCTCACTAGCGCTGCTAGTGGACAATCAAATCCCACACACCCACCTCCAGACACACTCGCATTTCTCATTTCTTACTTCTGCTCTAAATTAGAAAGCAAGACGTGGTGTCGGAGCTCGCAGATCGCAGAGAATTAGTTTGAAGTGTTAGCTGTAAGTTGAGCAGCGAATCTGAAATTCAACATGGAGTCCCCTCCAGATCCAGCGAGCGACCCGGGCAACAGCGCCTCGGAGCCGGCTACCCCGGTCAGGGAAACCCCGGTAAACCTGGAGACGCTCCGGAAAGCGGACCATCCAGCAGCCCCGGTTCGGAAGCAGACCTGTTCAAGCACTAACAGAGGTAAGTCGGTCTCCCGTTTGGGTATTCTTTTGCACGGAGCGATCGAGGAATTTTTAATCCAACTCCAAATTGAGTATTTAAATGAATTAAAAAAAACATATCAAAAACATTTGCACCGTTTTTAAATCCCACCCTCTCACACACCGCCTTTATAATCCGCAGCGATTGTGTTAGTTTATGTGTGTGCATGTGTGTGTGTGTGTGCTCGTGTTTAAGCTCCACTGACAGCAGAAATCATCATGGGGGGCTGAAAACGGTCACAGATGTCACATTCCTACTCTGATTGCAGGATTAATCAATTGCCCAGAATCCCAGAGCTGGGTCTTCTCCTTGTGCCAATAAAAGAGACCAACCTGCCCCGCTGCGGGGCGATTATTGTCTAAAGTGCCCAAAGTGAACTTTAGGAAACTGTGGCTCAGTTTATCGATTTTCAGGGACGTCTCGCACAGCGCCGTCTGGCTGGGTTTCTTAAAGGACCTTTATCTGACTTCTTGATATAGAAAAAGCACACCTCATCAGCTGGATTTGATTGTAAAATGCCCAGAAATGTTTATTTTGGATTGCGTTGAAACAAGAAACCCGTTTAATAACCAGTCAGCGCGCCTTTGGACATGATTTATCCATCACGTTGTACAGAAGACTGTATTTGACCACGCCCCCTTCCCCGCTCCTACAGTCGAACCGAGCCCGCACAAGTTCTAAGAAATTCTAACCATTACTGCTGAATCCAGACCGGTTCTTAGAAAAAGGTAATCATAAATGAGTAAAAGAATATGCGAAACGCGTCCGATTGGGCGCAGTTTTGTTCTCCTGCATGCGCGCACAGCGGCGGGTAAATTTAGAACGTGATATGGTGAACGTGGAATGTAAGCTGGTTATGTAACAGGTTTAGCCATAAACAGAGAGCAGAAATCATCATCACAGATCTTTGTCCCCCCACCACTTTGAAGAACCTCCCCCCACTCCTTCAGCGCCACTATTACATTTACAGAAAATCCAAATAAAAGTGTTTAAAAAGGCGCAGCACTCTAGAGCGCACTTGAAGCGGAACTGTGGGACTTTGTGGGCTGGCACTCGCAGCCTGAGCTCTTATGTAATAGAGGGGGGGAAGACAGGTAGTCATGAAAGCTTTCCAAGATTGATTTCTCTTTTTCACAAGTCTGACTTTCAGACACACTGCTAACCTGCTGACCCATATTCACCCCACCCTTTTTATGCACGGGATTAAAGTGCGTCTGGGAAAGAGAAAGGCAGGAAGAAGAACGCCTTGGTTCTGTTATGTAATGCTGAACGGGTGGAGAGAGAAAAAAAGGAAAGTCACTTGGACAATCTCTGCACCATTTTAGGAGTTTTTCCACATTAAGTACTTTGAACTTTAAAAAGACAGAATAAAAGAGTTGTTTTTGCAGTGGAGAGTTCAAAGAAAAGTTAGGAAAACTTTGTACGTCAACAAACTGCAACTCATGCATAATCCCCCTGCATGGGAACAAAAGGATTTTAAAAGCTATATTACAAAGATTGCAAATGTCTTTCAATGTTTGCAAATTTGTTTTATTTGAATAAATGCAAACTATAACAAGTTATCAGGTAGAAATATAAATAGCCTTCATTTTGCAAGACAGTTAGCTTTAATGCAGATTGTGTGCATCTTCTCTTTAGGCATGCTGAGGTAAATCAAGAATAAAAAAAAAGAGCAAAGTTTGTGTGCTAAGAAGTTTTCAGGATTACAGTTCCAGCTTTCCAGGCCATGCAGCACAGAAACTAACATCAGAGAGGCTGCAGACACTTTAAGCACAGTTTCTTTTTTCTCTCTAGCTGTATTAGACTTTCTGAGGATGCACATTTCTTTTCCTGCATGCCGAGAGTTTACTGTTTCAACCCTGAGGGCTAATACCTTTTAAGTACAGTAGAAAAGGCTTACTTCAGCAGGAGCTGTGCAGCAATAAAAGACCTGAGTGGGTCGGAAAAAAGGTCATTAAATTCTGTGCAAGGATCATTAAGGATCAGTCACCAATTCTTGTCATGTGTCTATGCCTATCTGATCTCAGAATTGTGTGTACTGAAACTCTAATTTCCCTCTGGGATTAATAAAGTATCTTTGAATTGAATTATCGGAGAAGAGGAAGAGTTTATCTTCATATTGGAAAATTTCTTTGCAGATTTGGATCAAATCAATATAAATGGTGCGAATAATGCTTGACGTGTGTGCGCGTGTGTGTTTGTGTGTGAAGGTGGAGTCGCGCAGATCTGACTTTAATTCTGTTGTTTGCATGCGGTGAAATAAATCATTAAAAACATATTTAAGAACTGTAAAGTCACGAGCCTCTAAGGTGTGGATGCTGTAGTGGCGAGTAGAAGAGTACGTTCTGCAAACTAGTGAGGTATTTATAGAAATAAACATTGTTTTGCCTGTTTTCTTTTGATTGTGTCATAACATTTAGTGTTATTTTAGCATCTAATCATACACTTTTCTTTGCTGAAAATAATAATCTAAAAAAAGCAGTTTTGGGGTTTGTAGGAAAGAACACCTGACGCTGCATAAATATTTGTTCCTCTTTTAATGAACACGTTACATGAGCTTCATCCAACTGTTTTATTTTGGGGCTTTGAAATGAGAGCTATCAGCTAAAGTGGCTGGTTTTAGTTGTTGTAAAATGTAAGTTTTTATTTTTTCTTAGAGAAAAAGTAAAGTTTTTACACCAAATCTCAGAAAGCTGTTGGTGGTTGCGTGCCACTGGAGCGGACAGTAGCATTATTGTGGCCATGGCATTCTCAAATTCTGTGAATTGGGGTTTTCTTCCGCCAGGAGAGCATGAAGATCCAGGCAGCGGCTTAAAGCTTAGCCTTCAGCTTGGGCAGCACCAATAGGCGCTCCTTTTTTATTTGGCTAAATGTCTGTGACATCCTGTTTTAGCTCTTTCAATGAGAAAAAGGTAGCATTTTTTTTGTTGTTACCTGTCGCACACTCAAATCTTTATAATCAGCATATCTTTTCTAGAAAACAAAGCTGTTACACTGACGGTATCTCCTCCTGAACAACTCTGTTTATCAGGATTTTAAAAGTCAAACAATATTTGAATATAAGATAGTTATCTAATTAATTACTGTGGATGATTTGAATTTGATCAGGAGTGAAGTGCAGCCCTTCACTTCTTGTGGTCAATTCAAAGCGATGTGTAACAAAATACAAAAAGGAGCACAAAATCATCTAAAGTGATAACAAGAATCAGCATAAAGTATCCCAACCAACCAGGATAATGAGTTTGATGAAGACATGCTTTCAAACTTGTCTGCATATTCTCATGACTGTGATTTTATAACTGACCTAATAAAAGGCACAAAGTTGTTAAAAATGTTCTGATTTTTAACACATTTTGATGTTAATATTAAACTTCAAAACAGCATGTTCTTCAAAACATAATAAAATATAATCTATCAAAAATGTAATGAACGCAATGTCTGTATGTGTGATTTCTGCTGATGTGTTTATGGATGGTGTTGAATACCCCGATTCCCTCAATGACATTCAGTTTTAAGACATCCTCATCAAGACCAGCTCAGTGGCCTAGTGGTATGAGTGTCTGAGACAGGGAGATCTTGGGTTCAAATCCACGGTCGGGTCATACCAAAGACTCTTAAAGATGGGACCCAATGCCTCTCTGCTTGACACTCAGCATTGAGGGCTTTGGCGAAACCACCCAAATAGTCCCCGGGCGTCACCGCACCCCCACAGAATGGGTCAGATGTGGAGAACAAATGACACACATCAGTGTGACAAGTGTAGGTACTTGAACCACTTTGTTACACTGTTGGCTTTGGCCTTGATTTAGCAGATTGTGCATTCAAGAAGTAACTGTCCAATTCCTATTTACAGATAATTTTGAAGGACAGACTTCATTACAACTGTTAACTAAGTCATAAAATATCAAATATATTAGTAGGTCAGGCAATAGGAATGGCCTGACAGCACAAACTTGCTTTGAGTGTGAGTTCACCAGTTTACTGCTGGGTTCTGTGCGTTTACATGTGCATCAGAAAACAGAAGTCATGCCCTAAAAAGACTCTTTTTTTATGCATGTAAACGCGTTAGCCTGGCTGGCAGTGGACTGGTTCTAATGGAGCTGAAGCACCCAGATAATGCAGTAGCAATTAGAATGCATTCTGCATGTAAACGGGTTAGCCAAACTGAACTGGATGGACGCTTACGAAAGTGATGGAAGTAACGGGACCGCGGAAGCGGTCTTCTGACAGGTTCATCATCACAAAGCAACACACCATTAAGCAGGACGGTACGTACCAAATAGGCTGCACTGCAGCATTGTTGTACATTCGTTCGGCCTCTTTTTCCTGTTTCTATTTCGTCTGCTTCACTCCCGCCAGCCTCTTTTTACTGCTTGCTATAAGCTAACCAGAAGAATGCCGACATGAAAAGGCAAAACAAACTTCATTTGAGAGGCTTGTTTTCTAATGTGCACGTGGGATAAAAACTCCCAACTTATTACAATAAAATCATCCTGGATTGACTTAGATGTAACTGCACTGACTGTGGCGGCACATAAGGGGCGTGTCCTTTGAATGCGCTGTGGCAGCATGGCAAGGTGGGAATATTGCTCCATTCATGCCACCAAGCTTCATAGTAACATTACTATCAGCCTTTGTACAACCGAGGGTGATGTCATGATCCAACACATTCTCACACCCGAAGCGGCTAAAACTGATGAGGGGTGACCAAGTGTTTGTTTCCGAAGCATTGGTAGCCCCATTGCGTCGGGAGCCAACGCGCTGTGCCAGAGTGTCGCTTTCTGACGTCCGTGGTAAAACGGAGATTTCACCGAATTTTGACCTTTACCCTCTTGCTATTTAACCTGCCCCTCACCCCAATCCTAACCTTAACCCACTTGCACATGCAAAATTTGTTTCTAGTTGTACTGTCAGTCTCAAACACGGTTAATGAGAATTTTACAATGAGAAACTGGGTTAAAGTTAGGATGGGGTGAGGGGAAAGTTAAATAGCAAGAGGTTAGAGGTTAAATGTTGGTGAAATGCACAGTTTCCCGCGGGCTTCGGAAACCGCGCGTTGGAGCTACCTACACATCGGAAACAAACGCTTGGTCACCCATCGTCAGTTTTAGCTGCTTTGGGTGTGAGAATGTGTTGAATGCAACAAACAGAAGTCAGTTAATCACTGTTGTGCTAAACGAACACACTGTCAAGTTCCCAAATGTACAATTATGCCTCTCGTCTCCCTCGTCTCGTCTTCCTCCGCTTATCCGGGTCCGGGTCGCGGGGGCAGCATCCCAACTAGGGAGCTCCAGGCCGTCCTCTCCCCGGCCTTGTCCACCAGCTCCTCCGGCAGGACCCCAAGGCGTTCCCGGACCAGATTGGAGATGTAACTTCTCCAACGTGTCCTGGGTCGACCCGGGGGCCTTCTGCCGGCAGGACATGCCCGAAACACCTCCCCAGGGAGGCGTCCAGGAGGCATCCTGACCAGATGCCCAAACCACCTCAACTGGCTCCTTTCGATCCGGAGGAGCAGCGGTTCTACTCCGAGTCCCTCCCGAATGTCCGAGCTCCTCACCCTATCTCTAAGGCTGAGCCCGGCCACCCTACGGAGGATACTCATTTCGGCCGCTTGTATCCGCGATCTCGTTCTTTCGGTCATTACCCAAAGCTCATGACCATAGGTGAGGATTGGGACGTAGATCGACCGGTAAATCGAGAGCCTGGCTTTCTGGCTCAGCTCCCTCTTCCCCACGACAGATCGGCTCAGCGTCCGCATCACTGCAGACGCCGAACCAATCCGCCTGTCGATCTCCCGATCCCTCCTACCCTCACTCGTGAACAAGACCCCGAGATACTTAAACTCCTCCACTTGAGGTAGGACCTCTCCCCCGACCCGGAGGTGGCAAGCCACCCTTTTCCGGTCGAGAACCATGGTCTCAGATTTGGAGGTGCTGATCCTCATCCCAGCCGCTTCACATTCGGCCGCGAACCTACCCAGCAAGAGCTGAAGGTCAGAGCTGGATGAAGCTAGGAGGACCACATCATCCGCAAAAAGCAGAGACGAGATTCTCCTGCCACCAAACTCGACACACTCCACACCACGGCTGCGTCTAGAAATTCTGTCCATAAATGTGATGAACAGAACCGGTGACAAAGGGCAGCCCTGGCGGAGTCCAACCCTCACTGGGAACAGGTCCGACTTACTACCGGCTATGCGGACCAAACTCACGCTCCTCTGGTAAAGGGACTGAATGGCCCTTAACAGAAAGCCACCCACCCCATACTCCTGGAGCGTCCCCCACAGGGTGCCCCTGGGGACACGGTCATAAGCCTTCTCCAAATCCACAAAGCACATGTGGATTGGTTGGGCAAACTCCCATGCCCCCTCCATCACCCTTGCAAGGGTATAGAGCTGGTCCACAGTTCCACGGCCAGGACGAAAACCACATTGCTCCTCCTCTATCTGAGATTCAACTATCGATCGGACCCTCCTCTCCAGTACCTTGGAGTAGACCTTTCCAGGGAGGCTGAGGAGTGTGATCCCCCTATAGTTGGAACACACCCTCAGGTCACCCTTCTTAAAGATGGGGACCACCACCCCGGTCTGCCACTCCCTAGGAACTGCCCCCGATGACCACGCAATGTTGTAGAGACGTGTCAACCATGACAGCCCTACAACATCCATAGCTTTGAGATACCCAGGACGAACCTCATCCGCCCCCGGGGCTCCGCCGCTGTGTAGTTGTTTGACTACCTCAGCAACTTCCGCCCCCGAGATCGGACAGTCCATCCCCAGGCCTCCCAGCTCTGGTTCCTCCTCGGAATGCGCATTGGTGGGATTGAGGAGCTCCTCAAAGTATTCCTTCCACCGTCCGACTATAGCCTCAGTTGACGTCAGCAGCTCCCCATCCCCACTGTAAACAGTGTGAGCGAGTTGCTGCCTTCCTCTCCTGAGGCGCCGGACAGTTTGCCAGAACCTCTTTGGAGCCGATCGATAGTCTTTCTCCATGGCCTCACCAAACTCCTCCCACGCCCGAGATTTTGCCTCGGCAACTGCCACTGCTGCACCCCGCTTGGCTATCCGGTACCTGTCTGCTGCCTCCGGAGACCCACAGACCAGCCACGCCCTGTAGGCCTCCTTCTTCAGCCTGACGGCTCCCCGAACCTCTGGTGTCCACCAGCGGGTACGGGGGTAGCCACCACGACTGGCACCGGCCACCTTACGACCACAGCTAGCAACAGCCGCCTCGACAATCGCAGAGTGGAACAAGGCCCACTCGGACTCAATGTCCCCCACTGCTCTCGGGACGTGGTCAAAGCTCTGCCGGAGGTGGGAGTTGAAGACCGTCTTGACAGGTTCTTCTGCCAGGCGTTCCCAGCAGACCCTCACTATGCGTTTGGGTCTGCCAGGTCTACGCGGCATGTTCCCTTGCCATCTGATCCAACTCACCACCAGGTGGTGATCAGTTGACAGCTCCGCCCCTCTCTTCACTCGGGTGTCCAAAACATACGGTCGCAGGTCAGATGATACGACTACAAAATCTATCATCGACCTGTGACCTAGGCTGCCCTGGTACCAAGTGTACCGGTGGGCATCCTTATGTTCGAACATGGTGTTCGTTATGGCCAAACTGCGGCTTGCACAGAAGTCCAATAACAAAACACCGCTCGAGTTCTGATCAGGTGGGCCGTTCCTCCCAATCACACCCCTCCAGGTCAAGCTGTCATTGCCCACGTGAGCATTGAAGTCCCCCAGCAGGACAATGGAGTCCCCTGATGGAGCACTATCTAGTACTCGTCCCAGGGACTCCAAAAAGGGTGGGTACTCTGAACTGATATTTGGCCCATACGCACAAACAACAGTCAGGACCCGTTCCCCGACCCGAAGGCGCAAGGAAGCTACCCTCTTGTCCCCCGGGGTAAACCCCAACACACAGGCAGAGAGTCTCGGGGCTAACAAAAAGCCAACCCCAGCCCTCCGCCTCTCACCCGGAGCAACTCCAGCAAAGTAGAGTGTCCAACCCCTCTCCAGGTCTCGGGTTCCAGAGCCAATGCAATGTGTCGAGGTGAGTCCGACTATATCTAGCCGGTACCGCTCAACCTCTGCCACAAGCTCCGGCTCCTTCCCCGCCAGCGAGGTGACGTTCCATGTCCCAAAAACTAGTTTCCTTGTCCGGGGATTGGACCGCCAAGGCTCCCGCCTTGGTCTGCCACCCGATTCACATTGCACCGGACCCTTCATGTTCCTCCTGCGGGTGGTGGGTCCACAGTTGGACGAGCCCATGTATCCGGTTCGGGCTGGGCCCGGCCGGGCCCCATGGGCGAAAGCCCGGCCACCAGGCGCTCGCTCACGGGCCCCAACCCCAGGCCTGGCTCCAGGGTGGGACCCCGGTAACCCTCCGGGCCGGGTACTCCGACTCTTCGTTTTCACCGCCATGAAAGATCCTTCGAACCGTTCTTTGTCTCACCCTTCACCTAAGACCAATTTGTCATGGGAGACCCTACCAGGGGCACTAAGTGCCCCAGGCAACATAGCTCCTAGGATCATTAGGGCACTCAAACTCCTCCACCACGATAAGGTGACGGTTCAAGGAGGAGGTACAATTATGCAATTATTAATATTCTTTTTCAGTTCTACTCTGCTCCATGTTGTCTCTACACTTCAGACTCAGTTTGTTAGAGTTAATTTAGCAATGATAAAGAAGGTGTTTTGGGTAAGCCAAAGTTTGTTGGGCAACTTTTATAATTTATTTATCTTTTGGGTCTCTGGTCCTCAGGAGGGACTAGCAGGAGTTTAAGATTTTTTTATGTATTATTGATGGTGAAGCAATTGATCTTTCTCGCTCTTGTGAAGAGATTCAATATTATTCACAATGTGTTTTATTTTTGTGAGGTGCTGCTGTGGTTAGTATCAATGTAGCTGTTGAGCTAAAATAACTTTGCTAAAGGAAATTGTACCTCGGAACCTTTAGTGGTCCAGTTTAGCTAATAAAAATGCATAAAATCCTGCTTTTCAGCATTTCAACCAACATGATGTTGCTCCTGTTGAACCTAAGGCAGGACAATAATTCTAAACTAATTTATATCTATCAATAGACATGTGGTGTGATAAAAAATAGGTAATTAAACCTTCAATATAAGGTTTCCTTTCATTTTTCATCATAGCCTATCGGGTTTCTTAATATTAGTGTCATTACTTACTACCATCCAATCAAAAAGACCCAGGCACACTCCGTCACTACGACCCTCCTCTTAAACCTAAGCAGACAACAAATGACTTAAACAAGATTTCTCAGAAAAAAGAGGTGGAGGAAAATGTCCCAAAAAAGTTATAGTAGTTCACCAGCATGGCAATGTTTGGCTTTTATAACATTGATAAAAATAAAAAACAACAGTGCTTAGCAAAATTTGCAGAGATTTGATAAAAATCAAGTCTGGTAACACAACCAACTGGTTTTTTCATAAAGTAATACCATAAAATGCAGTGGCGACCAGTCACATAGGAAGAAGATCGGAATGACAATATATATATAAAAAAAAAGAAAAATAAACAAAATGATCTATACATTATACAGACTATAAGTGCGGTGTATAATTAGCATTTAAGGGTAGTTTTCCCACGACCAAATTGTTTTGTGATGTATTTCCTGTTCCTTTTGGGCGAAGCAATCTTTACCTTCGACCAACGCTAACTGTCGTAAAAACCAGAAATTGAAAACACTAAAAGCACAGATAAGACAATCAAACAGGAAAACTCTCCAACAAGTCACAAGTTAAAAGACAACCTGTAAAAATGGGATTTTAATTAGATTTAGAAACCGCCAAAGAGGGAGCCTGCCTTACAATAATAGGCAGTGCGTTCCACAGCTGGGGGTTAGCATGGACAAAAGCTCGGTCGCCTCATAATTTATAGCACATCCGAGGAGTACAGGGATCAGATCCGGAAGCTCTCCACAGTTCACCATTCTTTATGTATATTAAAGTTGATTTATTGTTTTAGCTTACTGTCCTTTGTTTGTTTTAAAGCTGTTGAGTACACATCATGGTGTTTTTTTATTATTATGGATAAATAGAAAATGATGGAATGTGGCTTCTGAGATTTGTAAACACTTTCCTGCAGGTAACCCCCCCAAACAGTCAGAATTAGCTCAGTGTGACATTGGGACATTGATTTACCCAAACGGCACAGATTTTATTTTATTTTTTTACTGTAACACGAATTATTATGACAGCAGAGGTAAGACTGATTTTACGCTTTTGACTTCATGAAATAAGCTTTGTTTTGCCCGGTATCTGTCCGTTGGGTTCAAGTTGTGTGACATTCAAGAATGGTAATTTGCCACCCTCTAGCTGTGATATTTGGTTAGCGCATCAGAAAACGGACGACAAAAATGCACTCCACCAAAAAAATTAATAAATCACCAGCTGCCACTTATAAAATGGTCAGGCCTGCAATTTAAATATATTTTTATAGTTGGCAATAATTATTGATATTGATTAATATGATTTTTTTATTGACGTGCTTTTTTTGTATTGTCTGGCCCTACCCTTGACCTTTTAGTGCAAAGATTTAGACGGCGTGTAACTTCTAATTTTTTTAATAGGATGTCCAAAAGTAAATTTGCAAGATTTTTGCAACGATGTTCATGCGTCCTAAATCAGAACCATCTTTTTTCCTAAAGTGCATGGGTCGTTTGTTACCAAGGATCCAGTTTGATAAGATCACACTAAATAACTTCATCTCAATAATTAGAAGAGAAACCACGAGCGTCGTTGTTTGGTGGAACGTAAATTTACTTTAAGCATGAAACAAACAGGAGTGAGAGCTCAAACAGGCAGCTCTAATTAAACAAACTTAAGAAACTTGCCCGAGACCAGTAGTGGAAGTTTTATTCCTATGGGACGGTTTATTTTCAAGTTCGAATCATTGGTGACTTAACTGGGGCTGGCGAGGAATGTTCAGCTGGTGACAGACACCAGATTTGATTTGAAATCTCTGGTGGTGAATGAAGGCTTAGATCTGTGGCCCATTTACAGAAGTTTGCATCTCAGATAGAAACATTTGAATAGTTCTGACCGGAAATACTCCAGATGCATTATTGGAGGGCGTTAAAGCAGTCTAAATTTAATGTGGTACACTGTGACCCATAAGCACTCGTGACGCTTGGCTCCGTCCTGCTCTGCCTCTCTGACACGGTCCCTCAGAAGAGGCTGAAATGGGAAGAAGTGGTGAGCGCGGTGGAAGGGATCACTCTGAGGATTTCTTATGTCACATCAAGCTCCAAGCCTTTCACATCTCCTCTATTGTGAAGGAGGGGAGGTAAAAGCCCCTCTCTCACGTGGAAAATCCCAGTGCACAGGAAGTTTGACCCTGCAAGTATCTTTCAAAACTATCTCTCTTTTGCCTTTGAACAAAGGAAACAGTATCTTCTTGCTGCTCAACACTGTTTGAGAACATTCCTGTGATTCTAGACTCTCAGAAAAAGTGTATTTTTGTAGTAGCTGACTGCAAAACACCAATGTGCAGCTGAGAGAAAAATCTGGATGATCTTAGAGACTCTGAGGTTTTTTTCAGACGTGTGTTTGCTTTAAAACAGAGATAGGTTCCCATAAAATCTAAAGTATTATTCAAGCAGCATGCCGCAAGAACCTCTTAACTGTTATTTATTTTGCTTTCTGCAGGCTAAATGGGATTCTCTGTTGCACTGCTTCAAGGACTGTTGATTGGAATAAGACATCACAATTGAGTCAAAATGGACATATCTGTCGCATATAGTGGCCAGATTAGGAACTATAACAAGTCTGGATAAACCAACGCTTTCTCCTCTGCTTTGAATATTAATACTATTTGATGGCATCTGCACTTATTTATTTTCAGGGTATTAAAGATTAAATAGGAGAGAGAGAGAGAGAGAGAGAGAGAGAGAGAGAGAGAGAGAGAGAGAGAGAGAGAGAGAGAGAGAGAGAGAGAGAGAGAGAGAGAGAGAGAGAGAGAGAGAGAGAGAGAGAGAGAGAGAGAGAGAGAGAGAGAGAGAGAGAGAGAGAGAGAGAGAGAGAGAGAGAGAGAGAGAGAGAGAGAGAGAGAGCGAGCTGCCGGAATGACCAAGGCATCAGTCTGGATTTGTTTTAGGGCCCTCCGAAAATGAACAATCTGAAATGTATTGTTTTCACATTAAAAAACTGTGAATTCCACACCTTATTTTATTAGCATCTGAAATAAGCGGGGGAAGTTGGCTTGATTATTTATATTGGAATAACAAGCACATCTTAATCTCATAAATAAAAAAAGAGGGAGATAGAGATCCGTCCCCTCCAGGTACTGCCACCACTTAATCGAATTAGCTTCACTCGTGAGCTTGACGGGCTCTTCAAACACCCCTGGTGACTTCTGAGTGCAGATTACAATCAGCTACTATTTTCAGCTTTTGATTAAAATCTAGTGAGGTTGGACAGAAAATTTTTTCAGCACAGAACTAACTAATTATTAACACGACAGCCCCGCTCTCTCCATCTCGCTCTCACATGCTTCTGTGCTATTGTTTTGCAGCCAGTTATCTTAAACAATATCAATTGACAGCAAGGTAATAACTTAAAAGGGGCCATTAATTTGTAAGATTAAAGTAAGAATATTACAGAGAAATACCCCCAAAACAATCTAATATCTCAAAAGAAAGGTTATACTGAAACGTAATTCATTTTCAGCCAGCTGCAGGGTTTGTCAGTTTTGTCCATTGAAAACAAGCAGATGGATGTAGTTACTGTTTAGCATCAGTGAGTGTGAGGTTGTCATGTCTCCTGCGAGCTAACGCTGCAGCGCAGGCATTTGTAGTTTGATACCGGCTGGCAAAAAGTGCTCAAATTGTTTAGGCGGCTGAAGCCAGTAAGAAGAGTGACCCAAAAGTTTTTGCTTGTACCCCTAAGTTTTACTCTAATATCAGGGAAAAAAAAGGGCCAGCGGCTGATGTTTGCGCTAACAACGGTGAATTAGAAGGAAACAGATGGCTCTAAAAACATTTCAAGCCACTTTTTCAATCACCAACCACTCAATATTACAGTGAAATGTGTGTGTGAAGTGAATAATGAGTCAAACGTGGTGTTTTACTTCCTTAAGTGAGTCATTCAGAACTATAACAACAAGCTAACAGCAAGGTGATAAACAACCACACTTCCTCTATGCCGGAAGCATATTAACTTAATAAGTGAAGTAAGTGCTCCCTACTGTAAAACACCAGAGTGCTGGCACCAGATACGATGATGCTTTCATCAACTTACTGCGTATAACTCATTTTTGCTTGTTATCTAGAATCTTGTGGCACCATTCAGCCATGAGACCTGATGAACCGGAGTGAGAGAGGGTTTGCAGTAACCAAATTTGACCTCAGGATGTCATTTTACTTTCTACATATTGCACCTTTCATTTTAACCCGCTCTAGTCAGTTTATTGTCCAGACACCTTTGTGATATTAAGCTAATCTAAATGTACATTAAAACACACCTTTTCTTTTAACAAACATGGTCACATGGCCAAAAGCAACCAACGTAAACAACTCATGAGATAATACTACATGACAATTGTTCTTTGCTCGTACGGTGGCAGAAACAAAACGGGCTTGTCAGACACAATCCTGCTCTTTTGTCGCTTTCACCAGGTGGGTTCCGAACATGAATAAGTCACTAATGAATATTTGGTTCCCGTATGTGTGAATTGATTGCTTTAGGAGGCAAGCTAAGACCGAGTGTGAGGCTATAACAGCTGTAGTGCTGCTGTGCTGCTCTCTGACAGTGATTGAAAGACAGAGTCACTCGTCACCATGTATGACTCTGGGATCCTTACTCACTGACAAAGATCATCTGTCTGAATCAATCAGTATTTGCTGCTTTATTTCAGTGATGCAGTGCTCGAGAGGCAATAATTAACGCTGTCCATGCAGGGTTGTTAAAAGCCTATTTTTAATGTGACAGACAGAAATAGACAGACAGAAATAGGAAGATTAAAATCCTGTGGTCGAAGTTAGAATTGGCAGATTGTGCAGATGTTCTCCAAAGATTACTGCAGAACTGTGTCCAGATTAGATTTTTATAGATTTTTTTTTTCACTTTGAGAAGTTTTTCAAAACCACTAAAAATCCTAAACTATTTGGGTTAAAGCAACTTTAGGCAAACTCCTTAGAAGACTGTATTGACTTAAAAGTACTGTTTCTAATACTGTTTGATGTATTTAAAAATAAATAAATTCGTAACACTAAATAAAATAAAAAAGCAAAACAAAAAAATAAAAAAACATATTTATTTTTTAATTTTTAAATTTTTTTGTTGTTGTTGTTAGAAACAAATGTGTACTTATATTTTCTTTTACTAATGATTTAATGAAGTTGCAATCCACAGAGTGAAACGACAGTATGAAACAGTGCAGCCGGGAATATTCATCCAGAGTGTCGTCTTGTATTAAACAATTGTGGCTCGTGATGCTCATTAATTTTTGCTTGCTTCACTTGCCATGTTTGGGTTCTCTATGCTGGCTCTGAGCCAAAGTGTCTTCTGAAAGCACCACTTCATCTCTGTCAGGGGCAGGTGGAAGTTTGCTGCACATTTCTAATTGGACAAAGTGCTTTTCAAACTCATAACCATCATGCACAAATCAGATTATTGTACAAACCATGTGAGAAAAAGATTTCTTTTGTCATTCTACCTCATTTTGCATGATTTGCTTTAGTTTGTATTGAACTTAATTTTGTTTAAAACTCAACTATTTCAACTCAACTATTATCAACTATTTGGCTACAATTTTATAAAAAATTAAAACAAAAGGTAATCATTTTGACTATTTAACACACTTAACTTTCTAATTGTAACACAGTTTATGGACAAAGCACTTAGAATTAGGGATGCTCCGATCCAATCACATGATTCAAAATCGGACCCCAAAAGATTGGAAACTGGTGGAAAAGATTGGATTTAACCTTATAAAATAAAAATTTCATCCTGATATGGAAATTTTCATATGGAATAACAATGGCTCAGTTTTTGACTAGTTCATCCCAATTCATAATATTAACATGTTTGTTAATATGTGCGCATCTTAAATAAGTGAAAGTCAAACTTTAAGGACACCTTGGATGTGATTTATTTTTTTGTCTTAGTTTAATACTTTCTTGAAAAGTATCGGATCGGGACTTGGTATTGGCAGATACTCAAGATAAATGACTTGGAATCGGATCGGAGCAAAAAAAAATGTGATTGGAACATCCTTAATGGAATGGTTATTTTAATTTTGAATGGACCAACAGGCTTGAAATGAAATAAAAAGAATATGTATATATAAATCAATATGTAGATAATATGCATCACACACACACACACACACACACACACACACACACACACACACACACACATATATAGAAAAACATTTTGGTAAGACCATATTAAACCTAAGTACTGCCTTAGACAAGTGTATCTAAATACTTCTAGTAAAATTACTGTTTATTACAAACTTTGTAATGTAAATGTGTGAACGTGAATAGTTATATTTTTACAATAGTTATGTTGTGATTTGCTGTAAAAGTTCAGAGATTAAAGCTGTTTTAAAACGGCAGTAGTCCACTTTTTTGTGGCTGTAATTGAATTGACCTTTAGCCTATCCATCCTGTTGGATATAAAAGCCATTTCTCCAATCTAAAGCTGTTAAAAACTGTATCTACATTGGAGAAAATAATTTATAACTTCTAGAAAAAGGAAAAAAGAAATACCCTTTTACATCCCCCCAAACCTCGACCCTCTTTGGCATCAGATGCCAGAATATGTGCACCCGTCGGGAGGAGAATGTGAGACATCAGGCTAGCTCGCAGAGGGCTTCAAGGTTTGCCGTATAGCTCGGGGCCAGACCTCGCTTTGCTTCTTAAAGTTATGATTGAAATCTTCAGATCAATTTTTCACCTAACAGGTAGCCAGTTAAAAGACCTGCATGTTGGGTGATACTGTTTTGTCTGTGTGAATCTTTTAAAAGCGCGTCTGTTACATTTTGAATGACTCAGGGGATTGCAGTAGACTCATGATTTATGTCAAAGATAAGATGGTCCGAAAATGAAGAGAAAAACCAAAATCCAATGTTTTATTCCAAACGCCTGACAATTCAGTTTTTGGTTTGTTTTGAGGAAATAAACCATTTAATGTTTTTGTACATTTGTTTCTGCAGAATTAAATACAGACAGAAAGTGTGATAGAACACAGATTCAGTATCAGGATACGTGAAGGTTTAAAGTTTGAAAAAAAAGAAGAAAATAGTTAATTAGAGTTATTGTACATCTAAAAATAACATAATGTCTTCCCGCTTTTAGCATCTAACTTGCAGTATGCCTAAAATGTTTCTCAATTAAAGATTTATCTCAATTTATTTTGATAGTTGAACTACTAAAGCAGTTTAATGGTGTGATTCTTGTCACCCATTGTTCTCCACCTCAACAGAACGTTTTCACACACTTATCTCGTTGATAGTGCAAATGCACGTCGCTATGCTGATTTGATTACGGGAATTGAAGTAGACAGGAGAGATTGATGGCAGCGTCCCCAATCAGACAGATAACACCCGACTGTGCCTAAAGGGGGCTGGTCCGGCGCACACACCCCTTCCCCCCGCTGAGCCTCGAACGCATGGAAGGCTGTGGTTAAGGAGGTGAACCGTTCCTTCGCTCAATGCAAATGCAGGGCCACATTCAGAGACAATCCCAGGACGACTGGTACAGCGTGGCCCCGGGCGCTCCGCACCACATGATCCGTGCATCAACCACACCTGGGAAAAACTCACACAGACATGGGGGTCATTTGTTTAGCACAGGTGCATCACATGTTTCGTGTGCGCACACACATTTCTACAAGCGTGAAAGCAGACACATGCATGCCCATCGGCACACAAGACACACATGCTTTAGTTTAGTTTCATTGTGAGAAAGGATATTTAATGTCCTTGTTGTAGATTGCTGTGTGTGTCACTTTTAAAGTGGGTCTGGAGAAGCCCAAATGACATTTTAACCGATGAAACTGTTGAGCAGTTAAGAAACACTGAGGAGTGTGATGAGAGACTTTTAATTTGAAAATTACTCATTTAAGTTTCAGTCATATCGGTTTAAAGTTCAAATATTCTGATTAAACAAACACAGACAGACTTAATACACTTTTACTTCACATGTTTCACACATAAAGACCAGAACACACTTCTTGTTTTATTGTGAAGTTTAATAAATGTTATTGCTGTAACATGTCTGACAATGACTAGAAATCAGACTTTACGAATTTAACCAATTTTATACATAATAATTAAAATCAAAGCTTTGGTCCAAACATATTTTACAGTTCTTTCAGCCAAAATGCTTTCAGTGTGAGCGCAGTTTGACAAGTATGAAAGCAAATCAAAGAAAACACATCAGGGACACATTTGTATTTTTATTAGTTTCTATTTTTCTGAATTAATTCCATCTGAAAACGGTGACATAGATGTTGCAGGATACTTTTCGGTTTAACTAGTTGAGCATCACAGGTTTTCTGTGTGTGAGGCAGATGGTGAAGAGATGGTGTATAATAGATCTCAATATTAACTGCACGGCATGCTGGGAGTGTTGGTGGATGGCACACGGTGGAGTAAGGAGTGAAGCATTGACCTTCTGTCCCATCATTTACCACCTTGTGCCCCCCCACACTGTTCTAAAATTACTTTATTTTAGCCAATTAAAGGAGCCGGCTGAGCATTGTGCAGACTGCTGTTTTTTCTTCACCTAAAACCCCGCAACATCACTCCGTAATCGGGCAAGGAAGCCTTAAGTGGGAATCTTTTAGCTTGGCGCCATGCCACTTTAGGGCCCACTGAGTTCACAGAGAATAATGCAGCTATTCTTCCTCCAACATACAAGAATCCGTCGGCTGTCCTGAGTGTTTTGGCTGACATTGTCACACGCAGTTCAGCACTTTACGCACTGATGATGTTTGTGATGTTTCCGTACCTACAGTGCAGGGGTATTTCCTAACTCCAGGAATGAAAATGATCTTAATCTAAATATGCAAGGAACGCTGTTGCTTGCTGTCTTGTTGCCTTGTTGCTGATCAAGATAGCATATGCTGGGAAATGGGTTTCCATCCAAATCCTTTAATGGCTCAATAATAGAAAGACCGCAGAAACAACAATGCCATGGCAGCCAATGAGTGGAGGACTGGAGTGTGTGGTGTTTAACAACCATACGAGTGCAGATTATGTGCTTGAAGGGGCTGGATTGCCTGCCAGCAGTGACAGTTGGGTTGGGAGTTGAGCATGCCTGATACATGCAGCTTGATTCCAGTCAGATACACCACTGGGTCTGGGGCTCGTCTCTGCAGCCCTCCGCCTGCTTCCTCCCACTGAAGCATTGTGGCCCGCCGTTTGCTCCGTTTCTCCGGAGAAATCAACGGGCTCCCGCTTGATGAGCGCTCACTAATGGCTGTTTCTTTGAAAGCTGATGGACCCGTTTGAGGAGAGTCTTTTTACTTCTCTCCAGCTTGCCTTGGCTTGGCATTCGTCGGGCTGCCTGGCTTTGCTGTCCTGCCCATATGATGGCGTGCCATGGGGCTGAAACGGCTGTCATTTGTTTTACTTTTAATAAAAGTTGATGATTTACCAATAAAAAGTAAAAATAGGCTTTTGATGATGTCTGGAGACATATGGAGAGTGTGTTGCAATAGTGATATTTTCAAAACATTGTGAGGCCAGAATTGTAGCCTAAATCAACCCCTCTGATAAAGACCAGCTGTTTTGTAGAAGCATAAACTAAAATTAAATTAATCTAGAAATGTAGAAAAATTACCTCCAAATATTTAGGATAATATTAATGATACTCTTTAGTTTCTGTGAAACAGTTTTTTTTAATTATTTGATAAAACATTTAAAGACAAAAGACTCAGTTGCATTTCTTTTACAATTAATTTAAAAATCCTTTGCAACCTGCATTTGGTTAGGTATTTGTTTAAAAATGTTTTTTCGTTGGAAGTGAGGAACAGACGCAGGTGAAAATCTAGAAGGCAGTCAGGTAATCTGAACGCAAACTTTAATATAACAGATAATCTTCGGAGGTCAAAGCAAACACAAAGAACATCAAGGAACAGACAGTGAGAAGCAAATTAAGCGAGGGTTAAATAAGTTACTGAGTGCACATAAAGGACACAGAACAAGTATTGGTATAGAATCTCCTTAGGCCTGGAATACACTTGCTGTTTTATCTCATGTTGGTGCAAGCAGCAGGCTGCGTCTGTTCATTTGCTGCTACTTACTGCGCTGTGTGTAATACTGGGGCATTCCACTAGGAGCGCACTAGAGAACTCAGATCACATAGAGAACATTGTTTGTGGGTACAGCCACAACAAACATGGTGTCAATAAAAGAGCTCAATAACTGGTTAATTTTGAGATCATGATAGAAGACAGCAGTGGTATCGTAGATGGAGTGAAAGATCTCTAAACCAGAGATGCATGGTGAGTGTGTCTCACTTGTTTTGTCAACTCCACCAAAGAAAAGAAAATACACAAATGTTTGCATGTATATGCTTCTAAAAATTATCAGTTTAATATTGCAGGGAAAATATCACAATATATTGCCATATCGATATTTTCTTACATCCCTAGCGTCTACTATGGCATCCCCCAAAGACGCTCGACCTGCGCCATATATGCCTCAGACCCAATTTTTATGGTAAAATGTTACAAAGCTGCAAAAATTTCTCAACAACTGTGCATCATTTTATTCATTTTCAACAACATTTCGATGGATATTTCCAGAGATCAGTGGTAAAAATTACACATTGTCTCTTTATTGGTCATTTTTACTACAATTTGTCTTTGCACTTTGACCTGGAAAAAAAAAGATCTGTAAGAATTTTCTTCATAACTACTTTTTGAATAAGTAAAAGAGATTTTAAATCTTATTTGGGCCTACAACCGATTCTCCAACATGAGCTGATTCAGTCATGTCTCTTTATAATACAAAGGCTTTAGAGCCTGACAAAAAACCCTGGCAATCAATAACAGTTTTCAGCAATGTCCCTCAAATAAAGAGAAATTCCCACATTCTCCAAATCCCTTCAATTCAAAGAGCGAAAATCTCAGTCCAGAGTTTAATGTATGGTCTTTGAACTCCACTAATCTATATATTTTTTCAAACCTTTTTTATTTTCAGTGTGATGGGGCATCCTAAGTTTTTGCTCTACATAATAAAAAAGATTTGCTGGGTCCATTTAACAAATGCAGCTGGAGTAGAAAAGGGCATACTTTGTAGATGCATCCTTTTTATAGATGCAAACTGTCTTAACTTTCAAGAAAAAAACTTTAAATGATTGGAGCATCAACAGTTAGGAGGCAGAGTGAAGAATAGGCTGTTATTTTTAAGACACCTCCACAATAGGCACTACAGCATGTGATGCTTCATTTATGCAATTAATGATCAGTGCAGCTTCCATTCATCTAGTTACTTCTCTCTGATACCCTTGGCCACTGCCCTCTCTTTTCACCCCAGAGGGAGCTGTTTTTCCTGTTGCCCTCTTCTTCATTGGCGCACAACTCTCCAGCTTCTGGAGACTCCATTAGGAAGTTAAATTTGTCCTTGGAAAGATTCTCTCTCTAACTTCTCTCATCTTCCCTCTCTCCAGCCCCTCTCCCACTCTGTTTCACGTGGACTCCGCTATTTTTCCCCCACTTGAAACTAGGGCGGAGGTCAGGATGGTGAATTTGATATAAGAGCTGACATGCTTTCGTGAAACACCGTGTCAACTCAAAACAATAGGTTTGCAGAAGCTGTTACACCGAATAAAGAATGTTCCATATTCCTGAAGAAACGTCCTCCGCTAGACATTCCCAAAAGAGATGCCTGCATACATTTACCAGCAAAGGCCCAGTAGAAGATGGAGGTTGAGGCTAAATTAATTCATGTAACATTTGAGCAAATAAGTTGTGTCATCAGAGAAGCTCAGGGAAGTTAGTCACTTTTATCTTCTCCAGTTATTTGTCTTTATGTTCTCTCACGTTCTCAATTTCCCCCCATCTTTCTTGTACATTTTCATGAAAATCTAAATTCTTATCTCATCATGTGAATTGTTACTGCTGGTAATGTCGATGGAAACTCACGGATGTTAGTAACTGCATGATGGCAGGAAAGTTGAGCTTTTGTGTTTTCATATTTGTAATTTTGGTGAACATCTGTTTAATAAAAATGTGCAAACAGAATCAGTTAACCAGATTTAGATGAACAGAAAATAAATCCTGGACAGTCCAACCTTTAAAGGTGTGGGACAATGAAAAACCATTTTAAAAATCTTATTTTTGATAATAATGGGTCACTCTGAGTTTTCATGCAAGCTGAACATGAAAATAGTCTCCTACACCTATCTCCTGCAGTAGCTTCTGATAGAAAATAGACGGTGAAACTCTAGGATTAGAAAAGCCTGACCGATCTACATCACACCGTCTCTTAATATTCATGGACTTGCGACAGGGAATGTTGTTGTTTTAGCGTCCAGGAAACAGCAGAGAACATCTTAGCTAGCTTAAGCTAACCATTAGCAACTTCACCACATGGCAGAAGCTCCTCCAGGCTTGTATTATTTGTAGAGATAAAACATAAGTGTTGCAAGGCAGTGGTAGAGTTGCATTGCTGTTATCCAATCCGGGGCAAGATGCCCTAATATCAGGAAGTAGGACTCCAACCCCCCCCCCCCCCCCCCCCACCCCCACCCCACCCCCGAACAACTTGCAAGGCAATCATTCTTACTACAAACCACTCAATATAATCCCAGAAACCACTCATTTAAATGTCTTTTCCTGCTAACGAAGCTCTCACTAATGACACTAATGAATGTATATTTTATTTACTGTGATTTTTTTAAGCATTGCACACAAACTCTGATAATAAACTGTAAAGCATCTCAAATATTACAGCTTCCTATTGTCAGAACTGTTTCTCCAACCACTTGCGTCACTGCTGTTTCATCCAAAAATTAAATTTGCTGGGATATGACATTTTAATTGGAACACTGTTCTCATTAAGTGAACAAATTACAGAAAGTGTGCTGAGGGTGAGATAATCTCTGGGAGAGACGATTTAGATTCTTGAATTTTGAAAATCCGATACTTGGCTGTTGCTTGTGTGACATTTTACGGAGATTCAGGGATGGGTTGGTTTAGTCTGCCTGGCTGGTTGGTCCAAACACAGGTCCTGTGTATCGTCTCTGTGTTTCCTCTTGAAGAGTCAGTGTATAGTAAGCAATTAACATCATTTATGATTAGTCTCAAGAAGCTTAAAAGTAGGTTAAACCATTCAAACTAGTTACTTCTTAAATGAGAAATAAGCCATTTTAATATTTTTACTGAACTTATTTTAATTTACTTAATTTGATGGATGTGTCTTGTGTAAGAGAGAGTGATTGATGAACTGGTACAATTGTTACTCAGTGATAGAGTTAAAAAACGTATTAGCTTGTGAAACAACAAACCTTAACACGTTTTAAAATTAGATTAAACATTAAAATCACAAAGCGTTAAGAACGTGAGCTGTCATTGAATCCTCAGTAAAAATGTTCCCTCAAAACCGGTTTTCATAAACAGATACAAGGTTAATAATGAGAAGTTGACCCAAAATACTACAACAACAGGTCTAACAGGATCAATCCAAAACTCAGATGTTAAGTTGGTTCATATGAAATGGAGAGATACATCATTTTCCAACCAGCCATGCAGTAATATACAAAATATGTAAACAGTACTTTCCCAGAAGTATTTCCTTGAAATGAAGTTTGAGCGAACTTCAGCAGTGTGTCCGTGGTTCCTTTGAGCACTCAGGGTAGTGGTGGTGGTGGTGTGTGTATGTGTGCGGGTGGTGGCTCTGACAGTGTGCTGTGTATAATTAGCTTTTTGTTTTCTACCAACAACCACAACCTGCATTTTGTGATCAGACCAGTTGCTACATGATAAATGTACACAAGTCCCAAAAAATAGTTTTCTGTCCTCTTTGAAGTTGTGACACACTCATTTAATCAACACATTTGCAGTGGTCTCTAGTAGGAAATAATGCCCTTCAAGCTGTACTCAGGGGGGGATAAAAACCCAGAAGTGCCTGGATGAGCACGGAGGAGTCAGCTGGAGGAGACAGTAACAGAACGCGCTAGTGGTTAGCTTCTACTAGTTGATATGTTCTCTGCTGTTTCCTGGGCGCTAAACCAACCTTCCCCATCGCAAGTCAAGATGGGTGAGTCCATGAATGTTAAGTCACAGTGTGGCGTAGATCTGTCAGGACTTTCTAATTCTAGAGTTTCACAGTTTATTTTCTATCAGATGCTGAATCAGCAGATAGGTGTAGGAGACTATTTTTACATTCAGCCTGCATGAAAAACTCAGTGACTCATTATAATCAGGAAAAAATATTAAAAATGTTTTTTCAGTGTTCTTCACTTTTAAACTCCATATTAAGACTGTAATAAACATTTCTACATCCCTTCCTTGCAGTCTTTACCAATGTAAAGCTGCGATGTTGTTCAAAATTACAAAATTATCAAAATTTGCTCATTGGAAACTTCTTAATAGGTTTTCAAAGGCAGATTTGCAAAAAAAAATAAAAATAAAAAGATATATATATATATATATATATATATATATATATATATATATATATATATATATATATATATATATAACCTAATCTTTAGATCTAACAAAGGATTTCACCTATAATAGCCAATGGTTAAACAAACATTTGTGATTAGTAAATGTGTCCTTCCTGTGATCACGTGTCTGTTTAGGTGGTAATTTTACTAAAAGAAGAAGTGAATTATAAAACTCCTAATCATTGCTAAAGCCCCTAGTTTTTATCCCTTAAACAGATATACACAACGTCTAATGTGTGTTTTTAATAGCATTATGTCTTTGGATGTGTGCGGCTAAAATTTGTAGTGCGGCTTTCAAAAGAAGCCCTTTGCAATTTGAGCTCATTCAAGCTGTTATTGAGTGAGTTTCTCAGCTGGTTTATAATTATGAGAATGAGTCACGGTGCTCCTTGTTAGTGTTTTTATGGTTTTTACAGTTCTTGTGTCACGTCAGAGGGTTTTGTTCATCTGTTGCTGTTTTCTTAAATTAATATGCCGTTTCTGTGAGTAAGGTTAGAAATAAAGAATATTAACATCCAGTCATTTCTTGTGCTGGTTATTCAAAATGGTTAAGTAGCCTATAATTGAGTATTTCTGTAGTGAAATGGACAGAAAGCAGAGAGAGAGAGAGAGAGAGAGAGAGAGAGAGAGAGAGAGAGAGAGAGAGAGAGAGAGAGAGAGAGAGAGAGAGAGAGAGAGAGAGAGAGAGAGAGAGAGAGAGAGAGAGAGAGAGAGAGAGAGAGGCGCTTCTAGATAGAGGCCAGGGGGGGAAAAGTTCCCCCAATGCTTGTCAGAGTTTGAGCAAGTTCAGAATTGATGGAGCCCAAAGGCAGCGCAGCTAATTTTAGTTGAAATCACCTAAGTGGTTTGGCTAATTTATCCAGGCTCCTCAGCCTCAGCCCCTGCTTTCTGCCCCTCCTCCTCCATCACCCCCACCCCCTCCCTCCCAGATACATCCACAAAGCGTGAAGGTACCAGGCGGTGACAATGGGAACAGAAGGGTATTTTGTGCCCAGCTGATTTGAGGAGCGCTGGGCGGTTTCAACCTGTGTCGTACGTTTGGATATAACGTTTGACCCTTAACGACAGCTCGTGTTCAGCAATCAATTCTCCACTGCGCTGTATTTAATGGAAAATGAAATTACCTCATCGCTTTAAAGAGAAACAAGATGAAATCTAGATGCCCTGCATGTCAGAGGGATGATTATGTTTTTAGATTTTATATTTCCTATTGGTTTTGATAATCATTTAGATAAGAGCTTTCAAATATCTGGATTATTTTACGTAATTTGATTTTGTTCCAATATTGGTCGTTGGTCGAGATTCTGAGAATGATACCCTAGAACAGAAATACCAGAACCTGAATAATAAAAAAGCTAAATGAAGCAAAAACTGTCTCACTTTTAAGTTTTTAATTCCAAAAAGATTTAAGTAGATAATTACCAAATCCATAGCAGCTCCTGCTAACATGATTTTTTAAAGGTCAACTTTACTTATGTTTTTATTACATTTGCAGTGGTCTCTAGTAGGAATGAATGCTTTGTAAGTTATTCTCTGAGGGGAAAAAAGCTCCAGTGTGCTTGTTTGAGGAAGTAGAAGTCAGCTGGAGGAGACAGGAAATTCAGACAGCAGGATTTGGAGTCTTATTTCCTGATATTTGGACATCTTGCCTCAGACTGGATAACAGCAACATGACTCTATTACTGAAGCAGTTTTCTCTGCAACCAGCGCCGGCGCGCCACACACGCACACCACGCACAGAGCGTAGGGCACCACGCCGGGGAAGGGGCACCAAACGCAAGCTTATGAAAAAAATAATATATGTATATATATGATAAAGACAGATTTCAATTAGAAGATGTGCAAAGCAAGTTAACAACATGTTTACAGAGAGAAAACAATACAAAAAGGAAAGGAGATGGACCGTGTCCACTTTTCACTCTGTCCGGGACGTCCAGACTGGTTCTTGTTGAAAATGTCCGGCTTTTCAACCAGGAGCAGGGATCGAATTATGGGGGAGCTAGATATCCTACACATCCAGGGGAGCTGGAAAAAAGTTTTCTAACTATATGACATCATTTATGGACTCTTTGGAGCAGAGAGCACAGACAGCAACACAGCGCTGCGTTGTTGCGCAGCGCTCCAGGCAGCTGCTTCCAGCGCACGGTCCATTCTCAAAGTGGCGCAACCAAAAAACTATAATTAACACACGATCGTTCATGTCCGCACATGTTCTCTGCTTTCTGTCTTATTTGTGCCTGAAGCGCTCTGCTGCGGAGCTCATCACCTGCACTGCGGTGATTTCACCTCACTGACGCATCATTGAAACGCGCTCTCCGCTTTGCAGTCAGGAGATCCCTTTGATCTGCTCAAAAGTAACTGATGAGGTGAAAAAGTAAGAATCCAGGCAGCAGGTTTTCTGGAGAGTTTAGAGGAGATGCAGGAAGATGAGAGACAGACAGGACAGGAAAATAGTTAAATAAAAACAAGAAAACAAAACAAAGTGTTGAAAAGTAAAATGTAAGTAGATTTATCTCCACACGTTTTTACCTGTATAAAACAATAAGTTACACACATGTCAAATTTATACATCTGATACAATTCAGATCACCTTCAAAACTCAGTCACACACCCAGGGCCGTTTCAAGACATTTTGGGGGCCAAGGCAAAGTGACCCCCCCCCCCCACACACACACACACACGCACACTAAATATCAATCCTACTTTTTGGAAAATAATAAGCAGTTTGTGCATACAAGAGAATTTAAGAGAATTTAAGGCGAAGCGCTCGCACATACTGTGTCGTTGTGTTGTTTTTTCTGTATGTGTGTGTGTGTGTGGGGGGGGGGGTCACCATGAAGCCTTTGTGCTTAGGGCACCAAAATAGCTAGCAACAGCCCTGTCTGCAACGCTGATGTTTTATCTCCACAAATACCACAAGCCTGGAGGAGTTCTGCTGTGTGGTAGAGTTGCTAATGCTAATGCTTAGCTTCTAGTAGTCAATACGTTCGCTGTTGTTTCCTGGATGCTAAAACAACAACAACCTTCCCTGTCGTGAGTCAAGATGGGTAACTCCATGAATGTTAAATGACGTGATGTAGATCTGTCAAGTTTTTCTAATCCTATAGTGTCACCATCTATGTTCTACCAGAAGCTAGTCCAGGAAATGGGTGTAGGAGACAATTTTCATGTTCAGCCTGCATGTTGAACCCAGAGTGACTGATAGATTTTCGGTGAACCTAATTTTTAAAGCTTTGCATGATTGTCAGTTTTTTAATTTTGTTTTATTTTTTGCACCATTTACATTGAGATAGAAAAAAATCATGTTCTTAAGATTTTCATTGAAACGTGTTTATTAGCTTATTGGAAAAGAATCTAAACTTTTTCCCATGTCCTGTCTGGCCGTGAAGCAAACAGAATTTATGTCAGAATGCTGGTGACAAGCCTTACAGATTTACTCTCAGGTGGAGCATCAAAGCTTCTGCTTTAATGTCACGCCTGATACTAAAAACTTTATTGTCAGTGTTTTTGGATGCTTTTTAATTCCGACCAGACACGGAGACAGAGGTACCTCATGAGGAAATATAAAATCAACATTGTTTTACTGAACAATCACACGATAATAAATCATAGTGCATTTAGTGCCAACCACAGCTTTAAGACGTGCTGAAAATGCCCAAGTTCATACTTGAGAGCACCATGTGAGCACCTGTGGGCGTACACTCGCTTGTATATGTAAAGTTTCTCTATAGGAGCGTCCAATAGAGAGTGTGACGCCGGGGACACACTGGCCGCGGAAGCGCCACGAAAATGGGACCGCCTTCATTCGGTGCCCTTGTTAAGCTATTCTATAGACCACATGGGCCGCCGAAGCGCCGCGAATCACCTTGCGCCGGCGCTCCAGCCCGCGCCATGCAGCGATCATTTCAGCGTTGGCTCTATTTTTTTCGCGAGCCGCGGGTGAATCGCGTCAATTCTGGCAGGAAGTCAAACCTAGACATAAGAGGCAGGCCGGTAAAGTTAACAAAATAAAGCATTTCAAAATAAAATTCCGCAATAGTCAAATGTGTTCGTAAACAGACACTGCAGAAAAACCACACGCACACACACACACACACACACACACACACACACACACACACACACACACACACACACACACACACACACACACACACACACACAAACGTAGAGGAAAAGAGCTGAGAAAAGGCAGAGAGGAAATGGAGGACACCAAGTGTTTAAAAGAAAAACTACAGCTGAGCCGAGGCGCGCCTCGACTGGGGCGCATCTGATCTGAACTGAGGAGCGGCGAGCAGCGGCCGAATTTCGTGAGCGATTCGCTTCTCGGCGCTTCGCGGCGCTTCCGCGGCGCTTCCGCGGCCGGTGTGTCCCCGGCGTGAGGGGCCACAGATCTGCCCCCAAAGATGTGTAGAAGATGGAGGGAGCTCCAAGCGCCAGGGATCCAGGCGCTACCCCAGAGTGCAGGGACCCCAGGGAGACGGTCACCAGAAAAGCCCCAACCGCCTCTTTTATGGTTGCTGAAAACATAAAAAAAATCCCTCATTTTTAGATGTTGTTCCTTTAGCTTTCTGGTTGTGAAGCAGGATCAATAAGTCTGCTACATTCTTGCTAATGTTTATCTGATACATTTATCATGACAGCTGTTTGGATTCATTATTATCACATCTGGATTCAATTTACTTATAAAACAAACCTCTAAATTAGCTCACTGCTCATTAGGTGGCAGCTAAGAGTTGAGCACTGAATGAGGTTTAATCACAATAAGAGTATTTCATTTAAGTCTAACAAATACACATGAGAACATGTTAGGGAACTTGTGATCTTAAGAATGTGTAAAGAAAAGAAAATATCTTCTAACTGAATATGCATTATTAAAGATTTAAGTGCTTTAATTTAAAATAATCAAATGGAATGTGTAAATTTGATGAGAGGGGACTTCACTCGATGTTTAAAAGCAGATCGTGCTTTCTGTGTTAAAATAAATAAATAAAAGAAACACTAAAGTGCTCACCAGGTCTGTGCAGTCATCCATTCATGAATTAATCATTTTGAAAGAAAAATGCAGCCACAATGGAAGGTGAGGGTAAGCGGCACTTTTGGTGTGATGCTCCCTTGAAACAGAATGAAATTAATCTAATAGAAAAGCTCCTGTTTTCCTCGCTGTTTAATTTGCAGTCAAATTAAACATTAATTGACTTCTGGTCTTTACGAGAAACCTATTTAATTTGTAGAGTCATACTCATTTCAAGGCAGCAAAAAGCCATTACATTGTCGCCGTTGTGTATTTTTATAACCTGTGTGTTAATTTTGACTGAAAACATATTTGATTAATTGAGTTTGACTAAAGATGTGGAAACAGAGAAGATCTCAGCCCCATAAAAGCCTTCGGAAGGCATCCTCAATGTTTTAGCTCATTTCTTTAAACTTGGAGAGCAGTTCTAAGAAATAAACTGGACAAGAGAGATGTTTTCGGTCTTGTGTGCAAGCCAGCAGTTTTTGGCAGATGAATGGAGGAGTTTTATGAGCCAAGCACCTGGTCAAGCTGCAAACAATGAGGGGCTTATGGATTCTCTTTATCCAACAACGACTGAGATGATACAGAGAACGTTACGGCTCTTAGGGGCCCTTTTACGAAATGCTGATGCACGATAATGCTCAGCACCTCTGGATGCTGCTGTAGAAACATTTCATGGGCCAGACTGTAACTGTGATGTACTGTATGCAGTTGGGAGCTAAATGCATATTACCTAAAAAAGCTAATTTTCTTTCACGTTTGGCATGTTGACCAATACATGAAACATATGAGAAACATCAACTATTGCATTATTGCATAGAGTGTCTGCAAAGTCCTGCTTGATTGTGGAGGGTCTTGTTTGAGTCTTTAGCAGCAATCTAATAATGAGCTTCACAGATGGGTTTGTTGGCTGCAGCTTTGCTGAGTCCACCGTGCACACAGTGGAGAGTGTCAAAGTGTCTCCTGAGCAGGATCATCTCCAGGTTTTTGGGGATGGGTGGTGTCTGCCAGACACGCTGGCAGTCAGCACGCCTTCTCTGCTGTACTACCTGGGCTGGAGCACAGCCCGGGTTAATTATAGGGGAGCTCCAGAGTCTTATGTCACTAAGGATGGGAGACAGAATACTGTCAAACTGCCATGTCCTGTACAAAAAAGACAAGAGGAAAAAGCACACCTGCTTAGCCCGGGTTTCTGCTGCATTTTTCTCTTTCACAGTCATTTCAGGGTTCAGTACCAGCGGTCAAGAACCATATGTGTATGTGGTTAATGAATAACAACACCAAAACATAGCTAATACATGGCATGTGTGTTTTTTTTTGTTGTGTTTTGTTTGTTTCTTTAACAAGTCGTAAGAAGTTCATGGCTGTTACTGTCCTGCAGGTTTTGTCAATTATCAGTTGAGCACATCAGAGGCACACTTATATAGTTTTGAAAAATGTGGCTTGAAAATATTTGCATTTGACAGACTCAAATATTATTATTTAGAAAAATAAAATTTTGTGTTATATGTTTCTTACCCTGTATTTTTCCAGTTTTATGATTTATTGACATGCAGTTTTCCAGCCATTGCTTTAAAGGTTGGGCTTACTGAATAACTATTTTTTAATTATTATTTCTGATTGTAATCAGTCTCTCTGAGTGTTTTGTGTAGCCTGAACATGAAAATAGTCTCCTACAAGTCTCTGCTGCATTAGCTTCTGGAAAACTTGACAGCTCTACGTCACACCGTCACTTAACATTCATGGACTCAACTTTCTTGACTCACAGTGAGGAAGGCTGTTTCTTGTTTAGCGTCCAGGGAACAGCAGAGAACGTCTCGACTAGTAAAAGCTAACCGTTAGCATTAGCAACTTCACCACATAGCAGAAAAACTCCAAAGTTGTTTTATTTGTGGAGATAAAGTATCAACGTTGCAAAGTAATCAACAACAGCTTTCACCATCATGAGCCAAGAAGGGTGAGTCCATGAATATAAAATTTTCTAATTCAAAAATACTTTATTAATCCCAGAGTGGAAATTAAGACAAATAAGTGACATACTCCGACCGGCTTTTTCCAGGCCAGAGCGTTTACCCGTCTATTTTATATAGGTGGCTAAAGGTTGGTTTATGCTTGATGCGTCCGCGAGGTCCGCACGGCTCCGCGCGGAAAAGTTGCGTCATTTTGCGTCATTTTAACAATCACGCCCCTCCACCGCGTCTCCGCACGGCCCAAAATTTTCGCAACGCGCACCTAGGAAAATTTCTAACCACGCGGACGGTCGGACGCGGAAAAACATGGCGGACCGGCAAGAACTAGTATGGCAGAGGTTCGTAAATACAGACATTTGTATGACTCAGCTCTCAGAGATCACCGTGATCAACATGTTGTTAATAATTCTTGGAGAGAAATAGCTCGCACTGTCGGAAAAGACGAGGACGCTGTTAAAATGCTGGAATGCCATGTTGTAAACAGTAATTTCTACTTCTACTATGGTGTAGTGTTGGATGCATGCCGTAGAGCTCCATGCTGCCCCGTTCAGTTTGGGAGAATATTGGCTCACCGCTGAGACGAGCCGCACGAACCATAAACGCTGCAAGTTGTGAAGCACGTTCCATCCGCGAGCCGCATCACCAAGCGGAAAGTGAATGCGTCAAGCATAAACCAAGCTTTATGCAGGAAGTAGGGGAAGAAGAACTTGCTCTTTAAAGAGCCCTCCTGCTGCAGTGATCAATGATTTTTCCTGTTGACCTGTACACTTTCTTTCTTTCATTAGCCTTTTACTTTTCAATACAATCTTTCTCAGAGGCTGAAAGTGAGACTTTCATGGACAAATTATATCTAAGCATGTTTTAACTCACAAATAAAGAAAATGCCTTCTCGTTTAGCTCCACCAGAGGTTAATGACCTTCAGAGGATATGTCTGCATGACCTTGTTTAATGTCTCTTTGCTTGATGATGATGTGTTTTCCTGTTTCAGTTATTAGAATCAAATAAATTCAGTAAAAAAACACTGACCCCCAACATCTTTCAGTCACCCTAAATAAATGTAGGAGTACATGTGAAAAAAATTGTTTTATTATGTAATAAAATAAAATAAGCTTTTTATGATCCTTTATGTTGCTTTTTCCTCCATCAGGGGCGTAGAAGATAATCGATAAGCAAGTTGTCAGCCCTGCGTGGCTTTTCTCCAAAGTAAAAGTGTCCCCTTTTTAGTTAGACAAGTGTCTAGTCATGGCAACCTGGTGCACGCTGGCCTAGAAAAAAAAGAACTGCTTGTGTTTCAGAAGTTTCCACTTCTGACAAGTTATATTTAAAATGCCCCATTTCCGCCATTGTTGTGGCATTGTTTTGACCTTACGCAGAACAATTTTTCCCAAGTCAAATTAGCTTTCAACATTCAAAGAAATGCCGCGGTATAATGGTTTGACGGCTCTGTCCGTGAAATATAAGGAAACCGAGAGCCATGCCACTGGGGTTAATAATATTCCTCCTCTTCAACAAGTACCTTGGGATCCTAGGTGTCCTTGAAAGCAAACGGCATCTCACTTGTGCGGGGCATCTCTCAGCACTCGTGGGTAAAAGAGTCTACTTTTCTATTTCTATGAGCACTGTATCCGGCTCATTTTTCAGCTCCCTCCACTGGTTGCACTAACAGAGGTCGATGGTAATTTTCTCTTCTGCGTTTTCTTTGTTTCTTTTTGCCTGGTTAGAATAATGACTAATGAAGATAATTGGGGAACTAGTTCATTTGCTATGATTCATATAATTTTTGGTTTGAAAAAAAAAAAAGAGATGAATAGCAGCTCATCAGTCTTTTGAATGCACCAGCGTGAGAACTAAAGTCAGCCTTCATGCAAGTCAATGAGCACCTGGAGTGCTTTTCCCAGAGGCCGCTAAGTGTGCATGGCTTGGGACTACCGGCGGATTGCAGCAAGGTCTCGCAACCTGCTTTGATAGGACAAAGTCAGGAAGGCAGTGCACAGAGATGCTGGGCCCGCTGAGGTTTCCACTACCTGTTTGTTTCCTTTCTCCCGAGCAGCTACGGATCTTACACGCCTTACTGTGTCCAGCCTGCCGGGAATTGGGGTGTTAGATACAACAAAAAAGGTGACTGAGAAGTGCTGAGCCCGGGATTATGATTTATTCATCTGCACTCTTTTTAAATTCCAAACTAATGGTGTAGGGCTGCGATGCACACCCCGGGGATTAATCTTAGAACACAGAACAATTCACATTCACTAAAGCACCGTCTACTCCACCTGATGGAGAATCTTACAATAAGTAGCACAATTCAGCGAAGAGACAAGCTAAACAAAAGCAAGTCAAAAGTTCAAAGAATGGAGGTCATGAACAGAAAGTGAGCGGTTTGTCTAGTGGAGTCTCAGCACTAAGACAGAAGATCAGCCATAATCTTTTGGTCATTGCATGCATACAGGAAAGTTTCTGATGTCAGAAGTGTTGTGTTTTAGAAGTTTTGCATGATTACAGCCAATTTAGTCAAGTTCATTTAAAAAGAGAAAAGTCAAAGTGAAGTGTTCTGGTACAGAAGGGGCCTCAGGTGTGCTTTCATACTACGGAGATTTATCCTATCCAGCAGGAGAGGTGTATGTTTTACTTTTGCCAGGCAGTTCTCTGGCACTCCTCTACTTGACTTGGCGGTGCACCTACAATCTCAGCCAACAAGGTGGTTAAGGAAGCTACAATGTTCAGGCGTGCTGATGTCAGAAGATGTCAGATCATCACAATGGACAGCTGCTGTTTTCTTTTTCAAATACAAAATTGCATACTTGTCCCGAGAACAGATAGCTTTCCCCTCATGTCAGAGGAAAGGATTTATTTTTGAGATTTGCACAATTGTGCAATGTAAATTTATAGCACACTGATGCTGTTCAACCTACATATGGCTCTTGCAGTTTATCGTGCACCACAGCACACTCTGTGGAGTGTGAAATTTTACTTTCTCCACGACTATCAGCTGCAAGCCAGGTTTCATTCCAGTTGCATATGAACACAATTATGTGCAGCCATTCTCCCTCGGTACATTATTGTCTTTGACTGTATCATTTGGTGTTGCATCTTTGTTATGAATACAGTCCATTGCACACTTATTGTGGTGTGGTATTTTAGGCAGTTGAAGTTGTTATGAAAGTTTATTTGTATTCCCTAACAACACAGATTCCTACCAGATATTCCCAACATCATGTGTATGTGGGCCGTTGTATGAGACATAAAGACTATTCGCAGGTAAAACCATTGACTGATGAAATTAGGAATTCATGTCAGGAAACATAGCTTTGGGAGAATGTTTAACCCTTTATAGGGCACACATAGAAATAATTTCAACCCCAGGGTGTTTTGTGATATATAACTAACGTTTTCTTCAGTTACATATTTTATAAATGATTCTTTTCATGCAGAAAATCACAGAAAATGAAATGATCAAATATGGATGCTGGTCCTTTTCTGGTATAAGACATTTAGAATACTATAGATAATTATAAGACCCTTTAGAATAATCTAGCACTTTTTAGAATGTCACTAGAATACTACAGAATACATCACAATTATTATAAAATATACTGTGCTCTTTATAAAACATTACTATAGAATATTTTTAAAAATAAATACCACTTATGACCAAATATAAAATGTCAGAATATTTTAGAATATTATATATATTTGAGGATCTGCCTAAATGCCATCTTCCTCCTCTTCATCATCATCTATAACTGGCCTCCTCCGATTTTCTTAGAAATCTTAGTTTAAAATTGGAAAAATATGTTTTGTATTACAATTGTTATTATTACTGTTACTGTTATCCATCAATATGAAGATTATGTAAAAAAATATAAAAAACAAGAAAACTTACCTAAAAATATACAGAATTTTTTACTCAAATATGGCAGCTTTGATTTTCATGCTATGATTTCTCCAACTTCAAATAGGTTAACATTTACAACACTTCTGTCCTTATTTAGCACAACTAGTCAACCTTGTGATGTGAGAGTTTCATAAACCTAGCATCATTAGTTTTAGAGGTCACGAGGAAAGACCATGCTGCAAACACACCAATATTTGGCGCATCACAGACCCGTGCAGATTGGTCAAATGGTGCAATGGCGCCAACCGTGACTAGCTTGATCTTTTAGCATTGGTTGGACGAAATCCCATAATTCTATGAGTAAGTTAAAAGGCACAGTGGAAGTTTCTAAATATATAAGTTCTATAAAGGGTTAAGGATAAAATGTGAAATATGTGTTTTTTTACTAACATCCATGAAAAAATAAGTCAAGTGTGTTTGAATGTAGGTCTTGTTGCTCCGTCTGTCTGGGATTTCCTTTTAAAGAGCTGGGTAAGTGAGAGGGCAAAGCTGCTTCTCTGTCCATTAGAGCAGAACCACTATCCTTCACCTGACAAAGTTTGGGGAAGGACACGGATGTTTCCAGTCTACTTCATAGAGTTCAGCCTAGCTCCGCCTTGGGAGCAGAAGTTTTTGCGCTTGAAGAGCGGATGTGAGGGGTAAATGGGACAGGGATGATGGGCCGGTGGGGGTCTGTACGAGCAGACACGGATGTGAGGATGCGAATAGATGGTCTAAAATAAGAAGTAGCCCCTTGGTCAGAGTTGTGGCAGATGGAGGCTCAAAGAATGAAATGATGCCAGCATTCTTTGTGCAGTCCGGTGCCAGCAGTGCACCCGATTGATCACTTGAGACCTGAGTTGGGCCGATGCGATAAGACAGCTGCCTTAGCCTAACCTCCACAAGGTCATTATGGGCAACATTGAGCATGGCTCAGATTCAGAGAGGTACTCCAAATCCACAGAATGAAAAATGAATTCATACTTAAACAAGTATGACTTTTGTTTTTGAAAACTTGAAAGATAAGTCTTCCAAGAAACTTTCCTAAAACTTCTACACTAATTACAGTGACTTTCTGACATGTCAGATCTAAGCAATGCGATTGAGTATTAGAGATTTAAGCGTTTTCACCTTGTTTCTGAGGCGCGTTTTAAACCAGCGACACAGTATATCAAAGCATAAATTAGCATGGAGAAAGTTTGGAGGTGCTAATGACTTTCACTGTCCCTGTGGAAAGGCTTACTGTTCCAGGGAAGTTGTAGAGTAGAGCGCGAGACAGTGTGTGTGTATGCGCGTGTGTGTGTTATGGAGCAGAGTGTGATTCACTAGTTAATAAATCATGCCAGATGAGTTTATCATGAAGATACAGAAGCTCCTCTGGGTCCTGTGCTAACAGCGAATATCTGGGAGCTGGTACAACACATGATGAAATGCCGTTGTCATGTATATCATTTTTATAGCCTCTAACTTTTTACCTTCATTGCTGTCAAAGGGGCAGGATGAGTGACTGTATCAAACACCCCGATGTGATTTAAGAAGTCTGACTTTCTCAAATTAAAGAGCTTTGCTAACACGCTAAGTTCCCTGCCACACCACCTTAAAATCTGTTTTTATCTCCCTAATCCACTTTGATTATGTGCTGGCAACAAATTAACTATTCTTGTTTACCATAATTGAGTTCTTAGATGAGCGTTTCTGCTGAACTTTCTCATCTTTTCTTTCACAGGGGCATTGATAGTATCTCTCTCGATGCGCTTATCTTTACGCCGATATGGCAGCTTGTCATCTTTCGGGGAGGGCTCTCGGGTAACGATACACAAATTGACTTGATAGGTTGTGACTTGGTGACTAAATGGTGTTATTCTAACATTACACATGGAGACCTTTATAAAAAAAGTAAACAAGCACGGTGTTGGTAGTCTTTTGTTCTGGGATCATATTTCTGGGAAAATCTCGTTTTATTGTGAGTGGGTGAAACTCTTTGGAATGACATTGAAAGCAAGAACGGGCAGGGCGCCGTTGCTCCTGCTCTCTCTGGGAATAAAAGTCAGCGTTACGGCTATCTCAGCTAATGACTTGGGAGAACAAACCTTGGTCTCTTAACATCTAAGACTTATTATTTTTAGCTCGGGCCAATGCTAAGCTTATCCCTCTTACAGGGAGTCCGTTTTGTGAAATCAGATGTGGAAATTGAAGCTAAATGACTTAAGGGGAAGATTGCCCACATTGCAAGTAGGCTATTCTGACCTTCAATAAAGCTAAGCTTGACACGACTTTTATTTTTTTGTGCTTTTTTGGCTCAAGTCTGTTCTGATGAGTGGGCTCGGGAAATGTTGGTTTGGCATTACCTGTCAGTAATAAATTTTTTTGTGATGACAGCCTATTTTTGTAGATTTTTTAAAATAGAATTTCTTGAACCGTTCCCCGATCCAAAAACCCCGCTTTCCACATTTGTAAATGTTTTCGATGTTGTATGTAATGAAAATTGACACTGTAAGGACATATAAAATTTCCCCATCATTAAGGATTATTCTTTTATACTTTTACACTATCGTCTGTAATTGTTGTGAAATTTTCCTATTTTCTTTATTTCTCCGAATTCTTCACAAAACCGGGCACTAAAACTTCAACCACAGCAAACAGACTATAGAACAAATCAAGTAAATATGGAATGGAATTCTTAGACAATGCAAAACAAAACAATCATTAACTCTGTTACAAACTAGAAAGAAAATGAAAGCAGATTACATCTTTAATTCACGGGGGGGGGGGGGGGGGCATGTGTACAAGTAAAATGAAAACATAATCATTTGCTTTATACATAAATATGTGTTTTGGTATCACTTTACATTTAGAGTCCCTTTGTTAAAGTTACTTAGTGCATTAATAAGCATTAAAAAACTATAACATAAAGAATTAAAAGATGCCTAATATTAAGTGATGCATTACCAAGCAAACAACCCCCGGCTCTTTGTCCTAACCTTAAGCAAACCTAGGGCTGGAATATTCTTCCTGTTTAACCTCACGTTGGCGCAGGCGGCAGGCTGTATATTGGTTTACATACTTGCTGCCACACAGCACTGCAATGTGGTGGTACTGGAGTGTTCCACTGGGGGGCACACTAGAGAACTCAAACCAGATAGAGAGCCGGGTTTGTGGGTACAACCAAAACAAACATGGCATCAATAAAATAGCTCACTAAATGGTTAATTCATAGATGGTGTAAAAGAGCGTGACCATTGTGCGTCTGTTTCACTTGTTTTGACAGCTAAAGTCGTCATTTGCATTATTTTACTGTGTGTGCATCGGAACGAGTCCCCACACCGTGAGAACAAACATCTCAGCTCTAAAGCCGATCTTCATCCGCATACGTCACATCAAGTGATCATGAAGCAGGAAATCCATGTGTTAGGAGATTGTTTTGGACTGCTGCTGTAAAAAAAAGTGAGGTGCGAACCGGAAAAGCGTCTGCCAATCACAATTCAACAACGGATTATGAAAGAACGGAAAAGCTTGAAACACACAGATTCTTCCTGATATAAGAGGTGAGTCTCCGCTTTGTTTTGGTTGTTTTGGCGCCGACATCATTCTAGCGCGCAACTTTCTGTGACTCTTAAAAAAAATGTAAAAATGGTGAGAAACTGGCAGCGAAGAGCTTTACCGATCAGGAAACGGCTGGCAGCGAATGAGTTAATTTCAGGTGACGCGCACAAACAAAGCTCAAATCAACGCAAGTAACGCGTGGCAGCCATTTTAAACACACATTCGCGTGGTTAAAGAGCAAGTCACCCCAAATCTACTTTCTTTGCTGATAAACTATATAAATGAGTGTCTAATCG
The DNA here is from genome assembly GCF_043380555.1 of Nothobranchius furzeri. NCBI lineage: Eukaryota > Metazoa > Chordata > Actinopteri > Cyprinodontiformes > Nothobranchiidae > Nothobranchius > Nothobranchius furzeri. Next base: position 67,944,308 of record NC_091744.1, on the reverse strand, counting down.
TGTTGTAGACACACAGTCAGTAATTTGACACTAAGTGAATCTTAGTTAAAATTAAAATTGGTAAAATGTTTATGATGCCAAAGACAGGGCTGGCTTCTCATTAGCCGATCTTCTAGTTTCAAGTGCATTAGCCTTCTGGGTTAATCATCAAACGTTCCCATATTTATAGCCATCAAATAGCAGTGACCGCCTGCGACACCCTTGTGTGCATTCGGGGAACTTGCTTGGTTAAATGCTGCAGAATAAATGCAGAAATCTGAGCTAAACTTGACAAGATCAAACATGCTGGTGAATGTACAGACTCTGGCAAATGTTCTAAGTGTGGTGCATTATTCATGTCTTTCAACATGGGGTTCCTAATGAGAGTCTGGTGGCTGCTTTTGGACTTGGAGTCATGGAAAGCAGCATGACCCAACTTGAATTTTTGGGCAAAGCTGTTTGGTGCAGCAGAAGTAGAATCACAGGCTGATTGGGTTTAAATGTAGCATTAAAAATCTTCATCACAGCCCCGTGGCTTTTTTATGCAGTGTTCTAAACACTTTTGACTCTTCTGTCAGGCACTGTATCCTAAAAAAATGCGTCAGAAACAGGAGAATTCTACAGTTTTCTCCACAATCATATGCGTTCTACAGGACAACGGGCCATTTCATACATTTCTGTGCTTTTGACACTTTCTTTGGAGAATTGCTCTCACATCAAGCCACCAAGGCCTGTGGTTAAATGCAAAAACATTACTGCTAGCATTGTAATAAACCAGTGCAACAAAGTAAGGATTATCACCCTACGGCACACTAGTTCAATAGGAGGACGCTGAAACGAAGGCTGAGCATCCATCCCATTAACACCACACATCCCTTGAAGAGTGAGCAGCAGGCTGCAGCTGAGCATGTTGTCTTCGTTCCCTGAATCAGAAGAGGCAATAACATATTCAGACTGAAGGGCCTCAATTAGACACTTTAAAACTCTGTGTAATTGGCATCTTTATACAGATTGCCTGTGGATATGTAACGCTCAAATTAACACAGCTCAACTTTTTCTCTGTGGTGCTGTGATTGTCATGCAGTGTGGTGGAAAGGTACGCTTTTATTTATTTATTTATTTCAGTCTGCTTCATCAAGCAAATCTAACTTCCTGTATGTGTGTAGTCCTGTCTGCTGAATCTAGTGCACATTTTACACATGAAAAGGCATGTGAGGGTGCTCACAAGTGCTTGCAGACACAAGCAGGAGCACATATGTGCGATTTCACTAAGTAAACAACATAATGTTCATTGTAGTTTTCACATATATAGGATTTATCACCAGCTCCAATTGAAGCTCATGTTTTTGTCAGGTTTAACTAAATTAATCAAGTTTTTAATGACTGAAGCTTGCAATTTATTTACCTTCAAAATCAGATATTTTTGAGAATCTTTGCATCTGAATAACATGCACAATTGATTTTACTAATTTGCTGTTTAAGATCAAGGCAGCATTTCGAGGCCTTTACCTGCAGTTTAATGTCAACGTGACAGGGTTTCAGTGGAAAGGCATGCCAAGTCCTGAACTAACTAATATATGAACAATTCATTTGCAATGATTTCATTAAAAAATGTATCTTTTTGTCAACGTCAAAATAAAGTTTGGATCAGATTTTGATCCAAATGTCTTTTATCTGTTCATCTTACTTACATGCATTTATTTATTTCATGTGTGTCGGTTCTGTGTAAGGATCTCAGACTCATGATGCCATTAGCTGGACTCAGTTTAATCACAGATGTTTCGCCCTTCTCATAAAAGAATCCAGTTTCTTTGCTCCTAAAAATGGTTTGTTTTTATTTGTTTCGAGAATTTAATTCATGACTTTACTGTTACGTTACCGCCAACTTTTGATGAGACTTGAAAGTGTGCATTTAGCAAGCACAGATTTAAATAGTCGGATACATTTGTTTAGAAGATAATTGCTTTTGGAGGCTGAGGTAATGCATGCCAGATGAACGAGGTGGTACACAGTAAAAGGTCAAGCGTTGATTTAACTTCCACAGAGTTTATTTTAACATATGTTCAGGGTTGATATTGCTCCACCGTCTTCAGAGTTAAATTAACATTTTCAAAATAGTGAAATGTTTAAGATTGAGGCAGATGTATTTCTTTAAACTCACAAAACAGAGTTAAAGGAACGCTGTAGGACTGAAAAGATAACATTGAGTCAATTTAGAAAAACAAAAGTGCTACGGTTAGTTCAACGAGCTACTGAAAAGATGTTACTTAACTTTGATAATGCAAATATGCAGATTAATTAAGTGTTGTTACTGCAGTCCCATCATACATGAAAGTCTTCACATTTTAAATAGAAACACGTTACAAGCTTTAAATATAAAACATTTTGTCACATGTATACTTGGATACTTTCAAAACACACTTTTCTTCATTTCAGATCAATCCAAATTCATTATGCCAATCCGATAACGTCTCAGCATAAAAAAAAGAAGGTTTCTGAGAAATAAAACATTTTAGCTGCATGCATGAGAGCACACGTTCCTGGTAAATGCACCTATCTGGAATTTTTTTGCCTTTCACGAATTATGTATGATTGTTTTAGTAATCCTTGAAAGTGAATATACAGCTAAATGTGAGAATAATCATTGTAAAACTATGTGTTTTAATTCTGTTGCCCAGCTAGAGGTGTGAATTCACGAACGGGAGGAGTTAGTAGTTTTCAATCGCAACCACGGAAACAGGGAGAGGGGCTTAAGGAGCAATACATGTTTTCTGCCATTAGATGGTGCCCTCTGAGAAAAAAATACTCACATTTTCTGCTATAACCCTCCCACTGTCCTAATGGGTGACCCCGCGAGGAAAGTTGACCACTGAGCAGGGTTGATGGTTTATCCCTTGGGTCCATTTTGCAGGGGTGAGGAGTGAGCACCACCTCACCCCTGCCACATGGACCTCAAGGAATAAACCATCAATCCTGCTCAATGGTCAACTTTCCTCGCGGGGTCTCCCATAAAGACAGTGAGAGGGTTAATCATACCGGCTCCAGCTTGCTGACTCTGCTGGCAATCTTATAGAATTTTATCTATAGAAACGTAAACTGTTAACACAGTATCATGATAAACGTTAAAGGGATACTAGGCAGTTTTGCTTGCTTTTAGCACCCCCTACTGTCTGTAAGTAATTCACTGTCGTATAACGGAAATGAAACTTGTCTCCTTGCTATTTGTTTGTCTATTTAACACCTTAATCTAACAGCTGAAATGTCTCCTTAGTCTTCATTAGTTTCTAGAGGAGCTGTTCATCACAAAATCAAACAAACCAGCTGTGTTCACGATCTAAATCATGCAGGAAACATGCTGGAAGCAGACTCCAGCCCTATCATGTCAGCTGCACTCCACTCCACAGCTCCCTCCACCAGCAGCGAGCGGTCCACCAACTCAGAAGTTGCAAATGCGGTATTCTGGCCACAGAGGGCGGTGGAGTCTGAGTGACATTTCATTAACCTTGTAAAAGGTCATTTTAGCACATACTGGCTCAAGAAAATGATTTAAATATAAAAACTTTGCATAGTATGTCTTAAGACAAACATTCTTCCAAAGTTTGCGCCCCAAAAGAACAGTTTGTCTCACATGTGATGAGACACTAAATCATAATGGTGTAGAAAATGTTTATGTGGCCTTTCTGATGCCCGCTCTCCAATCCAAACATGTCAGCCTCTCTGTGTGTTTTCTGCAGGCATAAGTAGCCCTGTGTTTGTCTCTGAGGAACAAGCATGCGTAGCAAAGGAAAACCCATGTGTGAGTCCTCTCAGTTTAACGAGCACCTCCGTGTGGCTACCACAGCCCTTCCTGGAGAGACCTGGTTTTGTGGCCAGGAACTGCAGAGCCCACAAGAGTCCCAACAGAGCTCCACAGCCAGCAGCTGATGGGCGATGAGAGAGGACTTGTCACACTAACCCTGTTTAAGGAGCAGCTGGGGGTCCAGTTCAGGCAGGGGGCTCTGCTTGTGGAGCAGTCACTGGTTCTGTCTTTGACTCCATGCTGTTAACCTCATGAATGTTTCAGTGAAGCACTGTGAGGTCTTTCTGGGGAGGCTGGTTTATTCCTGCACTTCTCCAGCTGTGGTGCTCCATCTAGCCTTGATGTGGTTGACCAGAGGAAAATGTATAGAGAGCAGGTGGGATTACCTTTCTCTTGACGTAAACTCTTCCAGCTCAGAGTTGTTGCAGTGTGCACCTCAAACTAGGGATGCAACAATACCCCCTTTTTCCAAACCGATACGATACCAATACTTGGATCTGAGTAATCGCCGATACCGATTACCAATACTGATATTTCTACCACACAAAAAAATTTTATGAATTGCAATACAGGTTTTATCTTTTTCTCTGCTTGTGAAAGGAAAAGACTGTGAGGTAGATAAAAAGTAAAATATATGAAAAGACATTTTCACTAAACTAAAATGTTTGGTGAACAGAAATGACAAGTTACAGTGAAGCCACTTTCAAGCAACTGCACTGGTATCGGTAGTTCGGTCGCGGGGGCAGCAGCCTAAGCCGAGACGCCCAGACTTCCCTCCTCCCAGCCACTTGGGCCAGCTCCTCCGGGGGACTCCCAATGTATCCCCTGGCCAGCTGAGAGACTTAGTCCCTCCAGCGTGCCCTGGGTCTTCCCTTGGGTCTTCTCCTAGTTGGACATGCCTTACCAGGGAGGCATCCAGGAGACATCCTAACCAGATGCCTGTGCCACCTGAACTGGTGCCCCTCGATGTGGAAGAGCAGCAGGTCTTCTCCTAGCCCCTCCTGGATAATCGAGCTTCTCACCTTATCTCCCAGACACTGCGGAGAAAACTTTTTGGTCGTTTGTATCCGCAATCTCATTCTTTCGGTGAGGGTAGGCTAAACTGTAAAATGAGAGCTTTGCATTCTGGCTCAGCTGTCTCTTCACCACGACAGATCAGTACAACGCCCACATAACTGCAGATGCAGCACCAATCTGCCCATTGATCTCTCACTCTATCTTTCCCTCACTCGTGAACAAGACCCTGAGATACTTAAACTCCTCCATTTGAGGCAGGGCCTCATCCCTGACCTGAGAAGGTATTCTACCCTTTTCCGATTCAAGACCATGGTCTCAGATTTTGTCAAATTTGTCATTGCAGCTTTAAACTAGCACTGTCAAATCATTAAAGAAGGAAATTTAGCTTTAGCAGCTCAAAAACAGCCATTCCTGAATTAGTACTCTCTATTGTCACATTCATATTTTGTTTTTCTCCCTGTGGTCATTGACTTTCCACACGTGAGCATCCTGATTCCAACAACTAAAGGTGAATAGTGTAAGCTTGTGTATATGTGAAGATTTTACCGTTTTTGTCCTGTAAAGAGAAACACTAAAACTGTTGGTTCCACTTACAAACTAACTACTACATTTGAAAAAAATATTATTTTCTTAATGCCCTGCGATGGACTGGCTCTCTGTCCAGGGTGTACCCCGCCTGATTGCCCATTGACCGCTAGAGATTTAAAAAAAAATCCTGAGCAATCATTCTATCTAATTTTATTTGTATAGCACCTTATATCATCTCCAGCAGATATAAATTACAAAGCGCTGTACAACATGATAAAGATCAGGGCAAATACCTCTAACCAATAAAAACATCAGAAAAACAATAGCAGTGATAAAATAGAAAATAAAATCACGAGTATAAACAAAGTGAAGGTGTGAACCCGAACAAAGCCATCTTTTAGAACATTTAGGGAGGGAACGCCTGGATGAAAAGGTGAGTTTTTAGATGATTTTTAAAGACCTCTACAGTGTTAGAGAGACGGAGATTTGAAGGTAGACTTTTCCAAAGTCTGGGTGCAATAGTCTGAAAGGCCCTGTCCCCTTTGGTTTTCAGTCTGGTTCGAGGAACAGCCAGGAGGTTTTCAGATGTGGATCTAAGGTTCCGAGAGGTGATGTGTGGGGATAAAAGCTCAGATAGGTAGCTTGGAGCCTGGTTGTTAAGAGCTCTATAGGTCAGGACTAAAACTTTAAACTGAATTCTATATTCTACCGGGAGAAAGTGGAGGGACTGTAAAACTGGGGTGATGTGAGCTCGTCTGCTGGATTTGGTTAGGAGTCTGGCTGCTGCATTTTGGATGGCTTGAAGGCGTGAGAGGGAGGTTTTGCTGAGACCAGTAAAAAGAGCGTTACAGTAGTCTAAGCGTGATGACACAAAGGCATGGATGATTTTTTCCACATCTGCAGTAGAAACCAGTTTACGGACTTTTGAAATGTTTCTCAGTTGAAAGAAACAAGAGCGGGAGATCGTTTTGACGTGTGAGTCTAAACTTAAAGCTGGATCAAAAATAACTCCTAGGTTTCTAATGTTGGCCTTGGCTGATGGGCAAAAAGAGGCAATTTCTTGCTCGATTTTTGGCTGAAGTTCCGGGGGTGCAGCGATCAGGGTCTCTGTCTTGTTGGCGTTGAGGACAAGAAAGTTGCTGGACAGCCAGTTACTGATCTGGGTCAGGCAGAGTACAAGGGTGGCCAGCCTGTCCAACTGGTGTGGCATAAAGGACATATAGAGCTGAATATCATCAGCGTAGATGTGGTAGGAGATGTCTGGGAAAGACTGAATGATGCCAACTAGGGGAAGAATATAGAATGCGAATAGTAGAGGCCCTAGAACTGAACCTTGTGGGACCCCGCATGTTAGAGAGGCAGTGTCTGAGGAGAAGGTTTCTGACTTCACTGTGAATGTTCTGTTGGTGAGATAAGAAGAGAGCCAGTCTAGAGCAGAACCTGAAATCCCAGCCAGGGCCTTTAACCTGTTTAGTAGAAAGCAACTAACTATAAGCAACTAACCAACTATGATAACTGCTTTGGATATAAAAAATTAAAAAATAACATTTTAGATATCAGCCCAATAGCGACAATTATTTGACTGACATTTAAACTTGGGCTTTGTCCCCGAAGTAGCTGCCGGCTTCTGGTCCACCATCCTTTTGAAAATACTGTGCTGTATTCTGGTGATTTTTTACCAAGGCTAGACTACAAGGCACCTCCCGTGTATCCTTGCTCAGCTAGCTAAGCGGCTGTCAAACGGAGAAGAAACACCTTGGTAGAACATGAACATTGGAACACGCCTTGACGGTTTTATAACTACTCAATTCTCAGCTTGATCGTGACTAAAAGGATCATTTACCAAACCTATATAAGTACATTTTGATGGCTGTAAAATGTGACTAGAGCTCAGTAAGATTTCAGATATAAAATGATCATTGATTATTTTTAATTAACAAGCACATAGGGATATAGTAATCATAAGAGATTATGACTCTTCTAAGCAGTAACACATGATGAGGGTCCCATCTGTGTTTTACAGTCCACTAGCATTGGAAACGCATTAATGCACCTCCCCCTTTTGTGAACAACACACACACACACACACACACACACACACACACACACACACACACACACACACACACACACACACACACACACACACACACACACACACACACACACACACACACCTCAATCCTGTTTTCATCTCCCAGGCTTCAGCTGCGGCCCTGTGAACATAACTGCAAGACCAATTCCTGTTACTAATATTTTGTTCATAAATAGTGAAATGAATTATTGAATAAAAGTTAATTTTAATCCCTGGAAAACAAGTCCACGTTGACTTAATCTCCATGTATCTAGTTCCTGTTGAGTGTCCGGACATAAAGGTGAGTGCAACACATTTTAAGACTCTGATACACCAAACGTCCCACCGAGAGACCCCATTCAGCTCTGCACATATCTTTTTTTTCTCTTTATGTCGCTCTTTGTCGTGGAAAATGCAGTATTTCGGAGGGGCTGTTGAATCACTAACTTTGTTCCACACGACAATGTGTAAGCTCTGCAGGGAGCTGCGCTCTGGCATGCGGCCTCAGTTTTCCTTTAGCAGCGAGGCTTGCAGTCACCCTGTGAGCAGACTATCAGTGGCGGGTAGAGGGCTCCTTTGAAACTGACTCTTCAGCAGGAGTGTTTGTGCTCACCGCTGCCGTGGCCGCCACCGCTGCTGCTGCATTTGTAGCGCCGGGCAGCCTCTGATCAGCCTGAGCTCTTGCCTGCAGAGGGCTGGCACAGCCTCCAATCCTATCTGTGTTCAAAGGTAAAACAGGCCTCTCACAGGCACCCCCACCCCACTTTTCTGTCTTTGATGTGCTCTTGGTCACATCTTCACCACTGTAAAAGTGACAAGAAGCAATCCAGAGGAAGCAGAGGGAGAAAGAAACATTACAAGCCACGTTTCATTTTAGTAGATGTGGTTTATATTCAGTGGCAGGCGTGTTTTTGAGCCCGTTGGTCGTGCTTAGAAGACGAGCAAATCAACAGCAGCACAAAGTGGGGAATTAAAAGGGTTGCTGCATTTAAGCCTCCACTGCTGGTTGGTGGAGAAGCTGAGCCAGGATTAGTAATAGAACAATGATTTCCCCACAATGAGCATCCTCCATATAGCACATTGTTGTGTGTGCTGCTCACATACAGCTTAGGCTCGAAATGAGAGTACATTTAGAATTTTAGCATGAATCGATACTGCAGATTGTTCTTTTTTGTGGTGTTTAACTTGGCTAGCCCAAATGCAATCAAACTCATTTCGGCACAAGAAGTCTGTCTGACAACCACAGCATCTCAAAGGAGTCTCTGTCTTTAATGATTTATGCCAGCGCGGCGACCTGGGAGACTTCCCAGTCCGGGATGATATTCACAGCATGGATTCGTTGTTACAAATGAGTCTTCCTTCAATATCTAATATATATGTAGGAAGATGTGGAAATGAGGAGTGTGTTCTTTGTTAGCTTTATTGTGAAAATATGTCAATTTTCTGCAGAGAAAATAGTCTGAGCGCTTCAGTTTCATTTCCTGCCTCAGCCATGAGGGTGAGTATAACTCTGACTTTGAGCTCGGGTTTGTGAGTCGCTGTTTATGTTTATGTGTTGTCATAGAAACGAAGCATGGCAGGGTCCATTAGGTTGGCCTCCGTGTGTGGCTCCATTCTCATGTGTTCAGCTCAGCTAAAGTCATATGTCAAATTTCTGGCGGTGATGAGGGAGGTTGCTGTGTTTTTGGACACACACCAATAAAATTACTTCACTATCAATAGATTGGCTCAGATGGCTTGTAGAGAAAAAAAATGGTGTGTCATGTTTTTAAGGGCTTATAGAAGCCTAAACATCACAGAGATTTTCTTGGTCCTTGAAAAGGGACGACATCACTTTAAATGGCCTGCAATAACTCAGGTAAAAACATGTTTTTCCTTTTTCAAGATAAAAAAAGACTTACAGCCCAATCAGTGTGTTTGTTTCTGACCACAACTTCTAACGCCAGTTTCGCACTGGAAGCATCAGCAGCGTGAAACGGCAGCGGAACGGTTTACTCACGAACTTCTAAGCGGTCCTTTTCACACCGAGGGAATCTTGGCAGCGGCACGGCTTCCTCACTGTGCTCTTTGCTGATCTCACGAGGTCACATGATCCCTCGAGACTTCAGGTCACGGTTTGTTTATGCAATCCGCCATTAAACCAAAAAGAAGGAAATTGCGTTTGATATTGTTGTTTTATGTCATATACGATGTTGTTCCTCTCCATTGCAAGGATTGAAGCCATGAAAAAAAAAAACACAGCTGCACTTCTGGAATGATGCTGATTAAATAAGCCCTTGGGTCACATGTAACCTTCACATATATGAAATAGCATTGCTGCATGGCTTTTATTTTGAAATTTACCAGTGATTTTACACTAAGACCGTGTGTGATTTCCTGTCCAGCCCTATGTTAGCTGCAGAAATTGTCGCATCCTAGAAGCGACACGCGGCAAAAATAGAATCATATATTTAGCAGCACGGTGCGGCACGCTGCTGATTTGAAGCACTCCACAGACTATAATGGATTCTATTTGATGCAGTGACGTTCCGCTGCCGTTCCGCGCCGCTAATGCGTTCAGTGTGAAACCGGGGTAAGCCTCCTACTCACAACCTGAGGTTTCGAACTGAAGGTTGCGAGGCAAAACAATATTGCAGGGAGTAATGAAAACTCACCTCACCCTGCCCAGCGTTTGTTATTTTATAGTCCTATTAAGAGTTGATGCATTTTAAGTACCTCCCCCACTCCCACCCCACCCCACCCCACCCCCTACCACCCCCACATTCACATCACTCTCACAGACGGAGTGGGTCTGTTTCACACCTACACCGCTGCATGCACGTGTGAAGGACAGGGGAGAGGGAGACATGATGCCGCACACAGGGTCTCTACTGGCTACTAAGTTTGAGTGACAGGTGACCGGCTGATATGATTGGCTCTGAAAGGTGTTGATTGGAATTAGCTGATCATGAGTTTTTCACAAAAATCGATCAATTTGATCGGTGGCCGATCAATCAAATCACTCCTATTTTATACCGTTTGACTGTAGGTTACTTCCAGGTTTACAGTTTTTTTATGTCTACATTTGAAGTGACTTGTTCCTACTTTCAGCTCACAAATGAACAGTTGAAAACATTTTTGACAGATTTATGTAGGAACAGCACACTCAGCCACTAAAAGTTGGTGGAAAAACATTCTAACATGTCTAGACTGAAACAGTTTTCAACAAAAACCTTCACTTATGTTGGAGGTTTCTCTGATTTCCCTTCAACAGCGTTTTGCAAATATCTCATTGAAAAGCACTCTCTACCACAAGTGTTGCTCTTAAACTTTATGATTTATTATTTTATATTAGGCTACATAATTGTTTATTGCAATGTACTGCAGAACTTCTAATCTGTTGGTGAATGCACCCTGCTGTTTGAGATTATAAACACTGAGAGGCAATATTAAAAAAAGGAATAAGACCAGTAAATGTATTCCTCAGTGGATGCAAACCGTCTCCATGCTTTGGTGTTCCTGTACGAAATAAGAAGAAACATTCAGATGAAATGTGTTTAAAGTAAAATAACATTTGAAAGATGAAATCTAATAAATTAGGAACAATATGTTTGACATGACAGCTGGTTTTTCCATCCCTGGCATAGCCTTTTCAGTACTTATATGTAATTTCTCTGACTTTGCAAAACAAATTTTCTGGATATCAGACTCAAAATCGGCATAATTTACAAAAAATAATTTTATGTTGTTATTAATAGTTGCCTATGTACATATTTAGTGTCCAAACGTGCACACAAACCCGCATGTACACTTCCAAATCCTATATGGAAGTAAATTTCTCCTTTCCGGCTTGGTTGTGTAAGTTAGAACCCCACAACATTCTCTCCATATTTACTTTTCATGGTACTTATTTAGGAGTAATATCTTTACACCTTAATGTGCTGCATCCCCGAGTGGTAAAAAAAATCTATTAATATACATTTAATATCTTCTAAGTGCACCAATATTCCCACAACACTTAAGATTAGCAAATTATACCTTTCATTACAAGAATGAAAAGAGTACTTTATTTATTTAATAACTTAACCACTCATTCATCAGGTCACAGCAGGTCAGAACTCATTTGCACCATTGATAAATTGTCACAAAATCTTGATTTAAAAAGCTAATCAAGTTCTACTGAACTTACTTTTTAGAAGGTTGCTTAATAAATGTATTTAAATGTAAATAAACTCTCAATGTTTGAGATTGTGGAGCTTTATCAGAAGTTTTCTTTAAGCTGCTTCATAGAAAAAGTCTCATTATGCTTCTAAAACAATGATTGAAAAGAGAAAAAAAGTAAGTTTTGGATGTGTTTCTGCCCACCGATCATCATAACAGCAAATAATGCAGAAAGCTACACCTCTACTACATCTCCTCCATCTAGTTTACTACCTCCTAATCTCCCGCACAGTGTGGAGCTCCGCAGCGACCAGCGTGTTTAAACCCGTTGGAACCAATTGTAGGAGAAAGGCAGTCTTGGGAGGCCTTCATTGGAGAGCAGCTAGGCTCATTAGTTAATTCCCCACCGTGGGCTAATACATCCCTCTAGGAGTGAAGTAGAGAGGGCGAGAGAAGAAGACATTTTTGACTCCTTCTCAGGGGTTTCTTTCCCACATTTTCCTGCATGCATCAGCAGCCAAGGAGGTGATACGCACACCACTTTTAAAGCCGCCCTCAGCGTTCTTTTGAAACCTTTCAATGTGGCGAATTCATGAAGAGCCTGTGGTCAGACATAATGAATCTATCATGATCGAAATGCAAGTGCTATGGAGAGATATGCAAAATATGTAATGCAATCCTTTAACCCTCAAACTAGTAATAACAAGCAACATATCCAAAAGCTTCTTCAAAATAAAGCGTAAAGATGCATGCAATCTGACCTTTTCCGTTAGTGAGTGAGAGTAAAATCTTGTTTTGTTCATAATGATTGGGGAACTGGAGGCCACAATGCAGGCAGGTCACCACTTAACCAGAATTTATCTTTTTGGCAGTAAAGGGAGGGGTTTTGAGTGCTGTTATCTATGGCCTACCCCTTGAACAAGTAAACAGCCCATTTATTATTAACTCAGGTTTAAGGTAGAGCATTAATCCTCTTTGACAGTTTGCCTACTTGTTAAAGCAGCCACTTCTTCCTCACAGCAGATGGCTTTCTGCTGCTCCCTACTTCACGACTCAGCTCCGCGCTAGAAGAGAGAGAACCCTGCAAAGTTTTCCTCCATTGTTTGGATCTAAATTTAGTTAACAAAGGGGGAAATAAACATGTCAGTTTTACATGTGTGCCTGTTATAATTGGGGGAATTAAGTTGGCACTTGTGGGGGTTCTGAAGAGTCCCTTGCAGATATCTTATTCTCTGTTGCTGCAGCACATTTTCGGTCATTTCAAGAGTTTTTTAGTGCACTTCCGATCGGACGTTGTAAAATTCAGACTCCTAATCATGTTCCCTGCTGCTGATAATGGCGCACCAGCTCTCGAAGAGTCAATTGCTAATGTCTGTCCTGACTTGAACTTGCAGACGGAGTCACCTAGAGACTGCTTTGTTGTTTTCTCTTTGGGTATGGTGCCTGTTTTGAAGGAGAGAAGAATAATGTGGTAGGCCTTGTTTTACCAATACAAGGTTGTTAAGCAAAGGTTCATGTTGAAACTAGAGTCTACGGGGAAATGTTTATTTTCTTGGTTCTTTATTCTCATCCAACCCACTTCAGCAGTCTGTAGAGGCCTGATTTTATGATGGGAATGTGGTAGTTTTCAGTTGAGTGTGAAGAAAATACCCCTCTATTTTATGTGTAAGTGTGCCGAGCACTTACCTTGGGTGAGTTTTTCAAGTAGATGGGTTACGAGCTCGAGCGGACTTTGGCACAGAGAGGAAGAATACTTCTGTTTGCATTCTATCCACACATGAATCAGTAGCAGGAATCAAAGGCCAGGCTGGGAAGGAGAGCTCTGGGTCTTTATGTCAGTGTACTAAATTGACGGAGAAAACTGACATGATTGGGTAAAATAAAATTTTAAAAAACAGTTAAGATCATCCTCACAAGTATCAGAGTATACGGTACTATTGCAGTTTGTAATTTAAGATGTTTCACCACTTTTCTTTAGTAGGGATCGAACTAGTGCCCACCTCCAGTGGTCATGGGGTGAGAGGTGTGGGTTGCAAGTCTATCACAGGGCCACATATAGACAACCTCATCCACTTACTCCCAGGGAAAATTTAGGGTTGCCAATTAACTCAAACAAGCATGTTTTCATTCTGTGGAAAGAAACCGAGAGAAAACCCACACACATACGGGGGAAACACAAACATAACTCAAGCTGCAGCCGGGATTTAAGCCTGTTATTGTCCCGCTGCGATGCAAAACTGCTACCAACTACCTCACCATGCAGCCCTAGCACCATTTAAGGGTCCCCTTTGTCTCCGTTTTACAAAAATTTGAGCCGGTCAATTTGTATGACTTAATTTGTTGAGTTGAATTACTAAAGACACTTTTAGGCAGAGATGTTCGATTTTGTTTTGTTTTTTACCAACACACAGGACAACTGACCACACATGCGCACACTTAGCCTAGAAATCTAAACAGCAGAAGCTAAATGATTTTGCTCTGCAGGTCGGTCTAGCCATGTTCCAGAACAGCCTCAGCAGACCTGAAAAGTCTTGCCAATCACAGCGCTCCATCAGTTTGGTGGGCGGGATGATAAGACAGAGTGGAACAACGGTGGTTCATTTGAAACATCTTTGGCATCAACTTTGGACTATTTAGACTTAGGCTTTTATTTCAGTCAAGAACAGATGTAGGCGCTTAAGTCCTTTATTTAGAAAAACGATGTATTTGCATCTTGTTCTGCGGTGTATGGCGGACTACCCTGTTGACTCTGTAGCATTGAATATGCTGCATTTGTTGCTCTGTACCATGCAGAGACAGTTTGACAGACAACCATAGATTCTGCCTCATGACCGGGATCTGTCTGGCTGTGTGGCCAGACTATGTGTTCACACCTAAGAACAATTTAGAGTTCAATTAACCTAGATTACTCATAGAACCCATGTGTGTGCAAAGGAAGAAAAGGCAAACTCCGGGTAGCAAAACTCCAGAACCTGGGACCTTCTTGCTGCAATGCAGCGCTGACCACTGCGTCACTGTTCAGCCCAGATGAGAAACCAATACAATTATTTTTTGATACTATATTTTAATGGGATACTTTGCAACTTTTTCATATTTCTTAATAATTTCCTTGTGCCAGTATGTGCTAAAATGGTTAATGCAAGGCCACCTAGCCTATATTGCCCCCTGTGGCCAGAAAATTCCACTTGCAATTTCAGAATCTGGTCCCTGCTGGATTTAGAAAAAAAATGAGCTGACATACCTGGCGCTTCAGTCTGTATCCAGCACATTTCCTGCAAGTTTTTTGTCGTGAACGCAGCTGATCTGTTTAAATTAGTGATGAACCGCTCCTGTAGAAACTAAGGAAGGATGGGAAGACATTTCAGCTGTTAGATAAAGTTGTTAAAATGACCAACACACAGTGAGGAGACAAGTCTTGCTTTCAGTTCTACTAAACGGACACTAGGGGGTGCTAAAAACAAGCCAAAACTGCCTTTCAACCCAAATTTGACTTATTATAAAAGAAGGCCAATCATTTCTAAATATTCATTGATTTAAGTCGATTGATCCAATTTACACCATCGTTTTTAAGCATGGTATCCTAATTAACATTATTGAATTTGGTGTTCTGCAACAACTTTCAGCATTGATGTTATTCAGACACTAACATGATCAAAGCGTGTTGCTGTAGAGAAACTTAACTTCCCACGTGATGAAGCCTATCAAGGCAACGTGTGATTGGATAGATTTAAATAACCAGCTGGGGTAAGGAAAGAGTTAAATCCTATCATACTTGTGTTATTCCTTTCTGCAGTTTCTATACATTTTCTAATCTCAAACAGCGCGCAGCAGTAGGACAAGACTAAAGAAATTGTTTTAATGAACGCAGCTCTAATTCCCTCTTCATCACTGATTATGAAGGAGGAAATGTAACCGACCACTGCTGAGATAAATGAGCAGGCACAAAGAAGCTGCATGAATTATGAAACAAAGATAATTCTTTCATTCGTTCAGCTGTTTCACACGTTTTCTTCTATTCAGCTGGTTTTAGAGAGAAAATGTGAATGTTTCACAATAGTGTATCCGCTTCAATTAAGCAACTTATTTTTCCAACTCAAAACTACTTTCTCTAAGCCACTAAAACACTTCAATGCTGCCGTCTTCGGCATTCATGCCATGGCAAATACACAGGATTTGTCTTGCGCAAACACTTTTTGCCCAGAATTGGGTCTTTTTCCAAAACATTTGAAGTAATTTATTCAGAAGGTCCTCGGTATTGTGAGCACATGGAGAAGGAAAAGAGAGATTTGTTAGAGTCATCAGCTATCCAAACGAAATGGAACATCTTATTTAGTGGCCATGCCTAATTTGGATTAACCATATGAAAGCAATTTAATGGAAGCTTCCATTTACAGGGATGGCAGTTAGAAAAAATGTCAGTTTAACTGTTACCACTGGAAAGTATGAAAGAAGACAAAGTTCTGTAACTGCGCTCTGCTTCCATTTAGGCAATGTGTGTGTATGCATGTGTGTGTGTGTGTGTCTACGGAAAGAGAGTAACAGAAAGCGCACACTGCTCTGATGTCACCAAGGCCACATCGAAGGCACTGCATCCTCTCATTCAGCTCCAGGATTTGTCCCAGCCCTCAGCAGCCAGACACACACTCCAAAGCTAATAAGGAGACAAGAGTTTCCGTTTGTGTGTGTGTGTGTGTGTGTGTGTGTGTGTGTGTGTGTTTAACTAAACGGAATCCAAGCAAAAGTTGGCCTGCATTTGCACGAGTGCAACAAATGACTGTATGCAGGCGAGACAAAGACTGTTTACGTTCTCACCAGAATACTCTTCACATCTGAGGACATAACTCATCATAACCTGTTTAAATGGTTTTACTATGGCAGTTTGCCACAATTACATCATTATCTACCATGCTAAACCTGTTTGTGAAGTAATTGCATCTAGATTGTAACATTTTCAGAAACAGACGAGGACAGCTAACGCAGCAGTGTGGACTGTGCCATAGATGGAACGTTTTTCTCATCCCATTAGGTTCACCTCAGCTGCAATCTGACAATTCCAGTCACTGTAAAAGGCACCTGCATGTTCAACAAATCTAGCTACATTTATTATAAAACATTAGTTTTCAAACCGTTTCTCCAGATATACCAACTTGCAAGCATCCGGACCGTCATTTTAACATCACTGTGGTAAACCTTTTTGTTATAATTTTTTGAGAGGCACCTGGCTGCAGACCTCCACCGTCAGGCTGCTTCCGGTGGAGGCTCCACTGTCAGGACGACCGCCACTGTCAGGACGGTCAAGACGGGAAATGCACAGAATACATTTCAAAATAAAACGGCAAACGTACTTACGGAAAACGGCAAACATACTTAGGCTTGTAATTGATAGGTTTCAATATAAAATATTACGTAAAATCTATTAAATCTATCAACTATTTCTCTATAGTTCATATGTAGTTGTCATTTAACATACTTACGGTTTTATTTTTTCTAAATGAATTAATGAATGGCCGGGGTAGGTTTCAACATAAAACTCTAACATACATCCGGTCGTCATGTTTCTAAATCAAATCCCAAATTATGTTTCGGTTGAATCGCTCTCCTCAGAAACGCATTCATTTTTTAATATTATGTGTTAGATATGACAGAATATGCCATAATGAGCACGTTGTGCAATAGTTAAGGAAAACGCACAACAAAAATGACAAACAAAACTAAGGTTTACTAAATAAATTACAACTAAATATGAACTACAGAGAAATAATTGATAGCTTTTACCTAATATTAAAAAATAAATGCGTTTGTGAGGAGAGCGCTCCAACTGAAACAGCATTCGGGATTTTATTCAGAAATATGATGACTGGAAGTATGTTAGCGTATGTTAGCATTTTATGTTGAAATCTATTCGTTAATTCATTTTGAAAAAATACAGCCGTAAGTATGTTAAATGACAACTACATATGAACTATAGAGAAATAATTGATAGATTTTACCTAATATTAAAAAAATAAACGCGTTTGTGAGGAAAGCGCTCCAACCGAAACAGCATTCGGGATTTTATTCAGAAATATGATGACCGGAAGTATGTTAGCGTTTTATGTTGAAACCTATACCGGCCATTCGTTAATTCATTTTGAAAAATTACAACCGTAAGTATGTTAAATGACAACTACATATGAACTATAGAGAAATAATTGATAGATTTTACATAACATCTTATATTGAAACCTATCAATTACAAGCGTATGTTTGCCATTTTATTTTGTAATGTATCCTGTGCATTTCCCATCCTGACCGTCCTGACAGTGGCGGTCGTCCTGACAGTGGAGATCTGCAGCCAGGTGCTCTTGCATTTTTTTCCAGAGGTCACTTTTAAAAAAATCTAAATTAAATGTCTACATTTAATGTTTTTGTGATTTATATTTTAGATAAAACATGAAAACATGACTTCATTTTCAATCATCTGAGTCCAGTTTAGTTAAATTTGTCACAAAGTCATGAACTAGGATTGTCTCCACACACGTTTTCGTGCAACATTTGTCCATCAGATTTCTCCAATGCTTTCGAGTTTCTGTAAACCCAGATTAGATTTTGCCCCGATTTGTGACAGCAGGATGTTTTAGATGTGTAAAACAAAACCAGGATACTCCAAAGATCCGGTGTTAGCAAGGATAAGCATGAAAACACAATCAGTCACAAAGAAGTACAGGCTATGCACATAGATTTTGTTTAGTTAGGTCAGCACGTGAAGTATGACATAGTGCCAAATAATGTACAAATTCTACATATTAAAAGTCATATCAATTCAGATTAGCATGCCGTGTCTGATTCCATCTGTGTCCAGCAGATTTGCTAAAATCAGCTAATTTGCTTTAACAGCTTTAATCTTTGAGTTGTACACCATGATAGAAGTACTTTAGCTTAAAATTCATGAAAAAATCCGTAATCCTTTGCTCCACATCATTAAAGTCAACTGAGGGTACTTTGTCAACATGAATGTTTTAATAAAAAAAAAAAAATTGTATTAAAACATTTGAATTACTTGTTAAGATGATGGCCAACAAAAGTAGAAAAAGATATGTCTGTCCCCTCTTAATGATCAGAATTGAATATTTTAATCTTTAAAAAGGGGATTCCATATACAGTATATGTATTTGTAGATATGTTATCGGCGGGAACAAGTTGAAAGTTTGATAAACAACCAAACATTTCCTTCAAGACTTGTTACACTATTATGAAGGAAATTAGACTTCCTCAAGGGGGGTAAGAAGGAAGTCCATAATCACAACATCTTATATTTTACATCCTGTAATCCAGAAAAATATGACATTGTCATATTGTTGTTTTATACGTGACTGGGTTCAGTCAGTTGAAGGAAAATTATCTTTTATCAGATGCTGTTTTATTATTTAAATGCACACACACACACACACACACACACACACACAAAGAAAAACAATCAGCAACATTTGATTTGGGTTTGATTTGATCATGATGCATCTGCAAAAGAAAACACATTGACATAGAAAAATGCTTCATAAATGAAAAAGACATGCAAAGTAACATAGAACTAAGATTCTTGCTGTTTATCAGCAAATGGTATATATATATATATATATATTATATATTAACTATTTACAGTCAGTAGCATTTGGTCAATCAGTCCAAGCTCTATTTCTCCTTCTTCCACCAGTCAATCAAGCAGACCAGCTTGTTCACATTGTCTGGTTCACATAGTCTGGTGACAAACTAGATCTTCTCTTCTGCACAATATGGCCTGCTGCAGAAAAAAGTATATAGATACACACACACACACACACACACACACACACACACACACACACACACACACACACACACACACCCCCCTGGCCTGGGGAGGGGGTTAAATTTCTGGGGTGCCCTTCCAATGCCCCCCTTTAGTTTGCATGTAGGATCGCCTCTGGTGAATAGGAGCGAGAGCTGGAAATGATGCCACAGCTCACCTGTATGAGCAGAAGCCAACTGTTGCTGTCTCTGAAAACGGCAAGGGGAGTTATCCTAGCTCAACTTTTCTAAACAAATACAAAAATTTATGAGTAAAACGTTTATTATTACAGGTGAATTTGAGTCGAAGCCACATGAACAACGACCTGTAGAAACAATGTATCACTTTATCACAATAAACAGCTGCTAAAAGAGCTAAACTTAGTTGGAAACCGCACCTGTCTGAGAAAGTCTTGTCTCGGTTTTCTCACATCCGAGCGCTGCTTCGGCCACGGACAGTGAAGTGTGGCCCGGGGAAAGCCCGGCTGGAAATGTCGGGGGTAAACAAAACAAAATAAAAAGAATGAAAGTTGGATTTATGGATTAAACTCTGGTGAAAGTACATAAATTATTTACTTGTCCCGCGCAATGAGAAGGGAGAAGCGCTGCTGGTGGCGAAGGTGAGACTGTTCGGCTGCATGGGGAACATTAAAATCCGCGAGCCTGGCGTCTGTCCATATGTACGATGATTCGCGCCGAGTATACATCCGCGCCAACCAGGTATCCATCAGCGCAATGTGAAAGTCATCATAGCTTACTTAGTATAGACCCAGATCCCAACCCAACTTTGAGAATAGATTAACGGCATCATTTTTTTAATCACGCGATAAGAGTCTGGCTTTGCCGCAGCGCGTTCACGTCATTAACGGCCCACCCCTAATATATATATATATATATATATATATATATATATATATATATATATATATATATATATATATATATATATATATATATATATATATATGGCGTGGGAGTCCATTTAATATTAACAGGTCGGTGTGCTTAAAAGGGGCAATACATTTTTTTCCGCCTCTAGATGGTATCCTCTGACAAAAAAAAACTACAACAAAAAAAATGTTCTGCTTTAACTACTACTATGCTAACTTTGTGCTGAATAACTGCAAAATGGATGAAAATTTTACATTTTTGTGCTTTCAAAGATCTGTTGTGTAATGATTTAAATTACATGTTATTTAATAAGCCATAAGACAAAAGATTCCATAGCAAATATTAAATCAACCTTATGGATCTGTGAGGTTATTTTAAACCAGAAGATTGGAACTTTTTATTGTAGGGATTAGATAACAACTTCGTATTCACTCAGAGACAACAGAAGAGAGAGAGAGTTGAGTTTAAAAGTTTAAAAATGTATTACTAAACAAATTAAACTAGACTAACTTTAACACTAAATGTATGGTGTAACTAAGGTGAATGAGTCGAAGAATGGTGTGATGTGGAATGTTGCTCAGAACCAGCAAATCCGAAGAAGCGGTTAGTTCTGATGGGAACTGAAGGTGATGTCTTCACGCTGAGCTTTGATTAGGAGATTCATAAATACATTCAACGCCATTCATCAGTCTACATACCCTGAGCGGAAGTCCCCGTCTAGATCAGGAGGTGTAAAGGTCCAGCTTGACCTTATGGAACCGGAGCCTGTAGAAGCAGCCACGGCAGCCAACCACCCGTCTTGAGATACTCCCGGGTCACGACAATTTTGTTGGCATCTAGTGAGACCCAAACCTGGGTCGTAATGGTTCAGCTTTTATTCTGAAAGGAACCATTGCAGCAGTTGGAACAGCAACAGATTTTATCCAGCTTGTCGTTGGTTCTTTTGGCTGAAGAGGAAAGTTACGGATTGGCCACTCTGACACTTCTCTAGAACGCTTTGAACTGCATTAAAGATGGCGTGGGCATAGTTTTATACTTCGGATGTTTTGGTTTATGGTCGAATGAAAAGTTGACAGATTTACCAAACACCACCAAAACCACGCCTCCGTCAGATCTGGCAAATTCTTATTGGATCAGTGAAAGTAATGTGTCATGTCTTTTAACGCTACGTGAGATCAGTCCTAGTGGAACATTTAAAGTCATATTACTTGTTATATTCTATGGGATTATAATAAAGTAAGTAATACTTTGATTTCACAGATTGGTCACATCTTATTTATTGACTAACACTTTGTTTGATTAGCTTATTAAAATAGAGTTCTTTGATTTATTAAAAGGAGAGAGTCCATTCGTCATTTTTCTATTGGAAAGAAGCAGTTTAGAAGCAAATGCATGAGACCTTGAGGCCATATCTCATGCAGAATAGTTCTGTGTCAGAGGAGAGGGGGAAAGTGACTTTTGGTGGAAAACAGTCATTTCATACCATGACATATCCCCCCTTTTCAATGGTACGGTGTTCCGTACAGAGACCACCTGGTGTTGAACAAACCAGAGTCCTAAAGGGACTCTGGTGACAGGGGAAGGTGCAGTTCCCCAGGAAGAGGCCAAAAGTGGTGAGGTACGAACCCCACTCCGAAGAACAGTCTATGGTTTCAACAGTCTTACATAATCCCGTTGGAAGCACACAAATCAGCAGATTATTAAGGTATGCACGTGGAGGTAATAATTTCAAGCAGGAGCAAAAATTTATGTATATCCACGGGTAGGAACTTCCAAAATTGTATATTGATCTTTGTCATTGCACTTATCATGATTCAGTGCAGGAAAGGGCAGCAGGCAGGTCAGGTCTCAGCGAGCGAAGTATCCCAGAAGCCATGCTGGAACAAAGGGACGTGCAGGTCCTACGAGCCGGAACACCCATCAGGAGGAGCGGAATCCGATGACGAGTCATAGGTCCACCCCCAGGAAGCGAGGATCATTAGCGAAACTCAGGAGAGGAGAGAGAGCACAGCACAGGGAACCTCAATGTAGACACAACAAAATGCCATTTTATGTAGCGTAGTTAATCTACATAACTAGAATTTAACACTGTTGCTATTCAGCTTGGCTAAATCCTGAGAAAGATCAAACGAATTAGCAAATGAAACTTATATCACATATAGATATCCACGGATATTTATATAATCGATAGAAGTTCATACACCAACTGGCTTGGTCTATATTTAATCAAAAGATTAATATTTAATTTAAGAGATTTAAATTAATAGCAAAAGTTTTGTTATTAATTCAGAAGATCTAAAGAGATCTTTGCTCATTCAGTAACCAAATATACACCACTCTGTGTTTTATTTCAAAGAAGAGTCAGGTTTAAAAAGTTAAGAATTTATTATTAACAATTTAAAGATGGCAATTTAAAAGACAATTCATAAATGACAATTTATAAAAGCTTTGGTATTTAAACTTGGTATAAAAGCAACCTGTGTCTGGATGAAAACTAAAGATGAAGTGTGTGTGTTTGAGTGTGTGAATGTAGGTCTCAGAAGGTTTCTATCTCAGAGAGAGAAAACGCGTTCTGGGTGAAAGAGTTTGGTTTGCAGCTAAGCTAAATTATTTCTTAATGAAACAGGCATCCAGACGCAATCTGTGTTCTACCTCACCGTTCAGACGACCCTCTGTTTGGATCCGGAGGTCAAGGGCGGACGTTGGTCAGCCTCTGGGTACTCGGTCCGGTAGGGGAGACCAGTGGTACAGACTCTCTGGTCCTAGAGTTGCCGCAGGTACACAGGAGGATGGTTTGCGTCTTAAAATTAACTCTGACAAAGTTTTGCATCAGCTTGTTGCAGATGGCGTTTCTGTGAAGCAATTCTATCGGAGTGACAGAAAAACGTTAGTAGAGTTTTCGAGCGGCCGACCCAATCCTCTGGGACTCTCGTGCCACGGAGAGATTTTAGTGAGCTCAAGAACTGAACTTGAACTGAGGAGTTTAGGTTTTAACATACCTCAGAACACGCCCTCCCAAGATAGAAAGCTTTGGTGTTGTGGAACAAAGAGAATGGTTTTGTTGGCCATCTTGAATTGGACTGACTTCAACAGTTAATAAGCTGTAGGTTTACTGCCATTGGAGACCTTCTTAAATGTTCTTTAAAATCTGTTTGGGATTCATGAGACTTTTTTTTGCCAAAACATGTATAGCAAATATATTTCAGTCATTTTGCTAATTGCAGATTTGGTACTGTCCCTCAGCTGTGGAAACATATTCATTCATCTGAGTGACAGCTGAATTTGTACGAGTGCATGAATGTAACTCCAAATGTGACTGAAAAGGTAGAGAGGATGCATGTGCTTCAGTGTTAGTCAAAGACTGTGCACACACACACATCTGTATACTGTATAATGTGTGTGTGTGTAGGGGGGCCTGTTCCACACTGCGCTGGGGGCCAAAACACTAGAGATTCCTTTGATCTGGATTCTCTGTGTCTCGTCCAATCACAATCCTGTCACCGGCTCCCCACGGCATGAGCGACTCATTCAAGGCATCGAGAGGAGATCCTGCATGTTGTTACTTTATATGCACTTTACAGGAAGTGTGTTCACGAAATGGCTTCATCCATACGTCCCACAGAAACCTCCTAACACACACAGAAAGAGGAATTGTCTGTCATTGCCAAGGATATGTCGCAACCATATGCGTTCTTATTTAGGAACAGCTGCAACAATAGATTTGTTGGAAGTAGAGACATTTAAACTGCAGTGGCATCAGACTTCTTTTCATTTGGATGTTGAAAAAGTGGAAGGAATCAGAATTAAGCTGTCTTGTGTTTAAGACAAACTTTGCACCTGCATCTGGAATAAAGGCTGTAAAGTGGAATATGATAAACACAATGACGTTTAAAATAAAATCTTCCAGATGGAGCTGATTGAACTCCAGTTTAGCAACAGGCTCAAGTCAGAGTATGACTCGATAGCTGCTGCAGTTTTTATCTCTCCTCCCCGACATACCGAACCAACTCCGGCCTTAGCTGCTCAGATTCTTTCCATGTTCAGCAGCACATATCTATGTGAGCAACTGTTGTCTGTGATGAAGATGAACAGAACAACACAGGAGTCTCACTGATGAACACCTTCCTCAGCTCAGAGCCCAACCCCAGAGATACAGGTGTCTGGCTGGAACAGGTGAGCATCCCAGTAAATCAGAGTGGAGCAAAATGAGCTTGGATTATTTTGCTTTCCTGCACTTTTCTGCTCCAAAGCATGAATGTTAATAGATGAGATATTTTCATATAAGAGAATTGCCATTTTTTGTTTTTTGTTCTGTAAAAAAAAGATTAACCTACTCTAAAATGGGAACTGGAAAGACTACAGATAGATGACTAGAATAGAAAATACCTTTATTGTCCCTCAGTGAGGAAAGTTTGGTGTCACAGCAGTAATAACATTTATTACAGGAGCATTAAAGGGCAGTAAAAAATAAGAGTAAACAGTAAAAAAGAAGAAAACAGGAAAACTTAAAAGATCCATGAGGCTAAAAATTCTAAATGCTGAATATATGCAAATTTTAAGGAATAAAAAGAGTAAAAAAAATAAACATAAGTAACGACTGATGTGTTTTATTTAAAACTTACTAGCTTGTGTGTTATTTGGTCATACCAGACTTAGTGTTTAACAACATATCCGTAGATAAAGAAAAATGTGCACATTTGGCGTCACTCTTCAATAAATATTGAGTTTGGCCCGCGATTTCGACCCAATTTTTCATTTCGGCCCATTGTGAATTTAAGTTTGAAACCCCTGCTTTAAAGGGTCATTTTGGCCCAAACCGACTCAAGAAATAGATTTCAAAATATGAAAAAGTTGCATGGTATGCCTTTAAAATATCTTAAAACTGCTAATAGATTAAAATAAACCACTTTAGAGGACATTGCATTCAGCCAGCTAAGACTTTCTTACTGTGATACTTGTGTTTTGTCTTTGCAAGCTGCAAAAATCCACAAATACAAACTAAAGTAATGAGTCAGGTCTGCACCCATTCACTAGCCTTGATGGTAGACTTCAGAAGGGTGCATTCTGGACAAGTGTGGCAGCAGACAAGAGCAGAGAATGAAAAGGGGAGAAAAAGGAGTTCTGCAGGGAATGCAACATGCTGAGCCTTTTCTTTCATGCTCATGTGCACACACAAGCAGATTCACTCATAAACAGCCTCCCGTCACTGATAGCCCAACAACCTCTTTCTTATTTATTTTCTTCCTGTCGTGAAATGCTGATAAGTGGCAACGAGACCAAACGGTGAAAAGTAAGAAAACAACAGCGGTACAGTCATTTAAATGGAGTCTATTTTGAGTCGGGGACAGGTTCTCTTTCCGTTACTGAATTAATCAAATCCAAAGGACATCATCTTCAAACTCGACATCCCCCTAAAGGCGAACAACTCATTCTGTATGCAGCGGAGGAAGCTTCACAACATCCTAAAAATACAGCGCTCCTGGAAGAGAGGTGCTCTACCAGTCTGAAAACTAACAGGCCCATGGGAATAGACATTGTGATTAGATGCAAAAACTCAGCTTTCATAAACAGCATTAGTCTTGTTAGACATCCCACCCCTCCCACAGACACAAGACCTCTCTCTGTTTTGCAAAGCAGGGAGCGGCATTATTGTTTTATTAGCATTTTTTTTTGTTTCTGAAGCTCTTTAACCTCATGTGTTAACCTCTAGTGGGCAAAAGCTGCTCCCTGTCAGGTTGCTGTTTGGAGTTAAATTTCAAGCTGTAATCATTACTCGGTCCCTGTGTCAAGCAACAAGAAGCCATGTTTGTTTTCCTCCTCTTCCTTGTACCAGTTACCTTTTAGAGCTAACCAACGGGCCCCAAGCTGTTAGAGTGAGATTGGGATCTCACCGTTTTAATGAGAACAAAAAAGACTAATGGTGTTTTAGTTTTTATCTGTAAATGTGTTACTTCTTTTGTTTTTTATTACTGATTATTTAGTAATTATTGTTATTTTTGAATATAAAGTAGTTTTTACTGAATGTGGCATGATTACAAATGATGCAACATGTATTTCAATTCCAAAAAGGTAATGAGAGCAGACAATTTTGCAACTCATCACTCAATGTCAGTGCCGGTTATCAACCAATTTGTCTTTGTGCCAGGTTGTCACTCTGTGTTTGGACTCCCTTATTACCGCTCTGCATGAATACAAGCAAATTTATAATATGAGTGCAAACGCGCTCTGAATCCAAAAAACAAAAGTAAAAATAAATAAAAAGAAGAAAAAACAAAGAGAAATAAGTTCGCCATTAAAGTTCAAAGAGAAACAAAGAAGTTGCAGTGCTGTACTTATACAAAGTTCACATGTTTACCAAACCCTTGTTAAGGTGCTTTATAAAGTTGGATTGAATAAAAATTCTTGTTATTTTGCAACAATACAACTTCTTAAATCAATCAAGATAATTATGCAGATTTATGTATTTATGTTATATGTGGCCAATAAAATTACTAATTTCATCAACTAAATACATTCATGAAATATGTTTTGTTGCAGTTGATCCAACTTCTTCCTTGGGTATTTTTTGATGTAATCAGCCAGTATAGGTGTGCCCCGTAATGAATATATATGGGAAAATAGTATGGGTCCCAACAGGTTTTATCCACGGTTTCCACTGTGGCCCCTTAGGGGTTTGCCCACATGGATTTTTGCCAACAAAGACCCTTCATGGGCTTTCAGAGGGAGCCAAAAGTTTTGACTCACACATGTGCCTGTTCAAATCTTCAAAAGGTAAATAAACACCTGTGGGGCCACCATTGTAACTGCGTACAAAACCAGTTGGGACCCAAACTGTAAGCCCATATATTATCCATATGAGGCCCACCTATGTATGCTGGCAATGTGCGCTGATGTTTGAATTCCTTTTGACAGTGGGTGGCTATTTTTAATGATATTTGTCAGATGGCTGATGTTTTGCTGGAGAAAAAACACAATCCCTCTTCAGTAGACATAAAACAGCATTTTCGGAAATATTAGAATAAACCATCAAAAATGCTTTTCGCTAGAGCAACAATGTGTCAGTCATCTATTGAATATTCCAGCTCATTTAAAGTCTTCAAGAGGGATTAATGACATGAAAGCACCCTCACACAAAAGCTATCTCCCTATAACTTTGATTTGGTAGCTTAATACTATGCTAATTAAATCATACATAGTGTCTCCTTGTAAAATCTTCTCCTGTCGTCTAATTATAACAGCCAGATACGCCGTAGTGGTACAAAAGTGTTTTGAATCAAAACGTTGGAGAGATGAGAAAGATGCTCAGGACGTAGTGCTGACACCGACATTGTTTCTGCGTCGTGTCAAATTATCACAATGTCGCCTTACAGCTGGTCGAACGGAGGGGACGCTGGGGGAAATGAGTGGCGGTGATAATTGTGCCCCTCCATGACTGATGCTACAGGATGACTAATGAAAAAATGGACATTAGGTTTGTCTCCTTTAGCTGTAATTAATAGCTCATCGATGGAGGACAGCATTGCACCACTCGACCTTTCCACCCATTTTCCAGCGCTTTAACACCAAGCTCCTCTGCATGCTGATCGTGTATTAAAACACCCCGAGTAATGTAAAGCCTCCACCGAAATTGTGTATGCGCGTGTGTGTGTTTTTTTTTCTAATGAATTAAAGATGGCTTCCTTGCTCTCTGGCTGGTAAACACGGTCGTTTGCCGCATAATCAGCATTCGGATTTATACAAATGAATGCCATGACTTTATTCAAAATTCAGATAATGGTTGGAAACGAAAAAGAAAACTGGATGTGGAATCACGCGCGCATGCTTGCTTGCACACTCTCAGCTCATTATTACTGTCAATTCTTTGAACTTCAGATCTGTTGTATCTGCGGTGAAAAGTGATCACACATCCCGTTTTGTTTTTCCAGCTGTGGATGTTGTGGAGGTGTTTATCTGTACTAGCGTTGGCCTTCTGCTTAGCGGTTTTGATATGAGCAGGTTTTTTATAGTGAGACAAAAGAGAAACTCCAGCAGCTGATGTAAAAATGGCTCAATTAGAGCAGCCATAAACATGTTAAGGTCTACAGCATTTTTTATTTTATTATTTTTTTTGTTGCTGTGGTTAATATTGCTCTTGCACATTAAAACGTGCACTTGATGGGCACTCAGGAGCGACGGATGTGTCAGGAAGTGCTCTCCAGTTGGACACTTATCCAAAGAATGAGTCTGCTCAGTTTCCCTCTGCAGACACGCAATTATCAACGCTGTTTTTCCTGGGGAGAGAACAAAACATGGTTCAACTCCCAGGCATTTTCCTTCTGGCTAATGCAGGGGTTCCACTCCTCCGATGATACTTTTGGCAGCTTGATATCAGCAGCAACCCCCCCCCCCCCCCCCCCCCCCCTTCTCTCAATAGCCCCAAATCATGGGTTCTGATCACAGAGGCTGCAACAGCAAGGGCTGTTTTTCCACCGTGTCCGTCTGCCAGATGA
This sequence comes from Nothobranchius furzeri, assembly GCF_043380555.1. Classification (NCBI taxonomy): domain Eukaryota; kingdom Metazoa; phylum Chordata; class Actinopteri; order Cyprinodontiformes; family Nothobranchiidae; genus Nothobranchius; species Nothobranchius furzeri. Next base: position 67,915,588 of record NC_091744.1, on the reverse strand, counting down.
GTAAAGTAAGCACACCTCTTTCACATGTGGAGGCAAGATGCACGCAGACGGATGATCACAGTGTAGCCAGGCAGCCAATCGCACAATCCTCCGGCTGCTGCCCACGTTTGCGTCACTGACAATTAGACTCCAGTCTGACAGGAGAGCGTGGTTCAGCCACCGCGTTAGGAGACTTTGCCAAACGTGCAGCCTATCAAGATGCACGGATGGCCCCAGCTGAAGTCAGTCATCTCCCGTTAATGGCTCTCCCCCATAGTCCCTCCCATGACCTAGGAGCTGGGAAATGAAAGGCATGGAAGTGCGTTCATTTATATAACCAGTGTCAGGGAGCGTTGGACATGGACACCCCTTGTCTCCATACGCCTCGTCAGCCTCTCTGATCAGATGGGGATGCATAATACATCAGACGGCCAGTAAGTGGAGGGAAGACATTCATCACTGTCCACCTTTCAAATTAGATCCAACAGACGTGGCAATCAGTCAGACGCATCAGTATTCAGGCATGGCTGAAGGCTCTTCTGCAGACATCCCCTCCATTACAACTTTACAAACCTTGCTTTAGTCTAACAGCTGCCCTTAACTGTGTTATCTGTACTTCAAATAGAAGAGTTTTCACCCCACAGTGAGTTTAACTCCACGGTTCTGATGGATCACTGTGTTCTGTCTCCGTGTGACATGTTTATGTTTATGTTTATGTATTTAGCAGACACTTTTGTGCAAAGCGACTTACAAGTGATAATCGGCATGTTGCCTTTGAGGCTAACAACAACAATAACAACAACAACTTGACATCAATCATGGAGAGGAGGGAACAAAGAGTGGACAGTAGAGAGGGGGGACGGGTGCAGGCAAGGTGCTAGTTAAGAAGATGCTCTCTGAAGAGCAGGGTCTTCAGGAGTTTCTTGAAAATTGAAAAGGAAGCCGCTGTTCTGGTAGTGCTTGGAAGGTCATTCCACATTTGTGGAACGATGCATGAGAAGAGTCTGGATTGTCCTGAGCGTGGTGTAGGCGCTGCTAGCCGACGATCCTGTGATGACCGGAGCGGCCGGGCCGAGACGTAAGCGTTTGCAAGAGGATTCAGGTAGATGGGAGCTGTACCATCTCTGATTTTGTATGCTAGTGCTAGCAATTTGAATTTGATGCGTGCTGCTAGCGGTAGCCAGTGGAGCTCAATGAACAGAGGGGTGACGTGTGCTGTTTTTGGCTGATTGAAGACCAGACGCGCCGCTGCGTTCTTTACCATTTGAAGAGGTCTCACAGTACAGGCTGGAAGATCAGTTAGAAGGGCATAAAGTGGTCACATGGAAGTGTTTTTTATGCGGTTTTAACCTGATTACCTCATTATCCTGAAGGGTTTATCTTCTTTCCTAGAAGATTGCTTGGTTAATGAATTTGTCAAATAATGTTTTATAAATAAAGACCTGCTTAAGACTCATTTGTCTCTTTTCTCTCCCCATGTTGCTCTCCCATCGTTGGTGTTGTCTTCTATCTGGAACTCAGGTAAGAAAAATCTTCACTTATGTACTTTTCTTCCCACTCGCTCCTTATATTTAGTCACACATTTTGTTTTACAGTAAACTCTGTAAATAAAACTGTCAAAGTTCATTTTCTCAGTTTTGTTTCCAGTCAGATATTGGTGAGCATGTTGGTGGATTTCCATCTAAAAGTGTTTGTAGAGTATGACAATTTTCCCCTTTACAGATTTTCTTTCTCACATGTCAAAGACATGAATCTCAGACTGAAATGCAGATGATATAATTAGGTATTGAACTAAACCCCGGCCCTAAACCTAAAACCTGGTTTTAATATGTGTGGTGGCAACAACCGCAATCAAGCTTTCGTGATAATGCGTGTCTGGTTTGTGTCACTCTTCTTTACATAATTCTTTTATTTAAACCCCATTGGATGGTTTTCTAGCAGGAATGCCATGTTTCTGGTCCAAGATCAAACACATGCTTTTAAGATTTCTTGGTAATTAAAATGATTCATGGTTCTTTTATTTAAAGCAAGTTGCCCATGTCCTAGAGTAGGGAAGCATTGCCAGACCATCATGCTACCACCTCCATGTTTGATTGTGATGGTCACAGAAATCCATAGAATATTAAGTCCGGGGTCATTGAGATGTATTTGGTAAACGTGAGATGGGCTTTTGTGTTCTATTTGGTCAGCAGAGGTTTTCCCCCATGTTATTGTTGACCCACCCACCCCCAATTCTTCTTCATTGTTTGAATTCTGAACTCTGACCTTTACCCTAATCAACACTGCATTTACACGGTCAGCTCAGTCTGGCCTCGCTGGTGTCACTGGATCTACATTGGAGTTGTTCATGTGTAGCCAACTGCTTTTTTGGGACCTGCTTCCTTGCAGCTGGTTTTGTGCTGAGCCAACCATAGACACTCACCTATGAAACCATTAGCAGGCTGAAATGATGTCACTCTCATGCCTACCTATGTGGTGGGAGCCTCTAATTGGCGTGGGTAGAATCAGCCACCGGTAGCTTCCTGCATGCATGATTGATTAGCAATCTGGATACATCCATCCAACCATCCATTTTCTGAACCCGCTCATCCACGTAGGGTCAGGGAGTGGGAGTGTGGGGGCTGGTGCCTATCTCCAGCAGTCAACGGTGTAAGAGTTGGTAAATGTAGTGCTTTAAGAGCTTAAGACATTACCTCTACTTATGACCAATAAGCTGTGGTACTCTATATAAATATAGAATATCACCCTGCTTGGTCTTTGGATGTTTAATCAGAAGATTCTAGGATTATTTGTTTATTCAAGGAAAGAGTCAGGTTTATAAAAAGTAAGAATTTATTTCCCAAACAATTAAAACATAACAAGTTAACTAATATTTACTGTGGTGGATGGATCTAGGTGGATGAAATGTGATGTAGGGTGCCTATGTGTGAATATGATGTTATCAGAACTTTCGTATCTAGAAGAGCTGAGTTCTGGGTGCAAAAGGGAAGAATTTGGTTTGCGTTAAGCTATGAGGTTGATTCTTATCAAAAGGCATCAGACGCTATCTGTGTGTCTACCTCACCCTTTGGAAGACCCCCTTCGTGGATCCGAAGGTCAGAGAGGTCGGATGACCTCTGGCACCGAGGTTGTAGAATACCGTAGCACCGACTCTTCAGTCCAGAGGTGTTTCCCGGGTCACAACAGATGGATGGAACCGTTGCGTCTAGGAGGACTCTTAAGGAGTGGGTACAGTATCAGCTTTGTTCTGCAAGAACCGTTTGCTGTGTCAGCAGTAGGCAGCTTTTAGTAGGGTTTTGGCAGCTGGCCAAAAATGTTCAGGGTTAAAGAGGTGTCGCTCCGGACGGCCGTTCCGTAGCGTTCTCTAGAACTGAAAGCTGAATGATAAAAGCTGGAATGCGGCTGACCGAAACACCTGAGTGATTCTGTTTTAATATTCTCATATTATGATTTACTTGGCCAATCAGAGCGTGCCATGTTAAGGGATATTACCAAGACAACCTCAGAAAACATGCCTTCTTGAGATACCGGATGCTCTGATCTGGGGTAAAGAAATATCTATGTGTCATGAGTTTAACTTAACTTTAATTTGTCCTTGTGTCTGGTGCAGGTGACGATTGCCTTGTCATATCAAACATTACTGATTACCATATATATAAATCAATGTAATACTTCATTTCATTTCAATAATTCAATCACAGATTAATGAAACATTATTATTATCCATATAACATTTGTTAATTTCATTTCATGAATGATCAACTCATATAAGCTGAAGCAGTCCTATTATAGAGATTGGGAACTCCTGTGGTGTTATCAAAGAACACATTTTTTTGGGAACACAGGCTGACAACGTGTTCCCCCTGAAATGTCAACAATGTTGCAGTATCCTTCTGGCTTGTAGGGAGATAGAGTGTAAAATCCACTCCAGGGGATAGAATTAGGTCTGCAGATGACCAGTGGCATCAGGTCAATATGTAGGTGGAAACTGACCATTTCTGGACATTACAAAGGGCAAACAGGTGGGGTACAGCCTGGACTGCCAGTCCATCTCAGGGCACACACTGGATGCAGTGGAGCAAAAATGTTCTCATAACACTGCAGCGGCAGTGTGAGTACTGGCCATTCTCTGAGAGCCCTCTTCAAATGGGGGAGGAGTCCACGTCAGCACCGCTTCTCAGTGAGGAGTAGGAAGCTGTGTGCTTCATGTCAAAGCCTCAATAACACTACTCACTCCTGCTTTAGTTAACTTGTGTCTCTTATGAATGACACCACAGATGTCTCTGTGAAGCTGTAGTGGAGCCCATGTCTGTGTTCCTGACAAGGCTGCGTAAACACAACCTGGACCGCGCGGGGCGAGATGTTCCTACCCAACCCAGGCTGAGCTAACCAAAATGTAAAAAGGCCACAAGTGATGCCAGCAGTGGTTCATATGTTGTTCTGGGTTCCTTTTTTGTAGAATTTCTTCAGAGAAAGGCTGTGATGTGTTGTTTTTTGAGATCTTTAAGCCGTCTTTGTGTGTCAGACGTGATCAGTTTAGTTGATCTATTAATTGTACAGGTCTGGCAGACATCGAGTCCGGGGGGTCACCCTGGACAGGTTGCTAGTCCATCACAGGATGTTGTGGTTAATTACATTTATTTCAGAATCTAACAAACAGAAAAGTAGTTTTTCAGATATGACCTGGCTGATGTGTTTAAGCCTTAATAATTTCAAAACTACACTTTTATTTACTCAGCTTATATTTGTCTGTTATCTAAATGTGTTTGCTGATTTGAGACATTTAGGTGTGACAATAAAAGAAGACATTTCTAAGGCTAACACCTTTTTACCGCACTGAGCATTGTCGGTTTCACTCTTCAGAGTATGAATCTTTCTGAAGAATTACTTAAAACCGTTTCTCCTGTAAGTTGTTAATAATGGAAGAAAGGAGTTTCAAAAGCCCCAGCTTTAATTCAAGCCCTTCACAATAACATTTGGAAACTTTTCCTGCATGTTTCATCATCCTAATTCATTTTGAAATAGGTGCAATTACTTCCGTCATATTTCACTGGAAATTGCACATTAAACCAGACTCTGCGTGCACGTTCTGTTGCTGCTTAAACAGGCTGCTTCGCCGGCTCTGTATCTGCAGCTAATTACATGTACATCAAGCCTTTTTCAGCACTTGTGTCTGACGTATGAAGCAATAGCTTTTTGTTGATGGTCTTTCTCAGCAATTAAAATTGCAGTCCAGGAGACTTTTCCTAGAGTTATATATATATATATATATATATATATATATATATATATATATATATATATATATATATATATATATATATATATATATATATATTTTTTTTTTTTTTTTTTTTTCATTTATACCATAGCAAAGGTCTCTTACTTGTGGTTTCAACGTATGTTTAAAGTGCCCTATTTTTAGAAGTAGAGTGCAGAGAAGCAGTGAGTGACTTGTTCACTCCTCTTTTTCTTGGGTGTTTGTTTTTGAAGTGTCCAGTCATCAGAGTTTCGCTGGAGGCTTTTAATCAGTAGATATCTTTTGGCTACATCTTTGGATGCTTCTTTTGTTTGTTTTCTTTAGTTTTGTTGAATATAACTGGTCTCAAAAGCTGTGCGGCTATATAAAAACCCTCAGCTTGTAATGGAAATAGCTGGGCAACCTGTTATGTGCAGTGACTTGAAAGTGTGGAAGCGTGGGGCTGTTCTTGGAGCAGCTTGGAAGGTCTCTTCAGTCTCTTCTCATCAGATGTCTGGATTTAATTTGTCTCAGCGTGCCTCAGGAAAGGTCATGATCCAGATGCTTTCACCCTCCTTCTTCTGGTCTACACGAGGAAAAAGGGATGCACGGAGCAGGAGGGATGGCCGGGTGCCTCTGCTCAGGATTTCTCTCATTTCCCTCCACAGTTGTACATTTTGATTTATAATGAGCACACCTCTCCAGCAGAGTAGTGGCTCGTTTGATGGTTGGGGAAGGGACTGGCTCAAATGACCAGGGACACCTACACTGACTGACTGGGATTTTCATACTCAGTGTTGCATAGAGGTGACTGAACAAGTCCCAGAGCGCACCTCGTTTCTGGGATTCCTTATCCAAAATGTGACAGTTAGAGTTCCTCTCTCCTCACTGTTCGGTGTAGAAGCTCACATCACACCCCAACATCGCTGTTTAATATGATAAAGACATGTAAATACAAAAGTTTCCATAAAATAAGAGTTTAGCCCTTTGCAACTGATTTAAGATGGAAAAATAATTACATTTATACTTATTCATGGCTAAAAACACAAGTTTTAAGCAAGTGTAAATGACAGTGTGTTACAATAAAGGCATTAATAATATTTTTTAATTTGCAAGTCAAGACTGGTGTTTACAGCCTCTGAGAACAAAGAATACTATATATTTTTTTGCTAAAACAAGGTAATATCTTTCAATTTAGGACCTGAAACAAGATCATGATAACTGTTTAATAGTAACTCACCTGTATGTTAGAGACATGGGACAAAGGACTGTCACTCAGGCCAGTCTCTATACATAATAAAGAGAAAATACACATTTTTTTTGTTTTTGCTTTTTATAAGTTTGCTGTGGTCACTAGAATGAAATAAGGCATTCTGAGTGATTTTCAGTTAAAAAGAAGCTCCGGCGCTCCTGTTTGGGGAAGTAGAAGTTAGCTGGAGGAGAGCAGATCAGAAAACTTAGGATTTGTAGTCTTATTCATTAATATTTATATATTATATAAACATTTCACCTCTGATTGGCTGATAGCAGCACAACTCCTCCGCTGCTTCCGTTTGCTCAACTCTCTTGTGTAAAAATTCAATGTTGATGTTTTATCTCCTTAAAAAGCACAAGCCGGAATCTGTTCCACCATGTTTGGAGTTGCTAATGCTATCGGTTAGCTTCTACTAACCAAAATGCGCTCTACTCTCTCCTGGACATTAAACCAACAATAGCTCTCACCGGTCGTGAGCCAAGATGGATGAGCCCATGAATGCTAGGTTACAGTGTGCCGTATATCTGAGTGGCTTTTTCTCACCCAAACGTTTCACCAAGTGTGTTCTTTCACCTCCTAATGTAGGAAATAAGGGTAGACGATTGTTTTTCATGTTTACCACAAATGTGGAACTAAACTGATAATTTAGGAATTTCTAGTAGGTTTGGACCTTAACTGACTCCGTTTGTCTCACTCTGATTTTATTTGGGATTTTCCTATAAATGGGTTGGGTTGAGTTGGGAGGACGTGAAGACGGTTGGAAGCATGCACAATTACTCACATGAAAGAGTCCTTGTTGAAATGAGCTCTGCGCTCCAGAAACAAACCTCAGAATGTGCCTATACAGGTCTTTGCATGTCTGCTAATCAATAGCCATGATTTATTCAATGAAGCGCTTGTCAGGAAGTGGTTGTGTGAAGTGTTAAGAGGCTGATGAAAGCTTCACAGTTGTTTCTGCATCCAGGCGAGATGGAGCAAGGTGCTGAAGAGGAAACGTCTTTTTTTGGGGAAAATAAAATTGATTTCCAAATATTTGGAGAATCTTGTAATGTTAAACGAAACAGCATGTTTTGGTGTGTTTCACTGAGTGTGTTTGCGTGCAGTTCACTGAGGGCATTTATCTGCTTTCTAAATTGGTTTCATTTGTAATCTTGTAATGTATAAATGCCTCTTTTGGATCAGGGTTTCGCCAGCATGGGCTGAAAATAGAGTGGAAAAACAAGCGGAATCAAGCATGTCTGTATTTATTTGGCCCGTGCACTCCATTCTGGGGCTCTGGAGAAATGTAACCAGCGTAGCAATGACAAAGATTATGGTCCCACAGGCCACAGTGGGTGTGCAGAGTAAAGTGGCTGTGCTCTGGCAGCTGCCACTGAAACACATATACTTAGACACAGCAGCAGATGCTGGCACACAGCAGTGTTTACAGAGACGTTCAAAACGAGACAGGCGGACTTGCATAACTTCAGCGATGGGAGAGTGGAAGTCCAAACATTTCTAGTAAGTGTTTGATTGAGCTCAGGCTCTCATAGACTCCCTCCGCCTTTCAGCCTGCATCCAGTCAAAGAAAAACAGCCTTGTTGTTTCCGTCTCAGCAGCTGCCTCTGTCTTGACAGTGGAATGACACTGAGAAAGTAAATGTCTCTTTAAGTGGGGATTAGAAGACGAAAAGGATGAGAGAAGCCAAGAGGGCTGTGATGGAGAGCGTAAAAATGAGAAGCCCATCACAAGCAGGCGTCGCAAGGTCACCTCTACCGTAGCGTTGGGCCTGTCGGATCGAGGGCACGGCTAAGGGCTTGCCATGGTATAGTCCGGTCTCCCAGGAATGCTTCAGGAAGATCTTCTGCCACACCTGAGGCAGCCGCTCATTTATCTGGAATGCTGTGCCCCGACTATTAACGACCATCTCAAATTGGACTATTTTTTCCCATTTGTCAGTCGGCCAGCTGCACTGGCTCAGCTGTGCATCTGCAAGGAGGGAAGGCTTAGGACGGTGAAAGTTCCAAACTCATTTTCTCACTTTTCTTCATTTTGTGTCTTTCTCTTCTCACAGTTGGGGGAGTTTTTAGTATATTGTTGCCGTCTGTCAGTCCAAGCAAGTCTCCCTTGGTGCAGTGTTAATGGAGACAAGTGCTTCTGGCATGTGGCAAAGCATTTCCTTCGACATTTCAGACGGCCTCACTCAGCAGGGGGTTCTCAGTATAGGCTGTAATCTGATAGTTAGGGAGGAAATTTAACGTTGTGTTGGAGCTGTCCCCTGTGCAGAGTCAGATGTTTTAACTAATTCAACAAAGATTTTTATTCCCCCTGTGTAAAGAGCCATTCTAAAATGTTTAGTCAGAATAATCATCATGCTCCATGTGGGAAAAATGTAATTTGTGCTTGATTTACTGCATGCAACAAATGACAAAACTTGTCTTTTATTGTTCAGGACAGCAGTAGCTCAGGAGGTTGAGCGGGTTGTTGACTAGTCAGACAGTTGCAGGTTCGATCCCGGCTCCTTATGATCCTTCCTTATGATCTGTCTGATCATCCTGATTGTGGCTATCGCTGACGATGGTGAGGAATGTTTGGAGCTCTGAAACTGACCAATCCTTGTGGCATTTTCTCACATCCATGTCCAACTAATGGTAATACAAACAATGGAACTCCGGGTTTGCTTTGCTTGTCGCAAATAGTGACGTATTTCTGTTCCCCATTAGTGGACCGTGTAGTTTTGATGCCGCCGCTCCACCCTAGCCGTACCACTCCATTATCCAATACACCTACAACACAAGGGGCCTGTGAATGTCCTATGCATAGCGTGGTTTGTTATATGGATCAGTTTTATAGTCGGGAGAGACAGAACAGCAAACCTCTCCACCCTGCCACCGTTCCGGACCCCGCAGTACAACCCACCTAGAATTTGATCTAAGATCAATCATGGAGTCACAGTCACCAGCATCCTGTGTGGTAACTGTCTGAAACCCTTTGGTTCTGTGAATCACTAAGAAATTCCCCAATTTTCCAAGAGTTTTGCAACAAAATTGTGAACTAAATGATGGTTAATGCAGATTTGCACAACTGTTGCATTTTGTTTGCAATTAAATCAAACATATGCAGCACCTGTTCATTAAGATTACAACTCCAAAAGTGTGAAAATCCTTTAAAAATTCAATATAATTTTGTTGCTAATTTCAGTAAGTGAAACATGTGTACTATACAGATGCATTAAACACATAGGGACCTATGTCAAGGCCTTTAACTTTTGTCATTTTGATGGCAGCAATTGAACTTACATCTTTCAGCAGAACTTCTCTAATAATTTTTACAGTGTACATGCTATTTAAGATCATTACTAATAGCTGTAGTTAAACTTTTATTCAGCTTACACACCTGAGACGAACATCAGTACTGCTCACACAGACCAGCTCCCAGACCGCTGAAATTATCTTATGAAACAACAAGGCACCATAATATACTATACACTGCATGTTTACCATTGAACAAGTGCAGAGTAATGCATGCATTTTGAAACATGCCCACTCTTCCCTCTTGTAATAAAAAGAACATGTTACATTTATTTGTTCATTTATTTATTTTTGGCCACAGCTCCACTTGGTGATGCTTCTGTAGTTTAAAGGAAAACCTGTGAGTGGTCAGGAACTTGCAGAGGCGAGTCAGTCTGACGAGGTGTGAAAAATCCTGATCTTCTCCTCTCAGATCTCACTTTGATGGACTGCTTTGTAGTGCAAGAAGCTGGGCGAGTGCTAAGCTACATTACAATGTGTGGCATGTTTGCCCAGCGGGTGCCGTTTCCTTCTCTGCCATAATATGAAACGTTTTGCATCTCAAGCTTGCCGAATGCCAAGGTGGGCTAAAGCTTGTAGCTCCTTTTTATTTAATACCTCAGATACAGACCTGAATATAAGGGTCATTTACTCTTCAGTTAGCTTGATGGGTTAATTGTGTTTTAAACGTTTAGTAGATTAGAAAATGCAGCAAGAATATTTTTCCCATGTCTATCCTCAGGGCAGCAAAAGTGCATTTATACTAGTTAAATACTATACTGTCTATTTTAATATTTGAAAAATACAAACTGTTCATTCTTTAAAACATTTTCTTCAAGAATATTAGCTGTTTCACATAATCGGGGTGAAGACCACATACAGTGTTTATTGCTGTTTTAACCTGGAGCTTCAGTGTTATTTCAAGAATTAAGAGAAAACAAGACAAATAAACAGCAGGAATGGCATCAGGAGAAGATGTGTAGACTGAAATAAGCTTCGTGCAGGAGATCTGCTCTTCAAACAAAAATTTCACTTCACTTTCTAATTGTATTCGTGTTTCATCTTGTTGGTGTAGCACTCACAGCTGCAACTGGGGTCATACACACAACACGCCACGCAATAATTCCCACAGCTTTATTTGAGAAAGCTCCTCACGAGTTTTTGTCTCCTCTCCTTCCACACCTCTCTCACACGTCCTCCTCCCCCTCCTCCTCCTGTATTTATGCACAGGTGAGCACTGATCAGTGATGTGCTCCAGGTGTGAAGCTGCACGCTCCCGTTTTTCTGCCCGCTTCATTCTCCCCCGCAGACGTGCTCCTCCCCCAATCATCCCCACAATTGGAATTTGTAGTATTTATTAATTTTCCCCTTCGTTCTTATAATAAATACCAGGGGAAGAGATATAACAAGATGCTTGCACCTATTTTTGAATTTATTGGTACAAAGTTGTAGAAGTGGTCGCATCTGATTTTTTCTAAAACAGGCATGTCCGAAGTGTGACCTGGGGTCCATTTGTGGCCCTTGGAATAATTTTGTGCAGCCTCCAGTTTGGTAGAATCGGATTCCTCCAGGAGGAATCTTAACCAACATGAAATTGTTTATTGAGCAGTACTGATCAAAAATTAACAATAAAATTATTTTAGCATTTCCAAAGAAATAAAAAATAATAAATAAATAAAAGGGCACACAACGTTTTGGTCCACAAGGACTTTTACCTTGATGATTTTGGCCCTTGCCTTGAAAAGTTTAGACACCCCTGTTCTGAAGGCCTAACGGTGTGGTTCAATGAAAAAAACGTTTTTTAATGATAATTTTTGGTTATAATCAGTGAGATTTTCATGTAGGCTGAACATGAAAATAGCCTCCTACACCTATCTTCTGCATTAGCTTCTGATAGGAAATAGATGGTGGATTTGAAAAGCCTGACAGATCTATGTCAAGCGGTCGCTTGGACTCACCCATGCTGGCCCGTGACTAGGAAGGTTTTTAGTGGAAGTTTTAGTGCCCAGCAGAGAATGTCTCGGCTAGCAGAAGTTAATCGTTAACTTTAGCAACCCAGGGCAGACGCTCCTCCATGCTTGTTTTATTTGTGGAGATAAAACATTCATGTCGCAGAGCAAACAGAGTTAGTGGTAGTCGCGTTGCTATCATCCAATCCGCAGTGATATGTGCAAATTTCTGGAAATAAGAGTCCAATTTCTGCCGTGTTAAGCTCTTCTCTGATGTGGCATGCTTGTCTGTGCTGATCCAGGCATTTCTGCCCCGAGTACAACTTGCAAGGTATTCATTCGTGCCATAGACGACTGGAAATGTATGGATTAAAAAAAGTTTATCTCACCTTTACACCCTATCAGTGTCAGGTCTTGGATTTTTATTACATGGTTCAGACATATTTTTAATTATTTCTACACCGCGTCTCAAAACCTCAGACTACAAGTTTATTTTTTAATTGCATGAACCACTTTTAAATTTTTAAGTGGGCAATAATAGCTTTTGCCATGGCTGTGCTAGGACTAGCTGTTCTCATCTATCCTCTTTCATGTAATCTTTGTTTCTCCAAACTGAGGTTGTTCAGAAAGCTATCCACAATTATTAAAATGGTAGTTATTTGTATCATTTACACACTAATTCTCACCTCTCAGTGTGACCTAGGGCAGCTGTGGCTACATTGTAGCTCATCACCATCAGTGTGTGAATGTGTGTGTGAATGGATGAATGATACACTGTAGTGTAAAGCTCTGTGGAGTCCTCTGACTCTGAAAGGCTCTATACACGCACGGATGATTTATCATTGACTTTAAAAGAATACTTAGCAACTTTTTTCATGTTTTTAAATACTTTTGTTTAGCCAGTTAGTGCTAAAATGACCCTTTACAGGGTTAATGAAAGGCCACCCTGCCCCATATCGCCCCCTGTGGCCGGAATATTCCACTTGCAACTTCAGACTGGTGGGCCGCTCTGTTGGGACTTAGAAACAATTGAGTTGACCTACCCTGGTTCTGCAGTTTGCTTCCAGCACATTTCCTGCATGTTTTCGATAATGACCACATCTGATTTGTTTAATTTTGTAAATTATCACTCCTGTAGACACTAAGGAAGGCTAGGGAGACATTTCAGCTGTTAGATTAAGGTGTTAAAAAGACAAATGCACAGCAAGGAGATGGGTTTTAGTTTCGGTTCTACAAACGGACACTAGGGGTGCTAAAAGCAAGCCAAACTGCCTAGTTCTCCTTTAAAGCTCACATGGAATCAATTTTCAGTTTCTACTGATGTTTATCTCTGATGCACATGCCACTGTGAGCTGAAGCTGAGTCACTTAAGCACGGATGTGTCGTTTGGAACGGAGCTGTGCACATATGAGTGTTGATGCATGATGACAAGACAAAGCCACCGAACACCTATGACTGGCTTTAGGCTAGTCTGCAGAGGCAGGTGAAAGGCCTCGGCGGCTCTTATTTAATGCTCTGTGACATTTTTTCCACTTTTTTACCCACAGTTCAGCTAAGCACCAAGCCACAAAGCAAAAGCTCTGATGATTCTTCGGTTTTATTTGGACAACAAAGATGTAGTTAATGAGGATGTGTGTTACTTAACGCAGGGCATCAAGGTTAATGAAGTCAATGTGCAATTAGCTCAAAGCAGACCTTGATTGTACAACTTTCCCCCCCTCTTTAAAAGACAGGCCGGTCATTCTGTTATGCACCCCATTAAACTGTTAATTCCCTCAAAAAGCCACAGCATCAATGTTGTGCTCCTGCATCGCATCTCCATCAACTTTGATGTGAAAAACTCACCACACAGAATAATTAGTATCATAAAAAACATCTTCACAAAGGCGAAATTTCCATTAGATGAATAAAATCTACTTAGGTTCAGGGAAAAGGCCAAGTTTCTTTCAACATTATGTAGGTGTTTACCAAATAATCCCACACAACAAGTGAAGCAGAAACTTAATTGTAGCTAATTAGCTCCCTAGAGGTTTAATTGGATCTGCATTCTTTATTCCCCAGTTTACCTGCAATATGTAAATCCCACTTCCAAGTTGAGGAGAAAGGAGAGACGGGAAATGCTAGGCTGTGGAAGGGCTTTGTGAAGGGAGGCTGAATTAAGAGAAGTTTAAAATCTGCTTCATTTAGTCCTGTCTGGCCCTCTTTGCTCGCTCGACACCCTGGAGCCGTTTCCGTCCCGTGGAAGTGAACGTGCTTCCACTGATGGTGCAGAAACACGACTCGTCTCTGAGGTCAGGTGAAGCTTTGTTCTCTGCTCAGATGACTTACCTGTCTTTGTAGGCGTGTGTGTGTGTGTGTGTGTGTGTGTGTGTGTGTGTGTGTGTGTGTGTGTGTGTGTGTGTTTGTGTGCCTAAACCCCTTCCTAAACTCATCTGGAGAAAACAAGCTCTCCACCTCTGTTTTCATTTCCACATGGCTCCTTTGAGGGAACACAGTTGATCCTTTTGCATGATTTCACCTAAGAAGGATGCGTCTCACACCGCAGCACCACCATCTGTCCACCTTGACTTTGGAGAACCCTTTTTTCGGCTGAGACCTCTCCCTGCTTTCAGGTTCATCTGCGCTGTCCCACACTGGGAATTGGCTGGTGGGGTATTGTTCACTTTCCTCCTGAGAAATTACAAGACGGGTCAAAGGTTAAACAAGCGTCACCGCTGCCAAAACAGGATATTACTGTTTTGTTTTTCTGATAGTCAAAACGTGCTGAGAACACAATGAAAGTCTGTCCATCCCAGACTTTAAACTACACTGCTGACAATATATTCATCCTGTTTTGTTTCTATAGCAACAGTAGCTCTTAACTTACCAGGCATGAACATAGTATAAAGTTGCTAAACTAGTAGAAAGCAGATGTCAGTGTACTGCCAGAATCACTCAGAAGATGTTGTTGTTGCTTTTTAAACTGCTTTCTTCCTCTCCCTAACGCTTCATCAGCAATTCCTTTTAGAGTGTGATCCCAGATTATTTAAAAAAATGTTTTACTTGCTTGATCTGGTCTTACAGAGGAGGCAAACACTGCATAGATGCTGAAAAAAGAACAAACTGTGAGTCCACTTCTGTCTACTTGAGTTTTTGCCAACATGATAATAAAATTAGGTGGAAGAGAAGGACCACGAAGGGTTGCATAGGCAGGAATAGGGGGTGGAGGGTTCAGCCTCGGAGGGTGTTAAGTCACTTTTCCATCAGGCATCAGCATTCAGCCCGGTGTCGTTCTTATTATGAAACATTAGGAGAGAAAGGTTGTTATTGGCATTGAAACTGCTGCAAGAGACTTTACTTTAAAAGTTGTGGAACATTGAAAACCATTTCAAATGGTTTTTTTTTTCTGATTATAATTGGTCACACTGGGGTTTTTATGCAGGCTGAACATGAAAATAGTCTCCAACATCTATCTCCTGCATTAGCTTCTGATACAAAATAGACGGTGGAACTCTAGGATTTGAAAATCCTGACAGATCTACATCACACTGTCACTTAACATTCATGGACTCACCCATCTTAACTCGTGATGGGAAAAGCTGTTGGGGAATTGGCCGTCACGCACACTGCGCCCTTCTGATCAGGGCCTCTTGTCGTTCCTCGCACTAAGTGTCGAACTCGTGGGGACCGGGCTTTCTCGGTCCTAACCCCTTCACTGTGGAACCAGCTGCCAACTGCAGTTAGGCTGTCTACCTCTTTACTGGTTTTTAAGAGTTGACTAAAAACTCATTTTTATCGATTAGCGTTTCCAGAACATGTTTGAAGTCCGCTTGCTTTTATGTTATTTTTGTTATTGTTTTTAATTGCCGTTTTATTCCTTGTTAGGGTGCTTTTATTCATTGCTTTATCCCTTTGCTTTTTGCTCTACGTTTTATGTTCTATGTTTAAACTTCTCTTTTATGACTATATGTTTTCTCACGATGTGTTCTAGCGCCTTGGGCACCCGAAAAGGGTTGTGAACGGCGCTATATTTAAATAATACTTTAATTGATTGATTGTTTTCGTGTGCAGGGAGAATGTCTTGATTAGTAGAAGCTAACCTTTAGCATTAGCAACTCCACCAAACGAGGCTTGTGTTATTTGTGGGGATAAAACCAATGTTGCAGAGCAAACAGAGTCAGTGGTGGAGTGATGTAGCTATTAGCCAGTCCAGTGCAAGATGTCCAAATATCAGGAATTAAGACTCAGCTGGGATGTGGCTCACTTCTAGTTCCTGGAAATGGAGCACCGGTGTGTCGCGTGTGTCGTCACCCCACTTACAAGGCATTCATTCCCACTAGAGACCACTGAAAATGCATTGATTAAACGAGTGTTCCATGCCTTTAAATTTAAAAGTAGCTTTAGAACTCTGCTGTGAAGCAGAAATTGTGTTTGAGAAATAAAGTAAATAAGATTCCTATTAGGGAATCATCCAATGTATAAATGGAGTTGCAAATTATATAAACAACAATGCGCACTATCACTAAATGTTACAACTTCGACCATTTAATTAGCAGTAGCATAATTAGCATTGGCAATAATCGAGTGTGAAGCTACGTCATCATTACAAAAATACAGAAAGACGAGATAAGAATTAGATTAGAACAGAAAAGTTCCATCTAAAATTAATAAATGTTCTGATTTTATGTCTTAAAACATTTGTTGACCTTTAATTTGAGGAAATTATTCTGTTGAGTAACCAATTAAAAATTCATTGCCTAAGGGATTTCACCTCATTTAGGAAGTCTTAAATGCTTTTTCTGCACGCGGGCCCCCCAAACGGAATCCCTTGACCCACCACTGTCTCTGTTTTTAGAAAATATTTTCATATTGATGTGGACTGCTCTTTAATTTAAAAACCACAGAGTGAAAGCCAAAACATTGGTCTATTTTTTTAATATATTTTAATTGTTGGTGGTATGAAGCAGCAGGAGCTGCTGTGGCTATAGTAAATTTTGCAGATGAGAGTCTGGCACCGTTGGTGACAGAGTGGTGTCATGCCTGCCTGGGAAGGTTCATCACGAGCTCTAGCAAAGCATGTCAGAAATGCAGGTGAAAGACTGGAATGTGATTAGTCTGTCCTGCAGGATTGTGATAAGAGGCCACAGTTCAGGCATATCAGCCATGGACGGGGGGGGGGGAACTAGTGGACTCAAGTTTCAAAAAGTGAAACTTATTAAAGACTTGCTGAAAAAAAAAATCAAACATGTTCAAGTCAGTTGGCTTAATAGTTAATTAAGCTGCTAAATTTGACGAAGACAAGATGCTAAATACTGCAATGATTGTCAATACTTTTTACTAAAGTGTTTTACATCGCTGTTAGCAACTTCTTTGCCTCCTCTGGTAAATTATAATGGATCTCACGGTTCATGCATAATGCAAGGGTTTGAAAAGAGTGTTTTCTGAGAGAACACTGCACCGCCTTTGGACTTAAGTGAAATATAACCTGAGTTTGACATTTTCTAATATCCAACACCAAAGTTTTTGTTTCACAGAGATAGAGGGTGGTAATTGTCGCACCAGAACAAAGACCGCCGATCCTTCTGGGTATTGTGGGTGACTGTGGGGACGAGGCGAGATTGGAACATGGTAATTGTGGAGACAAGGGCTGAGAATAAATGTGGTAGTGGTGATGGAGGAGGGGGGGTCTTCGCTGTCAGATAGAGGAAGGTCAGAAGCACAAGTGTATGACATCCGTTCATGTTACAGTGTGTTATTCACAATATGCACGAGGGACTGATAAGTTTTTCTTAGATATCTGTGTCACTGCTTTGCTGTATGACAAAAGAAGAGATGATCTCTCTTGAAAACCCCCAACACACACACACACACACACACACACACAAACACACACACACACACACGCACACGCACACGCACACGCACACACACACACACACACACACACACACACACACACACACACACAGCTCTGATAACAGGACGTGATGTGATGTCAACAGCATTAGGTCACAGTGAATATGAGAGCAGACTGCAGCAGCCCTCCTTCCCCCCAATAATTATTTTATTATTTGATTAATGCCTCCACGGTGCTGTCAGGTTGCTTATACACTTCCTCATAGATGAAAGACAAACAGCAGCAATTTATTTCTCCTGATTAGATATTGATCACAGCCACTGTGCCAGCCATCACACATCCTCCCTGAGAGATGAATGTCAAGTGTTAGGCATGGCTACTTCTCATTTTGTCCCCTTCATTATTTTTATTTAAAAAGTTGCTCCTCTTACGGTGTCTTATAACCATAGTCCTAATGAGAATTGTGTGCTCTTCTGCAAACAATTCTCCTGCTGTAATTTGAATTCACTGACATGATCTTTCATAATTATCCATGTGTGTGTCTTTTCTGTTCCTTGCTTTTCTCTAAATGTTTTCGATAGTTATGTCCTATTTAGGGACTTTAGAGAGTGGACAGACAAATGGTTGACTGTGGCCGGAGGCTCAGTGCACTAAGTAATGATGGAAGAATGTCAGGGAAATAAACAGGGCCGACGTCCCTAGAAACATCCCAGCACTGGAGGTTTAGAGGATGGCTGCTTGGAACAAACCTATTAGACTTTTGGACTAAACTTTTATGAAGACTGAAGAGAAGGGGCAGCCCAGAAGCTCTGAAACTTTGTTTGGTTTGAACTGATGATTTGACTGATAGGAGTGAATTTAAAAAGCCAATGGGAAAACGAAAATAAATGTCAGGAGATGAGGAGAATGAACTCATAAATATCTAGTTCCTGAAAATGAAAAAACAAATTAATACAAGAAAACAAGACAGAAAACAAATCACTGTTTTTGTCAGTCTTTTTAATTTTCCTGGTACTTTTACAGCTACAATGGCAAATGTGCAAAACAAGCTAGCTTGAAGAGGAATCAGGTTTTGGGTTGGTTTAAGCACCCCTTAGTGTCTGTAGAACCCAAAGCATAACCTGTCTCCTTGATGTCCGTTCATATTTTTAACACCTTCATCTAACAGCTGAAATGTCTCCCCAGCCTTCCTTAGTGTCTACAGGAGTGATTCATCAGTAAATTAAACAGATAAGATGTGGTCATGATCTAAAACATGAAGGAAACGTGCTGGAAGCAGACTGCAGTTCCAGGTTTGTCGGTCAAGTCTCAACAGAGCGCCCTGCCAGTCTGAATGCAAGTGGAAGAATGTCGGTTGGGTGGCCTTACATTAACCCTGTAAAGGGCCGTTTTAGCACCTACTGGCTCAAGAAAAAGATTTAAAAATGTAAAAAAAAGTAGCAAAGTATCCCTTTAAAACATTTTTTTCATGTTTCTTAAGTCTGCAAAAGCAAATTTAGCATTGCAGCATCCTGCTCATGGGAGAAAACACATTACATTCATAAGGCCTGGAATTTTAAGGGGTTACAACATTTTTAAATCCTCTTAACAATGTTGTAACTTAAATAAACCTCCGCAACACCTTTTCTACCGAAAGCAACTATTGGACCATCCGGTTGTCTCGCTGAGCTTCCTCACTGCCGCACGTCCCAGGACCATTACACGTTTGCGTCTTCTGCAACAGAACACCACAGGTGTGAGAGGTTCTCTGCTCAATAATACCAGGGAAGGAGAAATAGCCGGCTGCTACCACTTCAACTTTAGGACAAACGAGTCCCAAAAAGAAAAACACCATTTGTAGTCACGGACAACAAAAGATGTTTGGACCTAGAAAACGCCGACTATAGTGGTTAGCGCTATCGTGTTTCCTCTGGCAATGTAGGTTTCCAGTTTTGGCACCGTGTTCGACCAACACAGAGCAAAACTCAACATGACTGGCAAATCATTGTTCTTTGTGCTGAAGGTTTATTTTGACCCGTTCTTATATGTCTTGTGAAGAAAAGTTATTTCAAATATATATTGTTATCGTTTAATCTCCCAGCTCCAAGTTATGTGTTTTAATTATCTGACAACCAGGGCGATCCAATTGAACTTTATTTTTGTTGGCAAAAACAGATTTTTATGGTGCCGTTTAAATGAGGGAACACACATTAAAGACACCTCCAACTTCGATCCGCCATAGTTTCAGCATGCAGACATGCATTCCTTTATTGTTCTTCACATATTTATTAGATTTCAACAAAGCTGTTTTCAAAATCTTTGTTCCAGTCCGACAAAAACAAACACACAAGTAAAATAAATAACACAGAACCTCCTTAGAGGAAGCAATTAGTTAAAAGTAAAGTTAGTTGACAGTCACCTTGAGTTCATCCTTGATACCAAGTATTCCTCTCAGTTTTCTCTGCACACTATTCAAAGTGTCTTCAGCAGCAAACATAAAAGCTCTCTTTCCCATGTCTGTGTGCGCGCTGGGGAAAGGCTTCAGATAGTGGTAGCAGTTACTACCCCTCCATCCACTCATGCAACTGCGATGGTGGATTCTACCAATGCTTCTTATACAGACTATAGCATGACTTATAATGCGACTGGTGAAACGTCTCAAATAGTCTTTTTGTCCTAAGTTTTTGGTCTGTAGCGTGACATCACCAAGAAGAGGAGGTTGAAATTGTGATGCTATAGTCCCACCCCCTTTTCCCGTCTGGAAGGGGCTGAAAGCCACACCTCACACATGCAGGGAAAGCAGACTCAGTCACACAATTTAGTTTTGGTGAAATTCTGATGTGAGTCGGTTTAAAACAGCAAATAAATGACTTTTGATTGTGGAGCATAACTCCAGCGGTTTAGCGAGACAGAGGTAAACAAACATTAATATTAGAATTTGGACCATTGATCTGTTTTTATTTGGTTGTGGGTTTTATTTGTTCATCGTAGGTAAATGTCAGCTAATTCCTCTCCTTTTCATGCGGACAGTAAAACGTTTTGTTTTATTTACTTTCTGCCTTTTGCCAGCGTGACAACCCATCTCACTGATTCTGGCGGGGTAAAACAAACAGACAGAGAAGCGGGACATCAATTACTGACGCTGCTCCTGGGGATAATAAAAGCACTGGATGCTAATGAGCGGATGCGTTTACCTGCTGTTATATAATTCATGCCCCGTTAACCCGTCCATCACCTCTCTGCTTAAACGCCAGCGCACGTCTGGACCAGAACTCCTCGTCACAACATTTTATGTGTGCGCTTGTTTGTTTGTTTTTTTCCCCTTTGTACGTATTTTCATTTCACGCCGATTTTTTAACCCTGAGTTTTCTGAAGTAATGCCCCTGACTTTGAAGGGCTTCTGCACATCAGAGAAACACAGCTGATGATCCTCACTGCAAGCTGCGCCGTGAGTCACCGAGGCTTAGCGAGATCCAGCGCTCTGACTCAGACATGTGCTGCCGGGGATAAAGCCTTTCTTCCCCCAACACTTTTATTGTCTTGCTGCCACAGTGCTGCCGCAGACAGCCATCTCCAACCAGATCATCAGCCCACAGAACACAGAACTTGTCCCTGGAGTGTGTTACCTCGTGAACACGGCCCATCCAGACAGGCGGCGGCGTCCTGAAACACTCCTCTGACATTGCCAGGAGAAAATCTCAGGGTTTCTCTGCTACGTTGTCTCATTTTAGGTGGATGTGTGAGAGAGGTGTCTTGTTGTTAACCGTCTGAAGCTCAGCTGGTTTAAAAAAAGAGTTGGAAGTCCAGTTTTAGTCTTGACAGTTGGGAATCTGTACAAAAAGGAAGTATTTCAGCAAAGACAGAAACAGGAAGGCACCACATGTGAGGTCACTTCAAATTAAACACAGAAGCGGCTAATTTATGAAGAGTTCTCTGGGGAAAAAACGAAAGCGTAGCAATCAGTAATACATACTAGAGTGGCATTTCTTTCTGATCTCTTCTCCAGTTTTTTTTCTCTCTCCCCAACCAAGAAATCCTCCTCGCTCGCCCGCTCCCCTTTTATCACCACCGAAACTCATCCAACATGTCCGCTGATAGGCATTCTATTATTTCTTTATTTATGTATTCCACTTTTTATTCGGATTCACATGTTAATGAAGAGTGTCATTATCAACCTTAAATATTTAATTTTCCGCTCTGCGTCTGCTTCTGAGGGAGGCTGACTGGAAGAGCAGCAGCGAGGGTGCGTGTGTGTGCGTGCGTGTGTGCGCGTGCGTGTGTGTGTGTGTGTGTGTGTGTGTGTGTGTGTGTGTGTGTGTGTGTGTGTGTGTGTGTGTGTGTGTGTGTGTGTGTGTGTGTGTGTGTGTGTGTGTGTGTGTGTGTGTGTGTGTGTGCGTGTGTGTGTGTGCGTGTGTGTGTGTGGAAACAGTGCATCAGCCTTATCGCCATCCGCTGCTTTAAAGTCAGCTCCAACCAAAGCAGAATTGTGTTTTTCTGCCCCGAACACTAAAAAGTCCATTTTTTTACTCAGACAACCTAACGTTGCAGACTTGTTGTACCCACGTTGTCCAGTTTTAGAAGAGACGAGCGTTTGGGCTTCGTCTCTCATCTCTAAACTTCAGTTCCATTCTCAGCATTAGCTCCGGAGAGGCTAAGTGATAAGGTGTGAGGCCTGTCTGCCTCTGACTGACAAGCCTCCGCTCGCCAAGCCAGTGCCTGCTGCTTGATAAGAGAAAATGTCAGCGTGATTTTGGAAAATGTCATTTATCGCAGCTTTCTGGCCTCGTCTGTAACCCAGACTGATTACGGTTGCTCGACATTTATATCACTGGGGGTTGACTACAGGAACAAAAAAATAAATAAACAGTGGAAATGCTGTGTTTTTCTCCGATAATGTCCCTCCCTCCTCTTTTTCAGTGGTAATGAATTTGATCTCATTCCCTTGCCTTTTCCTCATTGTTTAAATAGAATGAAGAATATTTTCTGTACCAGTTGTTTTATCTGGCGGAGTGTGTATCAGCCACCATCAAAGTGCTTTGCCTGTGGAGGCGTTTAGATTGGGGATTCACTCCACAGCCAGACAAAGACTTCCCCCTCCGTTCTCCGCGTTGTCGTACGAGTTGAAGTGTGTGTTTGTGGCTGAGAGCAGAGCTTCAGATTTAAGTGACAATCCTCTAGTCTTTGTCAGGCTCTATGTGTGTGTTTCTGTGTGGGCTGCGTGGCGTACGGGGGACATTTTTCTGTATTATTTAGAAAAACAATCCTACCCACAGATGAGTGGGTTAACGGGAACCATTAATTGGTTTAGCAGGATCGTATAGACGCTGGTTCCGGCTTAGCTGCCAGGAAGGAGAACATTTGTGCTCAGGCGGATTCAGGAGCTTCTCCCTTGTTGTTATTTCATTTTTCACACCATCAACCATAAAGACGGGGCTATTTAAGTGTTCGCTTTTAAGCTGCAGGTTTTGATTCGTGGATCTAAGGAGCAGTGCCGAGGCCGTTCTCACATCATCACTTTTAAGGTTGGATACAAAAAAAAGCCAGGCTGTCATATATTATTCAGGAAGTTTGCATCTTTCCTCCAAAGCACGTTACTTTAGCGCTGTACAACCTGCTTGCTGCACGCTTCCTGGAGCCATTCTGTTCGGGAGAGGGTCCATAAGTCAGCGCTGTATAGTTTTTCCTCTTCATTGTTGACTCAAAGTGACATTTATGGGACACTCTGATAAAGCAATACTTCCTGCCGCTCAGACCAGCGTGGTGTTTCCTACAGATTCTCTCATTCATTTCAATTCACTTCTATTTTTTCTATTTATTTTTTTAGCTAGACTCTGCCTGCCTCTTGTGATCCACAGCCTCCAGGTAGACGGAGACAGAAAGAAGTGTCTTTAACATCGGCTCCCTGAGCCTCCTGGGAGCTCAGTGAGAGAGTTGCCGCCCCCCCCCCCCCCCCCCCCCCCCCCATAACCAAATTTATTGCTAGTCTGACTGTGGACATCTAACAAAGGCACGGGCCCACTGTTCCTGGTATATTTGTCAAATCACTGCACCTGTGAGAGTCCCTCTGCAAGATGAATTCTAGGTCGGAGTGTTTGTCCAGGAATAAATCTCTCTTTCTATTTTTTTCCCCTATTTTTTTTTCATTGTCTTTGTTTGGGTGAGCCGT